>NW_027507785.1:163237969-163725568 GCF_037356315.1 Lithobates pipiens
ACCTCAACCCTATGTATTGTGGACCTATACCAGTCCTTAAGGAATAGCAGACTGTACCTCACTCAACCCTATGTACTGTAGCACCCTAGACCTTACCAGTCCTTATAAGGACCTTTGTGGAACTAGTAGGTTGTGAATGATTAGCAGACTGTACGTCAGTCCCTATACTGATGAAGGACTACTGCAGCAGTAGGGCAGCAGTCAGCAGTAGTGCACCTCAACCCTATGTATTGTGGACCTATACCAGTTCTTAAGGAATAGCAGACTGTACCTCACTCAACCCTATGTACTGTAGCACCCTAGACCTTACCAGTCCTTATAAGGACCTTTGTGGAACAAGTAGGTTGTGAATGATTAGCAGACTGTACGTCAGTCCCTATACTGATGAAGGACTGCTGCAGTATAGGGCAGCGGTCAGCAGTAGTGCACCTCAACCCTATGTATTGTGGACCTATACCAGTCCTTAAGGAATAGCAGACTGTACCTCACTCAACCCTATGTACTGTAGCACCCTAGACCTTACCAGTCCTTATAAGGACCTTTGTGGAACAAGTAGGTTGTGAATGATTAGCAGACTGCAGCAGAAGGGCAGCAGTCAAGTATAATATTCTTTCTATATTTGGAAGAAAGAATATTATACGTGTACAAGCCTATTACCATACCAGTCCTGAAAAGAACCTTTGTGGACCTAATAGTAACAGCTACTGATTAAACTGACTGTCCCTCACTGCCTCACACACAGCTTCCTGCCTGTCCCTATTTAAACTAAAAAAAACACAGGCTGCTGGAACAATAAATTGAATAGCACTTTTGTGGACCTAATAGTAACAGCTAATGATTAAACTGACTGTCCCTGCAGCACACAGCGTCCTGTCCCTTTCTCTACACTGACAAAAGACACTCAGGCTGCTGCAACAATCACTAGCACAGCACTGCCTCAAACCTATATCCTGAACTACACCTAACACCTATACCATGATACCAGCCCTTAAAAGAACTTTTGTGGACCTAATAGATAGCGATTTGGGTCACTGAAGTCTCTCCCTGCTCCACACAGCAACCTCTCCCTATAGTGACAGAAGAAAGAATGTAAAATGGCCGCTGGATCGGGTCTATTTATAAGTTAGGGGGAATGTCCAAGTGTCCATGTGCTGTAATGTCTCAATTGGCTGTCCTGTACCCCATGATGGATGTGTCATCATAGGTCAAAGTTCTTTTACACAGTAAACACGGTAGTCCGCCGGGCGAACAGCGCCAATAGTCCGCCGATCGGGCAGACGGCGAACAGACGAAATTCGCAGCGAAACGACCACCGGGCGAACCGTTCGGCCATCCCTACTGCCCATGTAACTCATGTGACTTCTCCGTTGAACATGGCCATAGGGGCTCTTCACCATGGGATAATCCAATTCCCAGTAATTTCCTAATTTCTCTGTGGTTATTGGTTATCCTTGGTTACAGAAGCACAGCCCCTCTTTTGATTGGCTTTGTGCTGAGGTTCTTTCCTGCTCGTCACAATGCAGGAAGACATATTTTTAGAAAGTTTAGTCGGGAAGTCCCTATCCGAGGAGTACCACAAATTTTGCGATGTCTTTTACAAATGTCAAGCTGGTAGTTTGCCTCCACATTGGCCTCCACATTGGTCATGTGATTGCGCAATTGACCTTCAGCCTGGTGCCATACCCCCTCATGGCTGGGTTTACCCTTTGTCTGTCTCAGAGGACAAAGCCATGGAGAAGTATGGATTCATCTGTAAATCCTCGCCTCCTGCTGGTGCTGGTTTCTTCTTTGTGAAAAAGAGTAGTGGTGAACTGAGACCTTGTTGATTATTGATATAATCATTGATTATAGGGGCCTCAATCGCTTCACAATTAAGAATGCTTATCCGATTCCATTGATTATTTGACCACCCAAGGGAGCAACGGTTTTCACAAAGCTTGATCTGAGAGGAGCACACAATCTCGTGAGTATCAAGGAGGGCGATGGATGGTAAACTGCATTTAATACCAGAACAGGCCATTATGAATACCTAGTAACGACGTTCGGTTTTTCCAATGCCCCCACAGTTTTCCAGGAATTTATCAACAATTTCCTCCGAGATTTGTTGCAGTTATGTGTGGTGGTTTATCTTGACAATATCTTAATCTTTTCCAAGTCCCTAGAGAGCCACCACACAGATGTCTGCCATGTGATTCAGAGGCTGAGAGATAATAACCTGTATTGTAAATTGGGGAAGTGCGAGTTTCATTGTGAACAGGTTAAATAATGGGTTATGTCATTTCTACAGCTGGTTTTTCGATGGACCCAGAGAAATTTCCACAGTACTACAGTAGCCCCGACCTGTGTTATGTCCATTGCAGTGTTTTCTTGGCTTTGCCAATTATTATTGGAAGTTTATTTGTAACTTCTCGTCTCTGGTCAAACCCCTGACTTACATGACCAGAAAGGATGATAACCCACAGAATTGGTCTCCGGATTACATTAAGGCCTTTGAGAGTCTCAAGGCTGCCTTTGTTTCTGCTCCTGTGTTGGTACATCCTGATCCCATGGTACCTGGAGTTGGTGCCTCACTGTGTCAAGGTCCTACCTCTGAGAGTGCTATGCATCCTTGGAGCTACTTTTCCAAGAAATTGTCTTCTGCAGAATGCAATTATGAGATTGTGGACAGAGGGTTGTTAGCTATCATTTTAGCCCTTAAAGAGTGGAGGCCTCTCCTTGAAGGTACCACTGTGCCAGTTCTTATTCTGACTAACCACAAGAATTTAATATTCTTGTCTGAGGCTAAACGCCTCTCTTCCAGAAGGACACAATGGGCTCTTTTCTTGTCAAGCTTCAAATACATAGTCTCATTATTTAAAAAAGAGCAAACAGCTTAGACAATGAATAATAAACTAAAATTGCAAGCTAAACACTTCAGGTTAATCACATCACCTGGAATACATGTACAGATAAAAATAAGTGCAGCGAAATGTCTAAAATGTCCATCGGTTATAAAAACAACTTAACCTATGAGGAACTACAAGTCCCAAAAAAGATGATTGAGAACCGCGTGAGAAGGGTGACTTTAATCCTCTCTGTGTAATAAGTGACAAACCCTCGACCGGCTAAAAGATGAGAGTCCTACGGGACTTCGTCAGCAAGGGCGAGGCTACCACGTCACCCGAAGATATAAATAGATGATCAGTCACCATGGCGATCTCAGGAAGCCAGAAATCCCTGCTTCTCAATACGATAGTTTTACATGGGGACACAGACTGGCAGCAAAGCAGATATATAAAACGCCTCATTATTAATGTTAAAAATTATAATTATAAAGAGGTGACAAGGTTAATCAAACCTCCCTTTTCACTTCCTCATAACACAAATACCTATTCTACAGTAATGTATCAAAATTTATATATACAAAAAATTGATAAAAATTTATATAAAATCAATATGAAAAAAACTAATAAAACTAGATATGAAAAAAATTATTAAAACTAGATGTTTATTCGCCTGGGGGGCTGTCGACGCTGAGGCTGCCGACTCTGGAGGTGTAGTCGGCAGGAGAAGTCTCAGTCCTGACAAGGAAGAACACCAGGATCGCATGCCAGTGGGGGAAGGAGGAGCAACGGCTGTGGGGGACAAGTCCGGTCAACCTGGTAAGTCCGTCTCTGTTTCGCATGTTATTTAAATGAGGCACTGTGCAGGTTATGGGGGTCCATGGTAATGGGTAGCATTGTGGGTGGGTTGGCCCGTAGGTGTTGGGCAGTCCACCTGTCGCCCCCAGGACAGCTGGGCAACTGCAGGGGTTGCTGCTGGGGGAGTTGCGGGATCTGGTCCAACTCTTCGCAGGCGGACAAGGGGTGCCCCATACAGGTGGCGCAGTGGGTTGGCGTGAGTAAGGAGAAGGCTGGGGACGGGGGGCCCCCGCAAAGCTGGCGGACCTCTCCGCCACTACGTCAGGTGTAGTGACAGTGAGTATGGTGGCTGGAGAAAAAGGAGAGGAAAAGGGGGCTGCTGCCAGGTAAGAATTGAGGATGCTGCTAAGTGGGAAGTTTACATTTGTTTTGAGTGACTATCGGGGCACCCGAAGCAGTAGGCACAGGACGAGATCGGTAAGGGTGAGTATGGGGTGAGGTTCTCCTTACTCCCCCTGAAAAAAGTTAATGGGGTTAGGGTCAAACCCGATTAATCAAAGAAGAAAGAGACCGTTTATCCAGCGGGCATTTGTGAATTTGCTGCAGGTGCTCGCTATCATGACCAGCGTCATAGGTGAGAAAAACCCGGAGTATTGGTTAGCGCTGTTTTGTTATATGTATGCACTAGGTGAGGCACATAGGGTGTATGGGGGAACGCGTGGATGCGGTAGGACAAGCAGTTTGGGCGGAGTAGGGCGGTTTGACCATAGCTCTGGTGGGATCGAAAAGACATCAGCCTTTTGGATGGGATTTATGTATTTTCCGCAGGCCCTGAATCAGTTTCTTCAGGGGGGAGGGGGAAGGGACGTCCGCCCTGGACTGCCGTGGGAAGTGTGCTGGCAATTTAACGAGGGCTCTTGTAAGTTTGGTGGGGTTCTGCTGTTTTAAGCACGAGTGCTTTGGATGCAGAGGCAATTATTCCCCTGTCCCGCTGTTTTTAAAATTGAAGCATGCTGGGGAGTTTGCTAGCAAGAGGGACGAATCCTGTGAAGGGTGAAAGGATGCAGCCTTTCCTAAATGGGTACCCCCAGTTAGGGCAGCTGCTAGGAGGTTTGGCCTCAGGTTTTTTTTGGTGCGTTATAGAATACCGTGTTCCTTGACTTACTCACCACCTCTCATTTTCAAAAGGGGGGTCTGTTATCGATTTCATAGACCCCGAAGCTTCTACATTGTCGTACACCTCTTTTGACGCTGCTATCAGGTGGGTGAGGTGCTATGAACGAGGGGCACTTGCTTCCAGTACACCCGGACAGTTTATGACTGTTGGTGTGCTGATGGCGGGATGAATTTTTTGGGGATCAATGTCTGCCCATGGGTTGCTACATTTACTGCGCCATGTTAAAATGTTCAGTTCATTGTTGGAATGGGTTGTTAGGGATGTGTCTGGCCTGGATTCCGTCAGCCACTATTTCAATGATTTTCTGGGTATGGGGCCTCCTTCCTCTAATGTGTGTGCGATTCCTGTCCAAGTGGCAGCTCATTGAGGGTAAGTTTGGGCGTTCGTTGGCATCAGATAAGACAGGGGGCCCGACTACGGAACTTGGTTTTCTAGGCATCATTATTGACTCTGGAGACAGGGATGGTCAGCTGCCGAGGGGCAAGGTAGAGAGTCTCTCAGGCTTTGGATTAGGGGGAGGATGGGGCAGAGCGAGGTCCAGCTCCGGATGTTACAGTCTTTGTAGGCAAGTTTAATTCACCTGTTTGAATTAATTCAATGGGTAGGGTTTTTCTGCCGATGGCTGTCGACGGCTACTGCTGGGGGTTTTCATGCACCAAACCCATGTCATCAGACTGAACAGAGAGCTTAGGGGGGATTTGAGAGTTTGACAACATACAACAGGCGATTGTGTTGGATGGCTGGACCGGTGAGTAATTTTTGGTTTAGAGTTGATCACGGTGGCGGCAAGGTCTAGGGGTTATGGGGCATTATGGCAAGGGCAATGGAGTGCAGAATCTTGACCTAGATCCTGGGTGAAGGCAGGTTTCCTTCGGAACATGGTACTGTTGGAATTGTTTCCAGTGGTTCTGGCAATGGAGTGTGGGAGGAACTTCAAGATTAGGTGGAACTGTGACAACATGGGGGTGGTTCAAGTTATCAAATGGATTTCTGCATCGTCACAGCCGGTGGTATAGTTGCTGCGCCATTTAGTTTGGCGTTATTTACAGTTGAACAATTTTCTGTATGCTATGCATCTCCCAGGCTGTGACAACATGCTGGCTGATACACTGTCTCCGTTTTAGGGGGACAAGTTTAGGGAGCTGGCTCTGTCGGCAGAGGAGGAAGGATCAGAAGGTCTCTGAGGGGGTGGACATGGCCAGCTCACTCTAAGGTATCGAGGCAGCGGTTCGATTTCATACGGCTGGCGGGAGCTGAGCTGGGTGGGTCCGAGACAAGGTTGTTGATGGTTTATTTTGTTACAGGCACATGGATGGAAGGGGGGTCAGAGTTTGCCATGGAGCGGAAGCTGGCGGGTTTGGCCCCTTTTTGTTCAAGATACAGGGCCTGACAGATTTGTTAAAAGATTTTGGGTGAAACAAGCAATTAAAGGGTATCATACATGCCACTCACAAAAAGTCGATAGGAGGCCAGTCTTTTTTTCAATTCTTCAGGCCATTTGAGTAAAAATTGGTGTCAGTATGTTACTCAGGCTATGAGGTAATTTGGTTTACAGCTCATTTTTCTGCAGCGTTTTTTGGAGCATTTCGGGTGGGGGAGTTAGAGCCCATCCAGACGGGTAGCAAGGGGGTTGCTGGCCCAGGATGTGTATGCTTCGGAAGACTGGGTGGTGTTACATTGGCACAGGTTTAAAAAATGGATCAGAGGGGAAAGGGGTGAGTGTCCAGCTGTTTTTACTGCCTGGTGTGAGGATTTGCCCGGTACGAGGGGTATGCGACTTTCTGGGAATTTGTTCGGTTGGAGGTGGCCCGTTCCTATTGCATGGGGAAAGATCAAATTTGTCCAGGTTCTTATTAGTGGGTTTTCAGGGAGTGCCTTTGAACAGGGGGGGGGGTTGACTGCATGCAATTTGCCTCACACTCCTTACACATCGGGGCGGCCACAGAGGCTGCCAGGTGTGGATTGGATGAGGCGGCAGTTGAGAGGTTTTGGTGGTGGTAATCCAGGAGATTACGCTCATATGTGTACCCACAATGGTTAGTGCATCCACAATGGTTAACAGATCAAGTTTTTTGGGGGGGTACAGGTTTTAGGGGGGTGGTTCAACTTGTTAATTTTACTGCTGTCATGTTATGTTTGTCATGTTGATGCTTCCCCTTGTTTGTTTGTTTGTTATGTAATTTCAGATGGAGGTTACACACGTCTTGTCTGGATCTTGGGGCATTCTTATGGCTTTTGGGGGGCCAGGAGTGCGGAGGTTAGACCAGTGGCAGACAGCTGGGGTATCTCTCGGAGGGAGGTATGTACTCGGTGGCTGGAAATTCCAGGGATGGTGTGGAGCAGTGTAGTGCGAGGATTATTAAGCTTGCATTAAAGTGAACAAGGTGGTGGGTAGATTTGTTTCACGTAATGGGGGTTTTGGTTATCAGACATATGCAGGTTGGAGCTTTAATGTGGGATTGTACCTGCGGGGTGGTAGAGTTCACCTCTCGGCTGAGGGTTAGATCTGTGGGCGCTGGGTCTTCCGGATGGGACTCAGCGGGCCCTGCGGGTGTGGAGAGGCCCTTAAGGGTAAGGTGTTATTCTTGCGGGCTGTGGCGGTGTCTTTGGTCTTTGATAGTGGCAGAAAAACAGATGTGATGGAAGTGCTGGGGGGTTCATCCATGGTATGGGCACCTCTGGGGTATTCCAGTGGAACGGTGTCTGCTGGAATACGGTATTGGTTACACTGCAGGAAAGGGGTTGTCTCCGAGCTGATGATATGGCTGGAGGCCTGGTATGGTAAAAAGTCCCGCAGTGTAGTGGTGGAAAATGTTAAGTTCGGGGTGCCGTCAAAGACTAACAGGCTGTGTGTTTAAAAGTTGTTGTTACAAAGGTTATTTGGAAACAATTAAATATTTAGGTTAATAAAAAGGCTGCTATGGCCATATATACTCCAAACTCTTGTCTTATCATTGGATGGTGGTATGGGAGTGTGGGGAGTTTTTTGTGGGGTTTAAGGGTGGTAAGAAAAGTTGGCGATATCTTGACTACTATCTTGACTACACTGGTCAAGGTCAAATTCTATGTTTAACCCTCCCGGAACCATAATTTTGTTTTCAAATATCCAGAAGGATTCCCTTTGACTCAAATGTCGGATAAAATTCCCTCCTCTCAAGTGCCTTTGTACCTTCTCTGTTTCCCAAAACTTGGTTTTTTGGTTCTCTATTATGAACGTTTCTAAAGTGTTTAGATACACTATGAGATCTAAAGACTTTTTTGATATTGTTCACATGTTCGCCAATGCGTACGCTTAAAGGTCCTGAGGTTCTGCCCACATACTGGAGGCCCCAGCTGCACACCAGCATGTAAACTAACCCTGTAGTGCCACATGTGATAAGGTTTTTGATAAGGTTGTTTCTATTGGTAACGGTGGAGGAAAATTCTTTCAGCCTCTTTACATTATGCTTACATTGCTTACATGCAGGACACTTACCACATGCATAAAATCCTAAGAGGAAAGTGAATAATAAGTTGTCCTTGACTAAAGGGTCGTCCATAATGCCTGGGGCAAAAATATCCCTAAGGGTAGGGCTACGTCTATACATAAAGTGCGGGCAAGCAGGTAATACTTTACCAAGGACTCTATCTTTTTTCAAAACTGTCAAGGACCCTCAGTTCATCCTCTGATAATGACGAACCACCATGGGCGTCCGCAGCAGGGGGCAAGGGGGGTCAAGTGCCCCCCCCTGGAATCCCCAAGGTGTTGCCACTGCTGCCGCCGCTGCCATGCTGCATTATTTTTTTTTCTGAGTCCGCTCTCTCCTGTGTATCACAGCGCTGGAAGGCTGGGTTCGGCGGCCGTTCTGTAACACAGTCCCGCCCCCCCAGACCATCTCGTGTGATAGTAGAGAGAATCAACGCTCCGCCTATCACATGAGCCGGTCTGGGGGGGGGGGCGGGACTGTGTTACAGAGCGGCCGCCGAACACAGCCATCCAGCGCTGTGATACACAGGAGTAGATGCCCATGATCCGTGCTACAGTGCCTGGATAGGAGGATCGAGGGGGGGAGGGGGGCTGCAGTGCTCTCCTCCACCACCGCACTCTCCTGCCCCCCCCCCCTGCTCTTCTCTTCTACCACCGCACTCTCCTGCCCCCCCCTGCTCTTCTCTTCCACCACCGCACTCTCCTGACCCCCGTGCTCTCCTCCACCACCACACTCTCCTGACCCCCCCCCCCCCCAGTGCTCTCTTCCACCACTGCACTCTCCTGCCCCCCCCCCCAGTGCGCTCCTCCACCACCGCACTCTCCTGCCCCCCCCCAGTGCTCTTCAGCTCTCTCCATCACTCTCTAGCCCCCACCCCAGTGCTCTCCAGCCCTCCTTACTCCCCACCCCTGTTCTATCTGCCCCCCTGGTGCTCTCCAGCCCCCCCCCGTGCTCTCTACCCTCCGTGCTCTCCAGTCCCCCGTCCTTTTTGGCTCCCCCTTAGCACCTTCCACTCCCCACCCCTGTACTCTCCTCTCCCCCTGCATTTTGAGCACACCCATGTGCTCTCCACCCCCCATAGTGCTCTCCAGTCCCCCGTGCTTTCCACCCCTGTTCTTTCTGGCCCCCACTGGTGCTCTCAAGCTCCCCCCCATTGCTCTCCACTCACCCCTGCTCTTTGTTCCCCCCCCCCAGTGCTCTTAACCACCCCACACTCTTAGCCCCCCCCAGTGCTCTCAGCCTACCGTGCTCTCTACCCCTGTTCTTGTTGGCCCCCCCAGTGCTCTCAAGTTCCCCCCCAAGCGCTCTCCACTCCCCACCCCTGTGATCTCCACTCCCCCTCACTCTTTGCCCCCACCCATGTGTTCTCCAACCCCGCCAGTACTCTTTGCTCCCCCTTCTCTCCAACTCTTTGCTCCCCCTTCTCTCCAACTCCCACTCAGTGCTCTCCACTTCACTCCACTTCCCCAGGACCAGAGGGCAGGCAGACTGGGGCCAGAAAATGAGGACGGCTGAAGGTGCAGGTGGCCAGGGACCACTCCATCTCACAGCAGACAGATCCTCTGGAAGGAGCACCGTCCCCATCCAAAACGAGAACAGACCCTGCCTGCGGCTGGCCGTCATGGATATCCTGCTGGCATGCAAGGTACTGTACCGAGCATAAACAACACACCTTCCCACAGACAGGGACTGCAGACTGGGACATGGGGCACAGGAGGGGCTGCAATGATGTGCACAGTGAGACTGCATTCACGGCACAGTAAAGCTGCATTTTATAGACACGGTGAGGCTGCATTTGATGGACACAGTGAGGCTGCATTTGGTGGGCACAGTGAGGCTACATTTGATGGGCACAGTGAGGCTGCATTTGGTGGGCACAGTGAGGCTGAATTTGATGGGCACTGGTGAGGCTGCATTGAGCTCTTGCATCAAGTCTGCAGTCTCTGTCCATCTCCTGTAGCATGTCTGAAGTCTCTGAGGGAGTCTGGAGAGGAGTCAAAAGTGGGAGCACCGCCGGGATGGGGGTCATGGGAGAAGTCAGATTTGTGTGGACTGTGGATAGGAGACTATAGGATAAGACCTCCAAGCTGGAGCCGACTGACTGAGCCCTGCACAGTGCACCTGAGAGGAGGTCAGTGAAAGCACCGCCAGGCCAGTCGGGGGTCACTGATGTAAGGGGGGAGTGAATACGATAATGTAAGGGGCACTGATATAAAGGGTTTCCTCCTTATATTAGTAACCCACCCCCCTTACCTTAGAGTATTCTTTCTGCAGAAGGTGGTTCCCCCCCCCCACGTTCAGAGTTTCTGGGGTCCCCCTTGATGATTGATCACTTACCACTATTAACTGGAATTTGAATATATATATATATATATATATATATATATAAAGCCCTATGTGATTTCATATCTATATCTAATACTCTCTTCATCAAATGTGCTTTAAAATGCATGGTTTTTCCCTTTCATGAACAAGAAAATAATGACGTTATGCTGTTGGGCTGGTATAATAATGCTGTTGGGCTGGTATAATAATGCTGTGAGGCTGGTATGAAATTTTTTCCAGGGCTGGTTTTTGAAAGCATGGGCGTCCGCAAGGTTACTCAGGTGGCTGCGTACCATGCCCATATAGCCTAGAGAATGTACATCTTTTTACATTGCAATACATCTGTTGTGGCCATATTTTTATCTTGATGAAAACAGCCTATACAGTGACAGTATGAGATCAAAATATGGCCACAACAGATGTATTGCAATGTAAAAAGATGTACATTCTCTAGGCTATATGGGCATGGAACACAGCCGCCAGAGTCACTTCCAATACAAAGTGAAGATGAATTATCTGTTATATAACACATATGTATTACCAGTGTAAAGATTTTCATGAGATTGTCGAAAAGGGGCGGAGTATGAGTGGCCTTGAAATGATGCCCCCCCTTGGAAAAAGTTCTGCGGACGCCCATGCGAACCACTGATATTATATATGCCTACTTCTATTGGACACACACACCCACTGGTAACAAATATGGGGGGAAAGTAAAGAAAGAGAGGGAGAAGAACAAAAAAGGAAAAGACTCCAATAGGAGTAGGCATATATAATATCAGAGGTTGTTCATTATCAGAGGATGAACTGAGGGTCCTTGACAAAGAACTCAAGTTCGCCCTGGTTCGTAATTTTATTAAATTTCAGACATACATCAGCTTACAAACATTTGTTAGAGGTCTTAAGATTAAACGTTATTTGCTTTCTAAACCTGCTGAGAGATTGGCATAACCCCTTTCTTGGGTCCATTCTAACTTGGAAAATAAATCAATCAGTGTTTAACCCACCTAGAGGGGATAATAGACACATCAAAGTTTTAAAAAATATGGTAACCAGTGATATTGAGGGAATGAAAATTAAAAAAGTTAAGGACCCGCCTATATTAAAAAAGGGATTTCTGGGGGACGTGGCTACGCACGGCATGCGATAGGACGTGTCTGAGCTAGCTCTGCTGCTGATCCTGCCTAATCCTGCTTAAAGCACCGCCATCCTCAACAACAGGAATACCAGCACCTTTTACCGCGGATAATCTACTACACCTGGCTGGGTGCATTTCCAAGCAGACATGCCTAGGAGAAGAGCGGGGCCTAAACTTTTACCGGACACCCCTGGCCATGATGGCGGCCTCCCACCCCGGTCAGCGAAGGAGGCCGCACAAAGACTGTTTGACAAAGGCGCCATTCTGAAGGATCCAACATCCCTCCTGCAGCCTGACTCTGGGGATGAGCACAGTAAGCCGGAGATGGAATCGCTGGATGGTGTCCCCAGGCTCCTGGAAGATGCCCAGGCCGCATCAACTGTGAGTACTAGGCCTCCGGCCTCCAAGATGGTGGCGGCGTCCCAGTGTAACGGCGCTGACCCAGAGCCAACATTAAGGGACATACTGACAGCGGTGACAACATGTAGCTCATCCATTGCTGACCTGACAGGGGAGGTGAAGGGCATGAAGGGCAGTTGAGATATTCCCTGGTCTGGCAAGATACGCAGAAGCTGCGGGAGCGCATGTCTGCCTTAGGCGGTCACCTTAGCACATTAGAGGATGAATGGCACCCCCTGAAAATGTTAGACACATACAATCTGTGGCCTCTGCAAATGCAGCCCGTTTAGAGGACATGGAGAACTGTTTGCGCAGAAACAATATACGCAGAGTAGGAGTCCCTGAAAGAGCGGAGGGTAAAAACCCAGTGGCTTTTATTGAAGCATGGCTCACAGACACCTTTGGCCGTGATGCTCTGTCCCCATGTTTGCAGTGGAGAGGGCGCACAGAGTCCCTGCAAGTCCCCCACCGCAGGATGCCCCGCCAAGACCCTTCTATTAAAAAGAGACTGCGCACTCTAAATGTCCAATACTTTATGCTATTTTCTGCAAAGCTGAAATTTATCGTCAATGGTAACACACACTTCTTTGTCAACCCCACGACTGCAATGCATTGGCTCGAAAGGGAGGAAAGGCATCTGGTGCAGCGGCCACCTTAGCAACATGGGGAACCTCTCAACTTAAGTACAACTACTACAAAGGTGCTTTTACAGATTCCTAGCAGATTAGCCGGGATGGCTCATGCAGTCTAACATCCCTACATCAGACAAAGTTAGCTTAGTTTGTGCCTTATGTGCACTGTTGTTTATGGCACACACTGGCAATCAGCCGTACAACTGCTATAGTGTCTCCACAGGATGGTCCTGTGAGGACTTGTACCCCTAAGGGTGTGGGGGTTAGGGATGAGCTGAACACCCCCCGGTTCTGTTCGCACCAGAACTTTCGAATGGACCGAAAATTCGTACGAACTTTAGAACCCCATTGAAGTCTATGGGACTCAAACGTTCGAAATAAAAAGTGCTAATTTTATTGGCTAATATGCAAGATACTGTCCTAAAAAGGGTTTGGGGACCTGGCTCCTGCCCCAGGGGACATGGGTCAATGCCTAAAATGTTTTTAAAAATGGCCGTTTTGGCGGGAGCACTGATTTTAATGAAGATTAAAGTGAAAAAAAAAGTGAAATATTCCTTTAAATATCGTGCCTGGGGGGTGTCTATAGTATGCCTGTGAAGTGCCACGTGTTTCCCGTGTTTAGAACAGTCCCTGCACAAAATGACATTTAACGGAAAAAAAGTCATTTCAAACTGCTTGCGTTTTTAATGTAATATCTGGTTCTGGCAATATGGATGAAAATCATTGAGAAAAATGGCATGGGTAGCCCCCCCTGCCCATTACCAGCCACTTTGGGTCTTGTACGGATATTAAGGGGAACCCCGTACCCATATTAAAAAAAGGAAAGACGTGGGGCCCCCAGGCCCTATATACTCAGAACAGCAGTATACAGGCAGTGCAAACAAGACAGGGACTGTGTAGATTTGTTGTGTTAAGTAGAATCTGTTAGTAATTTTGAACTGGTACATTTTTAAAGTGTAGCTCCAGTCAAAAAATCTATTTTTAAGCTTTTTGGAAAACATAGGGAAGGGTTATCACCCCTGTATAATTTGTTTTGCTGTCCGTCTTTTTTCATCTCACTTCCTGTTGTCTCCTTCCATTTGGAAGTAGGAGACGTTTGTAAGTTGGATGTTTGAAAGACGTTTGTAAGTTGGATGTTAAACAGGGGCTGAAAAATTGGGCCTTAGGCACTGGTGCTGGTGCCACGACACTGCAACGTCTCCCATATACTCTAGTTGTGGTGCAGGAATGAGCCCTGCTGCAAAGCATTGCATCAAAAATTGTAATTAAACGCCCCTGTTAAACAGGGGCTGAAAAATTGGGCCTTAGGCACTGGTGCTGGTGCCACGACACTGCAACCTCTCCCATATACTCTAGTTGTGGTGTAGGAATGAGCCCTGCTGCAAAGCATTGCATCAAAAATTGTAATTAAACGCCCCTGTTAAACAGGGGCTGAAAGATTGGGCCTTAGGCACTGGTGCTGGTGCCACGACACTGCAACCTCTCCCATATACACTAGTTGTAGTGCAGGAATGAGCCCTGCTACAAAGCATTGCATCAAAAATTGTAATTAAATGCACCTGTTAAACAGGGGCTGAAAAATTGGGCCTTAGGCACTGGTGCTGGTGCCAAGACACTGCAACCTCTCCCATATACTCTAGTTGTAGTGCAGGAATGAGCCTTGCTGCAAAGCATTGCATCAAAAATTGTATATAAACGCCCCTGTTAAACAGGGGCTGAAAAATTGGGCCTTAGGCACTGGTGCTGGTGCCACGACACTGCAACCTCTCCCATATACTCTAGTTGTGGTGCAGGAATGAGCCCTGCTGCAAAGCATTGCATTAAAAATTGTAATTAAACGCCCCTGTTAACCACTTGACCACTGGGCACTTAAACACCCTTAATAACCAGACCAATTTTCAGCTTTCGGTGCTCTCACATTTTGAATGACAATTACTCAGTCATGCAACACTGGACCTATATGAAATTTTTGTCCTTTTTTTCACACAAATGGAGCTTTCTTTTGGTGGTATTTAATCACCGCTTGTTTTTTTATTTTTTGTGCTATAAAAGAAAAAATACAGAAAATTCTGTAAAAAAATGTATTTTTCTTTGTTTCTGTTATAAAATTTAGCAGATTAGTAATTTTTTCTTCATAAATTTTGGCCAAAATTTATACTACTTCATATCTTTGGTAAAAATACAGTGGTGTGAAAAAGTGTTTGCCCCCTTCCTCATTTCCTGTTCCTTTGCATGTTTGTCACACTTAAGTGTTTCGGAACATCAAACCAATTTAAACAATAGTCAAGGACAACACAAGTAAACACAAAATGCAATTTGTAAATGAAGGTGTTTATTATTAAAGGTGAAAAAAAATCCAAACCATCATGGCCCTGTGTGAAAAAGTGATTGCCCCCAAACCTAATAACTGGTTGGGCCACCCTTAGCAGCAACAACTGCAACCAAGCATTTGCGATAACGTGCAATGAGGCTTTTACAGCGTCCTGGAGGAATTTTGGCCCACTCATCTTTGCAGAATTGTCCTAATTCAGTTACATTAGAGGGTTTTCGAGCATGAACGGCCTTTTTAAGGTCATACCACAACATCTCAATAGGATTCAGGTCAGGACTTTGGCTAGGCCACTCCAAAGTCTTCATTTTGTTTTTCTTCAGCCATTCGGTGGTGGACTTGCTGGTGTGTTTAGGATCATTGCCCTGCTGCAGAACCCAAGTTCATTTCAGCTTGAGTACACGAACAGATGGTCGGATATTCTCCTTCAGGATCTCTTGGTAGACAGCAGAATTCATAGTTCCTTTTATCACGGCAAGTCTTCCAGGTCCTGAAGCAGCAAAACAGCCCCAGACCATCACACTACCACCACCATATTTTACTGTTGGTATAATGTTCTTTTTATGAAATGCAGTGTTCCTTCTACGCCAGATATACTTGGACACACACCTTCCAAAGAGTTCCACTTTTGTCTCATCGGTCCACAGAATGTTGTCCCAAAAGTCTTGGGGATCATCAAGATGTGTTGTGGAGAAATTGAGACAAGCTTTGATGTTCTTTTTGCTCAGCAGTGGTTTTCTCCTTGGAACTCTGCCATGCAGGCCATTTTTGCCCAGTCTTTTCCTGATGGTGGAGGCATGAACGCTGACCTTAACTGAGGCAAGTGAGGCCTGCAGTTCCTTGGACGTTGTTGTGGGGTCTTTTGTGACCTCTTGGATGAGTCGCCGCTGCACTCTTGGGGTAATTTTGGGCGGCCGGCCACTCCTGGGAAGGTTCACCACTGTTCCATGTCTTCGCCATTTGTGGATAATGGCTCTCACTGTGGTTCGCTGGATTCCCAAAGCTTTGGAAATGGCTTTATAACCCTTTCCAGACTGATAGATCTCAATTACTTTCTTTCTCAATTGTTCCTGAATTTCTTTGGGTCTCGGCATGATGTGTAGCTTTTAAGGATCTTCTGGTGGACCTTACTGTGTCAAGCAGCTCCTATCTAAGTGATGCCTTGATTGTGAACAGGTGTGGCAATAATCAGGCCTGGGTGTGGCTAGAGAAATTGAACTCAGGTGTGGACAACCACAGTTATAGTATGTTTTAACAAGGGGGGCAATCACTTTTTCACACAGGGCCATGATGGTTTGGATTTTTTTTTCACCTTTAATAATAAACACCTTCATTTACAAATTGCATTTTGTGTTTACTTGTGTTGTCCTTGACTATTGTTTAAATTGGTTTGATGTTCCGAAACACTTAAGTGTGACAAACATGCAAAGGAACAGGAAATGAGGAAGGGGGCAAACACTTTTTCACACCACTGTAAGTACAAATTGGTGGATATTATTTGGTCTTTGTGAAAGTTATAGAGTCCACAAGCTATGGTGCCAATATCTAAAAATTGATCACACCTGAAGTACTGACGGCCTATTTCAATTCTTGAGACCCTAACATGCCAGAAAGGTACAAATACCCCCCAAAATACCCCTTTTTGGGAAGAAGACATTCCAAGGTATTTAGTAAGAGGCATGATGAGTTTTTTGAAGTTGTCATTTTTTCCCACAATTCTTTGCAAAATCAATATTTTTTTTACTTTTTTTTTTTTCACAAAATTGTCATATTATCAGTTTATTTCTCACACACAGCATATGCATACTACAAATTACACCCCAAAACACATTCTGCTATTACTCCCGAGTACGGCGATACCACATGTGTGAGACTTTTACACAGTGTGGCCACATACAGAGGCCTAACATGCAGGGAGCGTCATCAGGCGTTCTGGAGCACCCAGGACAATTCTGACATTTCTCTCCTACATGTAAAAATCATCATTTATTTGCTAGAAAATTACATAGAATCCCAAAACATTATATATGTTTTTTTAGCAAACACCCTGGAAAATACAATGGTGGTCGTTGCAGCTTTTTATCTCGCACGATATTTGCACAGCAATTTTTCGAATGCTTTTTTTTTGAAAAAAAAACACAGTAAAGTTAGCCCAATTTTTGCATAATGTGAAAGATGAAGTTACGCTGAGTAAATAGATACCTAACATGTCACTCTTCAAAATTGCACACATCGCTACTTAAAAATCCCCATAGGCGACAATTAAATTTTTTTTTACTGGTTATATGTTTTGAGTTACAGAGGAGGTCTAGGGCTAGAATTATTGCTCTCGCTCTAACGTTCGCAGCGATACCTCACATGTGTGGTTTGAACACCGTTTTCATATGTGGGCCGGACTTACGTATGCGTTCGCTTCTGCATGCGAGCACATGGGGACAGGGGCACTTTAAAAAAAAATAATAATTTATTGTTCATTTTACTGTATTTATTTTAGTTTGACATTTTTTTCCCCAAAAATAAATTTTCTGATCACTTTTATTCCTATTACAAGGAATGTAAACATCCCTTGTAATAGGAATATGGCATGACAGGTCCTCTTAACAGTGAGATATGGGGTCAATAATACCCCGCATCTCACCTCTAAGCTGGGAAGCCTGAAAAAAAAAAAAAAAAAGATTCTGGATTTGATCGTATTGGCGAGTCGGTAGAAGCACCGGAGGGCGGCGGGAGGGGGGGTGTCTATGGCTGGGTATTGCAGGGTATCACCGACTATGGCTGGGTATGGCTGGGTATCTCCGAGTATGGCTGGGTATCTCCGAGTATGGCTGGGTATCTCAGAGTATGGCGTTGCAGAGTATTGCATTGCAGGGTATTGGCGGGTGTTGCAGAGCATTGCAGAGTGTTGCAGGGTATTGGCGGGTGTTGCATAGCATTGCAGAGTGTTTCAGGGTATTGGCGGGTGTTTCAGAGCATTGCAGAGTGTTGCAGAGCATTGCAGAGTGTTGCAGGGTATTGGCGGGTGTTGCAGAGCATTGCAGAGTGTTGCAGGGTATTGCAAAGTGCTGCAGAGCATTGCAGAGTGTTGCAGGGTATTGGCGGGTGTTGCAGAGCATTGCAGAGTGTTGCAGGGTATTGGCAGGTGTTGCAGAGCATTGCAGGGTATTGCTGAGCGTTGCAGGGTATTGCAGAGTGTTGCAGAGCATTGCAGAGTGTTGCAGGGTATTGGTGGGTTTTGCAGAGCATTGCAGGGTATTGCAGAGTGTTGCAGGGTATTGCAGAGTGTTGCAGGGTATTGCAGAGTGGTGCAGGGTATTGCAGGGCATTGCAGAGTATTGCAGAGTATTGGCAGGGAATTGAGGGGTTAAATTTCGGTGAGCAGTGATGTGGGCACTGCAGATGCAGCCCACAGCGCTGCTGACACCGATCTCTTCCCCCTCCGCTGTACTGATCGGTACAGAGAGGGGGAGGGAGGAACGCCGGTTTGTTTACAAGTGATCACTCCGTCATTTGACTATGGCTGGGTATTGCAGGGTATCACCGACTATGGCTGGGTATGGCTGGGTATCTCCGAGTATGGCTGGGTATCTCCGAGTATGGCTGGGTATCTCAGAGTATGGCGTTGCAGAGTATTGCATTGCAGAGCATTGCAGGGTATTGGCGGGTGTTGCAGGGTATTGGCGGGTGTTGCATAGCATTGCAGAGTGTTGCAGGGTATTGGCGGGTGTTTCAGAGCATTGCAGAGTGTTGCAGAGCATTGCAGAGTGTTGCAGGGTATTGGCGGGTGTTGCAGAGCATTGCAGAGTGTTGCAGGGTATTGCAGAGTGTTGCAGAGCATTGCAGAGTGTTGCAGGGTATTGGCAAGTGTTGCAGAGCATTGCAGAGTGTTGCAGGGTATTGGCAAGTGTTGCAGAGCATTGCAGGGTATTGCTGAGCGTTGCAGGGTATTGCAGAGTGTTGCAGGGTATTGCAGAGTGTTGCAGAGCATTGCAGAGTGTTGCAGGGTATTGGCGGGTTTTGCAGAGCATTGCAGGGTATTGCTGAGTGTTGCAGGGTATTGCAGAGTGTTGCAGGGTATTGCAGAGTGTTGCAGGGTATTGCAGGGTATTGCAGAGTGGTGCAGGGTATTGCAGGGCATTGCAGAGTATTGCAGAGTATTGGCAGGGAATTGAGGGGTTAAGATTCGGTGAGCAGTGATGTGGGCACTGCAGATGCAGCCCACAGCGCTGCTGACACCGATCTCTTCCCCCTCCGCTGTACCGATCGGTACAGAGAGGGGGAGGGAGGAACGCCGGTTTGTTTACAAGTGATCACTCCGTCATTTGACTATGGCTGGGTATTGCAGGGTATCACCGACTATGGCTAGGTATGGCTGGGTATCTCCGAGTATGGCTGGGTATCTCCGAGTATGGCTGGGTATCTCAGAGTATGGCGTTGCAGAGTATTGCATTGCAGAGCATTGCAGGGTATTGGCGGGTGTTGCAGGGTATTGGCGGGTGTTGCATAGCATTGCAGAGTGTTGCAGGGTATTGGCGGGTGTTTCAGAGCATTGCAGAGTGTTGCAGAGCATTGCAGAGTGTTGCAGGGTATTGGCGGGTGTTGCAGAGCATTGCAGAGTGTTGCAGGGTATTGCAGAGTGTTGCAGAGCATTGCAGAGTGTTGCAGGGTATTGGCAAGTGTTGCAGAGCATTGCAGAGTGTTGCAGGGTATTGGCAAGTGTTGCAGAGCATTGCAGGGTATTGCTGAGCGTTGCAGGGTATTGCAGAGTGTTGCAGGGTATTGCAGAGTGTTGCAGAGCATTGCAGAGTGTTGCAGGGTATTGGCGGGTTTTGCAGAGCATTGCAGGGTATTGCTGAGTGTTGCAGGGTATTGCAGAGTGTTGCAGGGTATTGCAGAGTGTTGCAGGGTATTGCAGGGTATTGCAGAGTGGTGCAGGGTATTGCAGGGCATTGCAGAGTATTGCAGAGTATTGGCAGGGAATTGAGGGGTTAAGATTCGGTGAGCAGTGATGTGGGCACTGAAGATGCAGCCCACAGCGCTGCTGACACCGATCTCTTCCCCCTCCGCTGTACCGATCGGTACAGAGAGGGGGAGGGAGGAACGCCGGTTTGTTTACAAGTGATCACTCCGTCATTTGACTATGGCTGGGTATTGCAGGGTATCACCGACTATGGCTAGGTATGGCTGGGTATCTCCGAGTATGGCTGGGTATCTCCGAGTATGGCTGGGTATCTCAGAGTATGGCGTTGCAGAGTATTGCATTGCAGAGCATTGCAGGGTATTGGCGGGTGTTGCAGAGCATTGCAGAGTGTTGCAGGGTATTGGCGGGTGTTTCAGAGCATTGCAGAGTGTTGCAGAGCATTGCAGAGTGTTGCAGGGTATTGGCGGGTGTTGCAGAGCATTGCAGAGTGTTGCAGGGTATTGCAGAGTGTTGCAGAGCATTGCAGAGTGTTGCAGGGTATTGGCGGGTGTTGCAGAGCATTGCAGAGTGTTGCAGGGTATTGCAGAGTGTTGCAGAGCATTGCAGAGTGTTGCAGGGTATTGGCGGGTGTTGCAGAGCATTGCAGAGTGTTGCAGGGTATTGGCAGGTGTTGCAGAGCATTGCAGGGTATTGCTGAGCGTTGCAGGGTACTGCAGAGTGTTGCAGGGTATTGCAGAGTGTTGCAGAGCATTGCAGAGTGTTGCAGGGTATTGGCGGGTTTTGCAGAGCATTGCAGGGTATTGCTGAGTGTTGCAGGGTATTGCAGAGTGTTGCAGGGTATTGCAGGGCATTGCAGAGTATTGCAGAGTATTGGCAGGGAATTGAGGGGTTAAATTTCGGTGAGCAGTGATGTGGGCACTGCAGATGCAGCCCACAGCGCTGCTGACACCGATCTCTTCCCCCTCCGCTGTACCGATCGGTACAGAGAGGGGGAGGGAGGAAGGCCGGTTTGTTTACAAGTGATCACTCCGTCATTTGACTATGGCTGGATATTGCAGGGTATCACCGACTATGGCTGGGTATGGCTGGGTATCTCCGAGTATGGCTGGGTATCTCCGAGTATGGCTGGGTATCTCAGAGTATGGCGTTGCAGAGTATTGCATTGCAGAGCATTGCAGGGTATTGGCGGGTGTTGCAGAGCATTGCAGGGTATTGGCGGGTGTTTCAGAGCATTGCAGAGTGTTGCAGAGCATTGCAGAGTGTTGCAGGGTATTGGCGGGTGTTGCAGAGCATAGCAGAGTGTTGCAGGGTATTGCAGAGTGTTGCAGAGCATTGCAGAGTGTTGCAGGGTATTGGCGGGTGTTGCAGAGCATTGCAGAGTGTTGCAGGGTATTGGCAGGTGTTGCAGAGCATTGCAGGGTATTGCAGAGTGTTGCAGGGTATTGCAGAGTGTTGCAGGGTATTGCAGAGTGTTGCAGAGCATTGCAGAGTGTTGCAGGGTATTGGCGGGTTTTGCAGAGCATTGCAGGGTATTGCTGAGTGTTGCAGGGTATTGCAGAGTGTTGCAGGGTATTGCAGGGTATTGCAGAGTGGTGCAGGGTATTGCAGGGCATTGCAGAGTATTGCAGAGTATTGGCAGGGAATTGAGGGGTTAAATTTCGGTGAGCAGTGATGTGGGCACTGCAGATGCAGCCCACAGTGCTGCTGACACCGATCTCTTCCCCCTCCGCTGTACCGATCGGTACAGAGAGGGGGAGGGAGGAAGGCCGGTTTGTTTACAAGTGATCACTCCGTCATTTGACTATGGCTGGGTATTGCAGGGTATCACTGACTATGGCTGGGTATGGCTGGGTATCTCCGAGTATGGCTGGGTATCTCCGAGAATGGCTGGGTATCTCAGAGTATGGCGTTGCAGAGTATTGCATTGCAGAGCATTGCAGGGTATTGGCGGGTGTTGCAGAGCATTGCAGGGTATTGGCGGGTGTTGCAGAGCATTGCAGAGTGTTGCAGGGTATTGGCGGGTATTGCATAGCATTGCAGAGTGTTGCAGGGTATTGGCGGGTGTTTCAGAGCATTGCAGAGTGTTGCAGAGCATTGCAGAGTGTTGCAGGGTATTGGCGGGTGTTGCAGAGCATTGCAGAGTGTTGCAGGGTATTGCAGAGCATTGCAGAGTGTTGCAGGGTATTGGCGGGTGTTGCAGAGCATTGCAGAGTGTTGCAGGGTATTGGCAGGTGTTGCAGAGCATTGCAGGGTATTGCTGAGCGTTGCAGGGTATTGCAGAGTGTTGCAGGGTATTGCAGAGTGTTGCAGAGCATTGCAGAGTGTTGCAGGGTATTGGCGGGTTTGCAGAGCATTGCAGGGTATTGCTGAGTGTTGCAGGGTATTGCAGAGTGTTGCAGGGTATTGCAGGGTATTGCAGAGTGGTGCAGGGTATTGCAGGGCATTGCAGAGTATTGCAGAGTATTGGCAGGGAATTGAGGGGTTAAATTTCGGTGAGCAGTAATGTGGGCACTGCAGATGCAGCCCACAGCGCTGCTGACACCGATCTCTTCCCCCTCCGCTGTACCGATCGGTACAGAGAGGGGGAGGGAGGAACGCCGGTTTGTTTACAAGTGATCACTCCGTCATTTGACGGAGCGATCACGTGGTAAACGGCCGCGATGACCCGGCGGTCACGGATGCTCTAGACTGCGGCCCCAGGGGGCACGCGAGAGCGGAATTCTGGGAGGACGTCATATGACGGCCTCCTAGAGTTAAACAACCGCCCTGTAGCCGTCATTCGACTATGGGCCGGTTGTTAAGTGGTTAAACAGGGGCTGAAAAATTGGGCCTTAGGCACTGGTGCTGGTGCCACGACACTGCAACCTCTCCCATATACTCTAGTTGTAGTGCAGGAATGAGCCCTGCTGCAAAGCATTGCATCAAAAATTGTAATTAAACGCCCCTGTGAAACAGGGGCTGAAAAATTGGGCTGGTGGCATCACCCAGAACCAACATATCAGCGGAGGAGGAAGAGGATAGACAATCAACATAACAGGACAGTCACTCAGCATCAGCATAGGCAGTCTTGAAGGGATGTGATATTTAAAAAAAAAAAGTATTCGGTTACATCAGCTTCAGGTGCTTGGTAGCTGTGGGTGATCCAAAACTGATTCATCTTGATGAAGGTCAGTCGATCAACTGAGTCGGTGGACAGGCGCACCCTGTGATCGGTAACAAAGCCACCAGCAGCACTGAAGGTGCGTTCCGAAAGAACGCTGGATGCAGGACAGGCCAGTAGCTCAATTGCATACTGTGCAAGCTCTGGCCAGTGATCCATCCTCAAGACTAGTGATGGCCGAACGGTTCGCCCGGCGGTCGTTTCGCGGCGAATTTCCGACTTTCGCCGTCCGCGGGTTCGAACGCCTTTTTCCGTCGTTCGCCCCGGCGGACTTACGTGTTTAATGTATACAAGAACTTTAACCTTTCGTGACACGTTTATCATGTGTTACAGGACAACCAATTGAGACATGACAGCTCATGGACACTTGGACATTCCCCCTAACCTATAAATACACCCGATCCGGTGGCCATTTTACATTCTTTCTTCTGTCACTGTAGGGAAAGGATCCTGTGTGGAGTAGGGACAGAGAAAACGCTAGCTATTTGGTACACAAAAGTTCTTTTCAGGACTGGTATAGGTGTTAGGTCAGCAGCCTGAGTTTCTTTTGTCAGTTTAGATAAAGGGACAGAGCGCTGTATGCTGCTATTTTAGGGACAGCTCAGCCAGATTAGTCTTTCTTCATCATCATCATCATCATCATCATTAGCTGTTACTATCAGGTCCACAAAAGAGCTGTTCCAGCTAATCGTTCCAGCCTACTCTTTTTTGCCAATTTGTATAGGGACAGGCAGGAAGCAGTGTGTCAGGCAGTGAGGATAATTTTAAAGACTTGCTGTTACTATTAGTTCCACAAAGGTTCTTTTCAGGACTGGTATCAGTGGTACGGTAATAGGCTTGTACACGTATAATATTCTTTCTTCCAAATATAGAAAGAATATTATACTTGACTGCTGCCCTTCTGCTGCAGTCTGCTAATCATTCACAACTCACTTGTTCCACAAAGCTCTTTATCAGGACTGGTAACTTGGTCTGTCTAGGGTGCTACGGTACATAGGCTTGGGTGCGGTACAGTCTGCTGTTCTGTAAGGACCGCTATCGGTCCACAATACATAGGGTTGCCGTGCACTACTGCTGACCGCTGCCCTATACTGCAGCAGTCCTTCATTGGTATAGGGACTGACGTACAGTCTGCTAATCACTAACACACAACCTGCTTGGTCCACAAAAGTTCTTATAAGGACTGGTAACTTGGTATAGGGTGCTACGGTACATAGGCCTGAGTGCGTTACAGTCTGCTGTTCTGTAAGGACCGCTATCGGTCCACAATACATAGGGTTGCCGTGCACTACTGCTGACCGCTGCCCTATACTGCAGCAGTCCTTCAGCGGTATAGGGACTGACGCACAGTCTGCTAAACACTAACACACAACCTGCTTGGTCCACAAAAGTTTTTATAAGGACTGGTAACTTGGTATAGGGTGCTACGGTACATAGGCCTGAGTGCAGTACAGTCTGCTGTTCTGTAAGGACCGCTATCGGTCCACAATACATAGGGTTGCCGTGCACTACTGCTGACCGCTGCCCTATACTGCAGCAGTCCTTCATTGGTATAGGGACTGACGTACAGTCTGCTAATCACTAACACACAACCTGCTTGTTCCACAAAAGTTCTTATAAGGACTGGTAACTTGGTATAGGGTGCTACGGTACATAGGCTTGAGTGCGGTACAGTCTGCTGTTCTGTAAGGACCGCTATCGGTCCACAATAGATAGGGTTGACGTGCACCACTGCTGACCGCTGCCCTATACTGCAGCAGTCCTTCAGCGGTATAGGGACTGACGTACAGTCTGCTAAACACTAATACACAACCTGCTTGGTCCACAAAAGTTCTTATAAGGACTGGTAACTTGGTATAGGGTGCTACGGTACATAGGCTTGAGTGCGGTACAGTCTGCTGTTCTGTAAGGACCGCTATCGGTCCACAATAGATAGGGTTGACGTGCACCACTGCTGACCGCTGCCCTATACTGCAGCAGTCCTTCAGCGGTATAGGGACTGACGTACAGTCTGCTAAACACTAATACACAACCTGCTTGGTCCACAAAAGTTCTTATAAGGACTGGTAACTTGGTATAGGGTGCTACGGTACATAGGCTTGAGTGCGGTACAGTCTGCTGTTCTGTAAGGACCGCTATCGGTCCACAATAGATAGGGTTGACGTGCACCACTGCTGACCGCTGCCCTATACTGCAGCAGTCCTTCAGCGGTATAGGGACTGACGTACAGTCTGCTAAACACTAATACACAACCTGCTTGGTCCACAAAAGTTCTTATAAGGACTGGTAACTTGGTATAGGGTGCTACGGTACATAGGCTTGAGTGCGGTACAGTCTGCTGTTCTGTAAGGACCGCTATCGGTCCACAATAGATAGGGTTGACGTGCACCACTGCTGACCGCTCACCTATACTGCAGCAGTCCTTCAGCGGTATAGGGACTGACGTACAGTCTGCTAATCACTAACACACAACCTGCTTGTTCCACAAAAGTTCTTATAAGGACTGGTAACTTGGTATAGGGTGCTACGGTACATAGGCTTGAGTGCGGTACAGTCTGCTGTTCTGTAAGGACCGCTATCGGTCCACAATAGATAGGGTTGACGTGCACCACTGCTGACCGCTGCCCTATACTGCAGCAGTCCTTCAGCGGTATAGGGACTGACGTACAGTCTGCTAAACACTAATACACAACCTGCTTGGTCCACAAAAGTTCTTATAAGGACTGGTAACTTGGTATAGGGTGCTACGGTACATAGGCTTGAGTGCGGTACAGTCTGCTGTTCTGTAAGGACCGCTATCGGTCCACAATAGATAGGGTTGACGTGCACCACTGCTGACCGCTGCCCTATACTGCAGCAGTCCTTCAGCGGTATAGGGACTGACGTACAGTCTGCTAAACACTAATACACAACCTGCTTGGTCCACAAAAGTTCTTATAAGGACTGGTAACTTGGTATAGGGTGCTACGGTACATAGGCTTGAGTGCGGTACAGTCTGCTGTTCTGTAAGGACCGCTATAGGTCCACAATAGATAGGGTTGACGTGCACCACTGCTGACCGCTCACCTATACTGCAGCAGTCCTTCAGCGGTATAGGGACTAAGAGTTTTGTCACAGGGTCATTTAAAAAATGACATGCAGAGGAAGAGGCAGGCCCTTCCGCAGGGGTGGTAGGGGTAGGGCAGGAGCAACAGGCTTGAGCCAAAGTGGGAAGTTGCAGAAGGTGCGTTCAATTACTTTAAAGGATGCACCAGACTTGGTTGAGTGGCTCGCTCAGCCTTACTCTTCTGCACCCTCCTCATCCTCTCGATCTGCACCCTCTTCTTCACTCTCTGCTATGTGCACCCCCAAAGACACTACCACCAACAACACGACCACCACCACCACCACCACATACCTTCCGCTTGAGTCACTGGAATTATTTTCCGATCCATATCAAGAGGACATTTCTGATGCGCAGCCACTCTTGGTATTGGATCAGGAAGAGGAGGTAGCAACAAGCGCTACTCAGCAGTCTGACGCCAGTACCCAGATCAGCCCAAGGAGGAGGTTGGTCCCCGGTGTTGCTGCCTACTCTACTTATAGCGGTGGGGAAGGTGACGTTGATGATGACGTGTCTAGTGATGTCACGTGGGTGCCCACAAGAGAGGAAGAGGAGGGGAGTTCAGAGGGAGATATGGACCAGCAGATAGGGAGGAGAAGCAGCAATGACTTACATTGCACAGCAGGGACAAAGCAGACTGCAAATGTATCAGGAGCGAGTCATCGACCATGTACGGTCACATCTGGCGCTCCCAGGACACCGGCACATGGCTCCGCAGTGTGGGCTTTTTTTAACGTGTCCGCTGCTGACAATAGCGTTGCCATCTGCAATCTTTGCAGTCAACGCGTTAGTCGCGGTAAGCCCAATACTCACCTAGGGACGACCGCCTTAAGAAGGCACATGAGCAGCCATCACCGAGCCCAGTGGGAGCAACGGAACACACAAAGCCACACTGCAGGCTCTCACCGTCCAGCCTCGTCTTCTACTTCTCCTTCTCCTCTCTCCTCACAATTGTCCTCCACTCCACCTTCCATCACGCCAAGCTCACATTTTTCTGCAAAAAGGCAGGCTTCCGTGGGCCTAATGTTTGAGCGTAAAAAAATGATGACGCCGGATAACCCTCTTGCCCAACGGTTGGCGGCTGGCTTGTCAGAACTCATAGCCCGCCAACTACTGCCATATAAACTGGTGGACTCGGAGGCCTTTCGCAAATTTGTGGCCATTGGAACACCACAATGGAAGGTCCCAGGAAGGAAGTATTTCTCAGAGAAGGGCATCCCAGAGCTATATGGCCATGTTCAGCGGCAAGTGAATGTATCTCTGGCACACAGTGTCGGTGCCAAGATACATCTGACCACAGACACGTGGTCTAGCAAACACGGGCAGGGAAGGTATATCAGTTTTACTGCCCACTGGGTGAACCTTCTGACGGCCGTCAAGCATGTAACCCGTGGCACCCGTGTAGATTTGGTTTTACCGCCACGGATTGCATGCAGGCCTGACTCTTCTTCTCCTCCTCCTACTCCATCCTCCTCCCTCTCCTCCTCAGCTGCCTCCTCCTTTTCCGCTGCTAGCGTCTCTTCCACTGCACCGCCCAAGCTCCCCAGAACCTATTCCACATGCCAGGTGAGACGTTGCCATGCCGTGCTGCGTCTGTTGTGCCTGGAAGCAAAGAGCCACACTGGCCCGGCACTCCTTTCAGCTTTGCGTTCACAGGCAGATGAGTGGCTAACACCGCTCAATTTGACAGTTGGTAAAGTGGTGTGTGACAACGGTGCCAATCTGCTTAGCGCATTGAAACAGGGCAAAATCACGCACGTGCCGTGCATGGCACACGTCTTAAACTTGGTCGTGCAGCGATTCCTTGTCAAATACCCTGGGGTCCAGGACATCTTGCGGCAGGCAAGGAAAATCTCGGCCCATTTCAGAAGATCTTACACGGCCATGGCTCGCCTTGCTGACATTCAGCGGCGACACCATCTGCCGGTCAGACGTCTTATTTGCGATTGCCCGACGCGATGGAACTCAACCTTCTATATGCTTGATAGGCTGCTCCAGCAGAAACGTGCAGTTAACGTCTACCTGTATGAACTCTGCGAAAGAAACGGTTCTGGGGAGCTGGGTTTTTTTTCACCGCGCCAGTGGCTGCTCATGCGCGACACATGCAGACTTCTGCGGCCATTTGAGGAGATCACCAAACTGGTCAGTCGCAGCCATGGCGCCATCAGTGACATGGTACCTTATGCCTTCTTTCTGGAGCGTGCATTGCGTCGTGTCATTGATCAGGCTGTGGAGGAGCAGGAGCGGGAAGATGAGGAAGTCGCAATGCTGGATGAATTCCCAGGGGGGGCTACTCTATCTGAGACAAGTCAACAACAGGAGTCTGATGAGGAGTCAGAGGAGGATGGTGCCGGGGCGGATGAGCAGGAGCAAGAAGAGCATGCTTTAAACCTTTCTGGGATCCCTGTTGTGCGAGGATGGGGAGAGGAGAATGAAGAGGACGACATTATCCTGGATGATGAGCAGGAGCCAGGCCACCACACCGCTTCCACTTTAGTGCAAATGGGGGCCTTCATGCTCCAGTGTTTTAATAGGGACCCCCGTATAAAAAGCATGAGGGTCAAGGACCAGTACTGGGTGGCAACGTACTTAGACCCCCGGTACAAACACAAAATGGCGGAAATGTTACCGCCGTCGCAGAGGGCTGTCAGAATGCAGCACTTCCAGGCCTTGCTTCGAGAAATGCTGCATTCTGCTTTTGCGTGCGCTGGCAGAGGAGCAATTCCCACTCCCAGAGAAGGATTTGCGGGTACCAATCCAACAGCGCCTGCAAGAAGAGGCCGGTTTGAAGATGTGTTGGTGACTTCGGATATGAGGTCATTCTTTCAGCCGACCCATCGACAGGTGTCATCCGGATCCAGCATCAGGGAACGCCTAGACCGTCAGGTGTCCGACTACATTGGGTTAACGGCCGATGTGGACGCTCTGAGGAGTGATGAACCCCTAGACTACTGGGTGGGCAGGCTTGACCTCTGGCCAGAGCTTGCCCAATTTGCAATCGAACTGTTGGCTTGCCCCTCATCCAGTGTCCTGTCCGAAAGGACGTTCAGCGCAGCAGGGGGGATTGTGACCGATAAGCGTACTCGCCTAGCTCACCACAGTGTTAACTACCTCACATTTCTAAAAATGAATGAGGCATGGATCTCGGAGGAATTCAACACATGTGATCAGTAGACCATGTATATGTCTATAAACAATTTTTGGAATCAAGCACACAGACCTTCTTAATTCATTTGGCTCACTTCCCTGACCCAAAAAAGCACACCGTACTATATGCCCCTACCCTCCTCTTTGAAGAGGTTGAGCGGTGTCATATTTCTACTGGGGCTGCTTATTATGAGGGGTTCCCACCATCCCTGTGCTGTGCTGACTTCCTCCTGGGTGTTCTTATTATGAGGGGCTCCCACCATCCCTGTGCTGTGCTGACTTCCTCCTGGGGGTTCTTATTATGAGGGGATCACACCATCCCTGTGCTGTGCTGACTTCCTCCTGGGGCTGCTTACGGTGCTGCTGTCAGCGCTGTATGTCACGGAGCTGCTGTCAGCGCTGTATGTAACGGAGCTGCTGTCAGCGCTGTATGTCACGGAGCTGCTGTCAGCGCTGTATGTCACGGAGCTGCTGTCAGCGCTGTATGTCACGGAGCTGCTGTCAGCGCTGTATGTCACGGAGCTGCTGTCAGCGCTGTATGTCACGGAGCTGCTGTCAGCGCTGTATGTCACGGAGCTGCTGTCAGCGCTGTATGTCACGGAGCTGCTGTCAGCGCTGTATGTCACGGAGCTGCTGTCAGCGCTGTATGTCACGGTGCTGCTGTCAGCGCTGTATGTCACGGAGCTGCTGTCAGCGCTGTATGTCACGGAGCTGCTGTCAGTGCTGTATGTCACGGAGCTGCTGTCAGCGCTGTATGTCACGGAGCTGCTGTCAGCGCTGTATGTCACGGAGCTGCTGTCAGCGCTGTATGTCACGGTGCTGCTGTCAGCGCTGTATGTCACGGAGCTGCTGTCAGCGCTGTATGTCACGGAGCTGCTGTCAGCGCTGTATGTCACGGAGCTGCTGTCAGCGCTGTATGTCACGGAGCTGCTGTCAGCGCTGTATGTCACGGAGCTGCTGTCAGCGCTGTATGTCACGGTGCTGATGTCAGTGCTCTGTATTACGGTGCTGCTGTCAGTGCTCTGTATCTCCTGCACCCTCTTGTTTGCCTACCCTGGTCCCTGACCTTCCCTCTCCTCCATTGCCTTCATTAGCTCCATAGTCCTGAATTGTCAGAACAATTTCCCAAATAAAAAAAAAATGCTTGTAGTTATCGATCCCAAATTCACCTCATACATGTATTATGCTATTGTCCAGGTGGTGGGACTACGTGCTACCCCCTAATAATTACCCCGTGGCCGCAAATTCGACCTAAAGGTTTGCGAAATTCGCCTCCCATTGAAGTCAATGGAGCCCGCGGCGAACGGTCGTTTTCGCGAACGTTTGTGTCCGTTCGCGTTTCGCGTTCGCGAAACGTCCCGTCGGAAGTTCGTCCATCACTACTCAAGACCCAGTAAGCCAGAGGATTTTCGGTGGGAAAGGTGTCAAAGTCTGACCTTGCCCCTAGGTATTCCTACACCATGTAAATCAGACGCTGGCCATGGTTGATGGAACCGATCATACCTTGGGGCTGGGGACTAAAAAATTGTCTGGATGCATCGGTCAGACGGCCACCTTCTCCACCGCTCCTTCTGACAGATGCCTCAGCAACACGTTGTCCAGGACCAGGAGTTTGTAACCTCCCAGTCTCTGGGAACGCATTGCACAGACCTTTCTGCAAGGCCTCCCGGAGATGTCTCATCCTCTGCTTCCTCTGCGATGGCAAGATAAGGTCGGCAACCTTACCCTTGTACCGTGGATCAAGGAGAGTGGCCAGCCAGTAATGGTCCCTCTCCTTGATCCGAAGAATACGAGGATCCTTCCGCAGGATTTGCAGGATCAGGGAGGCCATGTAGCGTAGGTTAGCTGAGGCATTCGGTCCGGAGTCCTCTGGGTCACTAAGGACAACATGATCCGCAGCTACCTCCTCCCAGCCACGTACAAGTCCATGGGTTTCTTGGGACTGTAAATCACCCCTACAAGACTGCTGCTGATGCTGAGTGCCAGCCTCCACCTCCATGCTGACACAATCATCCTCCTCCTCCTCCTCCTCGTCCTCTTCCTGTGTGATGAGTGGGACAGCAGGAACACTTTCTGGATAAAGGGGGCCTTGAGAGGCAAGAAAGTCCTCCTCTTCCTGCCTCTGTTCTGCCTCAAGTGCCCTGTCCATTATTCCATACAGCGTATGCTCCAACAGGTGGACAAGAGGTACAGTGTCACTGATGCATGCACTGTAACTGCTCACCATCCTTGTGGCCTCCTCAAACGGTGACAGCACAGTACATGCATCCCTGATCATGCCCCACTGGCGTGGTGAGAAAAAACCGAGCTCCCCTGACCCTGTCCTGGTGCCGTAGTCGCACAGGTACTCATTGATGGCCCTCTGCTGCGTGTGTAGCCGCTGCAGCATGGCCAATGTTGAGTTCCACCTGGTGTGCATGTCACATAGAAAGCGGTTCTTGGGCAGGTTCAACTCCTTTCGGAGCTCAGCCAGCCATGGACAGGCATTAAATGATCGGCAGAAATGCACACAGACTTTCCTGGCCTGCTTCAGGACATCCTGTAAGCCCAGGTACCTGCCCAAGAACCGCTGTACCACCAGGTTAAGGACGTGAGCCACACAGGGCACATGGGTCAGTTGTCCCTGTCGGAGGGTGGAGAGGAGGTTGGTGCCATTGTCGCAAACCACCATTCCTGGCTTAAGCTGGCGTAGCATCAACCACCTCTCGGCCTGCCCCTGCAGAGTTGTCAAAATATCTGCCTCAGTGTGGCTCCTGTCCCCCAAACAAACCAGCGCAAGCACGGCATGGCATCGTTTTGCCTGCGTACTTGCATAGCCCCTGGAATGCCTACGGAGCACCGCTGGTTCTGAAGACAGAGCACTGGAAGAGGCCATGGAGGAAGAGGAGGGGGTGGAGGAGAGAGGTGTGTCACAACCAGTAGTAGCATTTTGGAGGCATGGTGGCGGAACAACCTCCAACACTACTGCACCTTGTCCTGCATCCTTCCCAGATGCCAGAAGAGTGACCCAATGGGCCGTGAAAGACAGGTAACATCCCTGTCCATGCCTGCTGGACCATGAGTCAGCGGTAATATGCACCTTACCGCTGACCGCCCTGTCCAGCGAGACAAGGACATTGCCTTCCACATGCCGGTAGAGAGCCGGAATCGCCTTCCGTGAGAAAAAGTGGCGTTTGGGGACTTGCCACTGAGGAACCGCACATTGTACAAACTCACGGAAGGGGGCCGATTCTACCAACTGAAAAGGCATCAATTGAAGTGCTAGGAATTTAGCAAAGCTAGCATTCAACCGCTGGGCATGTGGATGGCTGGGAGTGAACTTCTTTCTACGGTCCAGCAGCTGGAGCAGGGAAATTTGCCTGCTATAATCGGACATGGGTTTACTGCTAGCAGAGTACCCGGAAACACTTGGCTGTGACACACCTAATTCTACACCTTCATTCCTCTCAGAGCAGGTTTCAGAGAGGACTGAAGGTCTAGTGGGGTTGGAGATCCCAGCTGATGAGGAGCAAGGAGAGGTGCGCTTTGTTCTTTGGTGTGGGTCTTTGAGGTACGCTTGCCAAGAGCTGCATGGCAGGTCAACATATGTCTGGTCAAGCATGTGGTGCCCAAGCGGCTGATGTTTTGGCCACGCGAGATACGCTTGAGACATATGTTGCAAATAGCAGCGGTGCGATCTGATGCACTCGTCTCAAAAAAGGCCCACACCAAAGAACTTTTAGAATAACGCGCAGAGGCAGCGCCCTGCACAGGCAGAGCTCTGTGGTGTGATTCAGTCAGTGTGCTGCTCCTAAGCTGGCCCCCGGAGGGCATCCTGCCTCGTTGGACATGTGCCTCCTCCTCCTCTCTCCTACCAGGCACCCACGTGGAGTCAGTGCCCTCATGATCCCCTCCATCTTCATCGCTGGAGCAAACCTGGCAGTATGCTGCAGCTTGTGGAACATGACTGCCAGATTGTTGTCCTTCTTGAGCATCCCCTCTCTCTGCGCTCATGCTACTGCCTTCCTTTAGCTGAGTATCATCATCAGAGCCTACAAAACACTGGGCATCCTCCTGGAGCATGTACCCAACACTGTGCTTAAAGAGTTCAGAAGACTCCTCAGGAGGATGTGGTGGGTCTAGGGAAGGAGTCACTGATGATGACATTGAGAGGAGGGAAGACAATGCGTTGGCAGCTGCTTTGCTAGTACCCTGAGCCTGGGTGAGAGAGGATGAGGAGGATGAAGAGGGCTTGGTCATCCACTCTACCAAGTCTTCGGCATGATGCGGCTCAATATAGCTAGCTATATAGGTGGATATAACGGTGTATACTGCGGTCAGGGCACGCAGACAGCACGCACAATCTCCGACAACTGACTGCAAGCGTTATTACAAAAGAGCAATATAGCTAGCTTTATAGGTGGATATAACGGTGTATACTGCGGTCAGGGCACGCAGACAGCACGCACAATCTCCTACAACTGACTGCAAGCTCTATTACAAAAGAGCAATATAGCTAGCTATGTAGGTGGATACAACGGTGTATACTGCGGTCAGGGCACACAGACAACAGGCACAATCTCCTACAGCTGACTGCAAGCTCTATTACAAAAGAGCAATATAGCTAGCTATATAGGTGGATATAACGGTGTATACTGCGGTCAGGGCACGCAGACAGCATGCACAATCTCCTACAACTGACTGCAAGCTCTATTATAAAAAAGAAATATAGCTAGCTATATAGGTGGATATAACGGTGTATACTGCGGTCAGGGCACGCAGACAGCACGCACAATCTCCTACAACTGACTGCAAGCTCTATTACAAAAGAGCAATATAGCTAGCTATGTAGGTGGATATAACGGTGTATACTGCGGTCAGGGCACGCTGACAACAGGCACAATCTCCTACAACTGACTGCAAGCTCTATTACAAAAGAGCAATATAGCTAGCTATGTAGGTGGATATAACAGTGTTTACTGCGGTCAGGGCACGCAGACAACAGGCACAATCTCCTACAACTGACTGCAAGCTCTATTGCAAAAGAGCAATATAGCTAGCTATATAGGTGGATATGACGGTGTATACTGCGGTCAGGCCATGCAGACAACAGGCACAAACTCCTGCAGATTGCTAACAGCTCAATTACAGAAGAGCAAGAACGCTAAATCGACTGATAATGAACGGTGTATACTGTGTTGAAGGTACACAGAGAACACCCACTAACTCCTACAGACGACAACACACTACACAAGGCTGCCGCGCTGGCGGCCTTATATAGTGTGGGGTGTGTACTACACAGCCTGAGCTATGATTGGCCACAGGCATCCTGCCTGTGGCCAATCATGGCTCTCCTCGCTGCCGGCGCTGTGATTGGCCAAGCATGCGGGGTTACAGTGCATGCTTGGCCAATCATGAGCCAGCAATGCACTGCGATGGCGCAGTGCATTGTGGGCCATGAGCGCCACACGAATTTGGCGCAAACCGCCCACAAAGTTCGTATTCGCCGAACGGGCAAACAGACGATGTTCGACTCGAACACGAAGCTCATCCCTAGTGGGGGTGTTGCTTTGCCTCCTTTTGGGCCGAGTTGGCTGAAGACGATATTCATTTTTGCTTTTCCAATATGTTGCTCTCTCTCTCCCCCTCCTTGTCATTCCACAGAAGACACACCTGAGGACTCTGACTTTGATTGCCATGATTCAAATTTCCACTAGGTGGTGCAAGAACACTTCATCTAATGGTTGAGTAAAGTTGTTGTAGTCAAACATGTTCTGCATGACTCTAAATCTTTGGTTTGCCCTAAATGTTACACTGATTGGGCTGTAGGAGGGGAGGAGGACTGTGAGTTGCGCACCCCCTCTGGGGCGTTATTACTAATGGCTGATACAGCTAACAAGGGCCTGCTATTCCTGTCATGGCTTGTAAGACGTATGGGTGACAAGGTTAAGAAAAATATATAAAAAAATATGTAGCGCTACCCCCTTTTTAAATAAATAGAACACCTATCAAGTGTAAATAAATAAACTAACTATAATCATTACAAATATTACTGTGCAAATATAGCAAAACACTGTGCTTTCATATACATGCAAAACACAATTGTGTGTAAGAAAATGCAAAAAAAGCCTATATCTAGCGTGATACATACAAATGGCGTAAAATGTGCAAATATCGCAAAACACTATGTGACTAAATCACAAAAAAAACAAAAAAGAAATAACTAAAGCAATAAAAATTTATAAAAAAAGTCCATAAAGAAATGCAGAGATTCAAACGAATGTTCCAGTGCTATTCAGTAGCTCAACATCCAAATGTGGTAATATGTGGAAAAATCATACCGTGTGGACAACAATGCAAACGTGCTTCACAAAATTGGAAAAGACAGTCCACCTTCAGTGCTCCACCAGTGCACCCCCCGTTTCCCCCAGCCACTCACCTCAATATCAGACCTCTCAGGCCGCGTACACACGCGCGGACTGTTTGCCCAACCTTGTTCGTCAAACAGTTTCGGCAAACAGTCCGCTCAAAATTTGCATGAGCGGACTTGCCCACACACGAGCGGACTGTTTCAGCAAACTGTTTGCCAAACAGTTCGCTCAACTTTTGAAATGAACGGACTCGCCCACGTAAGGAGGAGGCAAATCCGCCCATTTCGAGCGCGTGTACAGGTAGGTGGGGCCCGCGAAGGAGACGTCGCGGGCTCCGCCGCCTGGAATGGGCTTAAAGGGGAACCCCAACGCCGAAAATAATCGGCGTGGGGGTTCCCCCAAAGTCCACACCAGACCCTTGTCCGAGCACGCTACCCGGCCGGCCAGGAAAGGGGGGCGAGCGCGCCCCCCCTCCTGAGCCATACCAGGCCGCGTGCCCTCAACATGGGGGGTGCCTTGGGGAAGGGGGGGCCGCGCGGCCCCCCCACCCCAAAGCACCTTGTCCCCATGTTGATGAGGACAAGGGCCTCTTCCCGACAACCCTGGCCGTTGGTTGTCGGGGTCTGCGGGCGGGGGGCTTATCGGAATCCGGGAGCCCCCTTTAAGAAGGGGGCCCCCGGATACCGGCCCCCCACCCTATGTGAATGAGTATGGGGTACAATGTACCCCTACCCATTCACCTGTGAAATAAAGTACAAAAAAAAACACAACACAGGGAAAAAATATTTTATTGCACAGCTCCGGGGGTCTTCCGTCTTCGGGGGTCTTCTCGCTGGACTCCTCCGCTATCTGTGTGTAGCTCTTTTACTAGCGGAGGAGTCCGGCTTTCTTCCTCCCCGCCGCCGGCCTCTTCTCCCGACTTCGGGGGTCTTGTCCCCCTGTTCGGTTCTTCTGCCGGGCCACCGCGCCTTCTTGTAGCTCTTTTACAGGCGGTGGCCCGGTCTTCTGTCGCCGCTGCCTTCCGTTCTTCTGTCGCCGCCTTCGGTTCTTCTGCCGGGCCACCGCGCCTTCTTGTAGCTCTTTTACAAGCGGTGGCCCGGTCTTCTGTCGCCGCCGCCGCCGCCTTCCGTTCTTGTTCTTCTTCTTCTTCTCCTGGAGATGTTGACTCGACGAGCTCTCCGGCCGGAATGCCAGGGCCGCGCTGTGCGGTCACTTATATAGTGACAATGGGGCGGTGTCACATGGTATATGTCACATGGGTTGGTCACATGGGTTGATGTCACATGGGGACTATGACATCGTAAGGGGGCGGGGTCACCATGTGACCAACCCATGTGACATATACCATGTGACACCGCCCCATTGTCACTATATAAGTGACCGCACAGCGCGGCTCTGGCATTCCGGCCGGAGAGCTCGTCGAGTCAACATCTCCAGGAGAAGAAGAAGAAGAACAAGAAGAAGAACAAGAACGGAAGGCGGCGGCGGCGGCGACGACAGCGGCGACAGAAGACCGGGCCACCGCCTGTAAAAGAGCTACAAGAAGGCGCGGTGGCCCGGCAGAAGAACCGAAGGCGGCGACAGAAGAACGGAAGGCAGCGGCGACAGAAGACCGGGCCACCGCCTGTAAAAGAGCTACAAGAAGGCGCGGTGGCCCGGCAGAAGAACCGAAGAGGGGGACAAGACCCCCGAAGTCGGGAGAAGAGGCCGGCGGCGGGGAGGAAGAAAGCCGGACTCCTCCGCTAGTAAAAGAGCTACACACAGATAGCGGAGGAGTCCGGCGAGAAGACCCCCGAAGACGGAAGACCCCCGGAGCTGTGCAATAAAATATTTTTTCCCTGTGTTGTGTTTTTTTTGTACTTTATTTCACAGGTGAATGGGTAGGGGTACATTGTACCCCATACTCATTCACATAGGGTGGGGGGCCGGTATCCGGGGGCCCCCTTCTTAAAGGGGGCTCCCGGATTCCGATAAGCCCCCCGCCCGCAGACCCCGACAACCAACGGCCAGGGTTGTCGGGAAGAGGCCCTTGTCCTCATCAACATGGGGACAAGGTGCTTTGGGGTGGGGGGGCCGCGCGGCCCCCCCTTCCCCAAGGCACCCCCCCATGTTGAGGGCACGCGGCCTGGTACGGCTCAGGAGGGGGGGCGCGCTCGCTCGCCCCCCTTTCCTGGCCGGCCGGGTAGCGTGCTCGGACAAGGGTCTGGTGTGGACTTTGGGGGAACCCCCACGCCGATTATTTTCGGCGTTGGGGTTCCCCTTTAAGCCCATTCCAGGCGGCGGAGCCCGCGACGTCTCCTTCGCGGGCCCCGCCTACCTGTACACGCGCTCGAAATGGGCGGACTTTCCGAGCGGGAACAGTCCGCTCATTTCGAAAGTACAGCGGACAGGCCCACACACGGGCGGACTGTTCGCTCAAACACAGTTTCAGCGGACAGTTTTTCGGAATTTCCGAAAGACTTTGTCCGTCCAACTGTCCGCTGAAACTGTCCGCTGAAAGCCCACACACGAGCGGACTGTCCGCCCAAACACTGTTCAGCGGACAAGGTTGGGCGAACAGTCCGCCCGTGTGTACGCGGCCTCAGGGTCAAACACACTTGTGGGGGAAAATAACTTAGTTAACTTAAGTTAATTGGAGATAGATTCATACAAAAAGGTTATCAGGTGGATTCCATAGATGAGAAAATTAATAGTGTCTCACAATTGGACAGGAATACACTAATACAGGATAATATAAAAAATACTGAAAAGCAAGAATTGGTCTCCATTATTATGGATTATAACATTCAATACAAACAAATAGAAAAAATTATAAAAAAGCATTGGGGTATCAATAAAACAGATTGAGTGCTTGGTGACCACTTACCTGAGAGGCCTAAGTTTGTTTACAGAAGGGCACCCACTCTTAGAGACAACTTAGCAAAAAATTTATTGGATCCCCCCAAAAAACCCTTTTCCTTTTTTGAAGGAAAAGGTTTTTATCCCTGCAAGAAATGTTACGCATGCCGACATACGAAAGAAAAAAAAAAGAAAAAATCACGTTTCACTTCAACAGTGACTAAAAAAAGAGTATGAAATAGATGACTTCATCACATGTAGAAGTGAAGGTGTTGTTTATCTTCTAGAATGTCCTTGCCACATCCAGTATGTGGGAAGAACAAAAAGAGAACTCTGGAAAAGATTGAGAGAGCATGTTCAGAATATTAAAAAGGGGTTTGATAAACATAGCCTATCAAGACATTATGCTAAGTTCCATAAAAAAGATCCCTCATCTTTACAAATTTGTGGGATTCAAAAATATAAGCCCCATTGGAGAGGTGATAATAAAGTGATTAGGATAAGCCAAGCTGAATCCCGATGGATCCATGAGTTATGCACTTTGAAACCTTTCGGACACAACGTTGACTTTGATCTTAATTGTTTTATTTCTAATTATTGATTTACTAAATTTTATATTTAATCAAAGATTTTTATATAATATTTTTTATAATTAATATTGGGGTTGGATGTCCCCGGGGTTTTTTGATTTTTTTCCCGTGATTTATTATTTAATTGATTTGTCTAGTCAAAATCAACGTTGGGACCAGCTTTGTGACCACTTAATTAATAGTATGGTATTGTCACACTTGTTTTATATTTATATTACTACTATGGATCTGAATGTTTATAGCTAGCATTGCCTATATAAAATGATGTATTATGCTTTTTAGCCACAAGATGCCAGTGGCGGTGAAATGTTGTATTTAGAATGGTATTTTATATTCATTTTAGCAGAGCGAGTTTTAATAATTATTTGGCGTTTTGGGGATTTGCATAATTAATTATATAAGTAGTTTATATATGTTTTTAATTTTGAGCTGTATTAGGAACCGATTATCATTAGTGTTTGCAGCGGTGGTTGTTTGCAGTTGCTATAGCAGCACCGCTCGCTCTATTTAAACTCCTTTGGCACCTGACTCCTTGACCCTTTGAAAACGTCACGTGTCTGTGACGCAACGCGTCAGAGAGGAGCCAGGTGTCACGTTCGTTACTTCCGGTCGCGGCCGAGACCGGAAGTTCTATCTGTTTACAAGCGCGAGATTTGAAATTTTATGTAAGTGGATATTTTAAGTCGTTTTTAATAAATGTTCGTTACTGCACATGAGAGTCCCCTTTCTTTTCCCTATGACCGGTGATATTGGAGCATATGTGTGAAGCTGTACGGATTACCAAAAGGAGCCATATCTGCATTTTCCCCCACAAGTGTGTTTGACCCTGAGGGGTCTGATATTGAGGTGAGAGGCTGGGGGAAACGGGGATGCACTGGTGGAGCACTGAAGGTGGACTGTCTTTTCCAATTTTGTGAAGCACGTTTGCATTGTTGTCCACACGGCATGACTTTTACACATATTACCACATTTGGATGTTGAGCTACTGAATAGCACTGGAACATTCGTTTGAATCTCTGCATTTCTTTATGGACTTTTTTTATAAATTTTTATTACTTTAGTTATTTCTTTTTTGTTTTTTTTGTGATTTAGTCACATAGTGTTTTGCGATATTTGCACATTTTACGCCATTTGTATGTATCACGCTAGATATAGGCTTTTTTTGCATTTTCTTACACACAATTGTGTTTTGCATGTATATGAAAGCACAGTGTTTTGCTATATTTGCAAAGTAATATTTGTAATGATTATAGTTAGTTTATTTATTTACACTTGATAGGTGTTCTATTTATTTAAAAAGGGGGTAGCGCTACATATTTTTTTATATATTTGATCAGATAGTGTGGAGAGCATTATTTTATGTTAGCAGCTTCCTTCAACATCTGATTTAGTATTATAATTTAGTTTTGGGGTTGTGCGCACTAGCACTTTATTTTGTAAGGTTAAGAAAAATGCCATTTTAATTTTTTTTTGGTAGGATGCAACCACATCTAATCTGCCTCTAGGAAACACATTTACAATCTGACTCTGTCCACCTGCTGTGCTCCCGTAAATATCCAATACAATTTCACTCTACACACTCCTCATATTCAAGGGGAGTCGGTGTATTGATTTCTGCCACTGCAACATTTGAATGTATTCAACAGCGGGTTAACAGAGAGGCTAAATATGTTTTTCTATTATGCAAATTAAATGGCCTCATGTGCATTATTGCAGCAATATATATGCCTCCGCCATATTCAGTGGTCCCCTTTGGAGCTCAGCTCAGTTTATGGCATTATTTCCAAATGTACCGGTGTTGGCCCTGGGGGAACTTTAATAACACCCTGGACTTACGCCTGGGTAGGTTACCGTTAACACCCAGGGCAGCGAGACCTACTGTAGGAAAGACAACCTTTGCCTCCCTGCTTTCAGAACTGGGGTTTCATGATGTGTGGCCAAAAAGACATCCTGATGATAAATGTTACTCCTGCCACTCGGCCACACATGATGGACTCTCCCGCATTGATATGGGGTTAGGTAATAGTGCACTATTGCAGTGGGTGAGGGATTCTGCATATGAACCATAACTCCTATCTGATCACTCCCCATTTTGGATATGGCTGAATGTCACTATCTCATCTGGCCATCCATTGTAGAGAGTGAATCCCTTTTGGCTGACCCTGTTTCCGTCCTCTAACGGGGTAAGGGGTGCACTGAGTGAGTTTCTGCAACACATCAGGCGATCTGCCAGTGCAGCGGTGGTCTGTGACTCACTCAAGGCATTCTTAAGGGGCTGCCTTATTGGAGAAATCACAGGTATCAAGAACCGTTCTAGAGAATGGGAAGATAGCGTACGGAGCGACATGAGAAATAGAGAGCAGGCACTGGTCACGGATCTATCTCAATCCAACTATGAGGCCTGGATGGAGGCACAGTCTCTGTACAGCTCTGTCCTAATGTCTGCATAGCAGAGAAGAGGAGATACTTTCTTTAACAGGGATACTTTGAGGAAGGGGAAAATACAGGCCATCTCCTGGCCCTAGTGGCTAGAGAGCAAAGGGATTCTACTACTATTACAGCCATTAAAAATACCACCGGGGAAGTAAATACTCATAACTCTGACATACTAAATGATTTTCACCAGTTTTATAATGGTTTATATGCTTCTAAAACTAACTATACTTCTACAGAATTAACTGCATTCTTACAAAACTGCCCTTTCCCCCAGATCTCGGATGCTGACAGGGAATTGTTGAATGCCCCAATCACTCTAATGGAGCTGACAGACGCTCTTGCAGAGGCACCTCATCACAAGTGACCGAGCACGGATGGGCTGCCGGCTGAGGTATACTCTACTCTGGGTTCTTCTCCCACCTCGATTGCAGGCTCTCATGGAGGCCATAGAAACAGGTAGTCTCCCTGATAGTATGCAAGAGGCCATTATTTTAGTACTTCCCAAGCCAGGGAAAAGATAAGCTTCTGCCGGATTCATATCGTCCGATTTCTTTATTGAACGCGGACGTTAAGCTGCTGGCACGAGTGTTGGTCACCAGGCTCTCTCGAAAGATATGAGGATTGGTCCACCATAACCCGGGTTTATACCTACACGATCCATAGCTGATAACATTCGGCGGCTGTTTATGAACCTGCAGGTGCCGGTGGATAATCCGGGAGGTAGGGCCATTTTGTCATTAGATGCCGCAAAGGCTTTTGACAGTGTGGAGTTGCCCTACCTCTTGGAAACCCTAGCAAGGTTTGGGCTGGTGCGCCAGATTATTGCTTGGGTGAAGGTGCAATATTCGGGGCCCAGGGCTAGGATTTGTGTCAATAACAATCTGTCTCCCTCTTTTAATCTACACAGGGACACCCATCAAAGATGCCCGCTATCCCCATTGCTGTTCACTTTGGCGGTAGAGCCTCTGGCCATCCTGATTCGCAGCACACCAGAAGTGATAGGATTTCGTAGAGGCCTACTGGAAGACAAAGTATCGCTGTATGCGGATGACGCACTCATATACTTGGGTGACACACGATACCTCCCTGCCAACAGTTATGGGGTTTATAACTGATTTTGGCGGATACTCCGGCTTTACCATAAATTGGTCAAAGTCAATCCTAATGCCTATTGACCCCCTGGTGACACCTTTGCCGGCAGGGGCAAGTCAGATTGACATTGCGCACAGCTTTAAAGGGATTGTAAAGTGAATTTTTTTTTTATTTAAAATAACAAACATGTTATACTTACCTCCACTGTGCAGCTCGTTTTGCACAGAGCGGCCCTGAACCTGCTCTTCTGGGGTCCCTCGGCGGCTGTCTCTGCTTCCTCCCGCAGATGCTTCTCACATTCATGCGAGCTCCCTCGCATGGTGAGAAGCATCTGTGGGCGTGCTCCCGTGATACAGCCGGCGGCTATAGCCGCTCGCTGTATCACGCGGCCCCGTCCCCGGCGCTCCACGTCAGTGGATGTGATTGACAGCAGCGCGAGTCATTGGCTGCGCTGCTTTCTATCCATCCACTCCAGCCAATCAGCGGCCAGGCTGAACGGTGGAAAGGATGTCGGGGGACGAGCGCGGGACTTTCGAGGGGTGAGGTAAGTAAAACGGGGGGGCTGGGGGTGCAGGCACTGTCAGATATTTTTTCACCTTAATGCATAGAATGCATTAAGGTGAAAAAACATTTACTTTTACAACCCCTTTAAGTACTTGGGGGTGGTGGTGTCCCCAGATCCTGCAGACTATCTTAGACTAAACCTGCGTCTGTTACTAGATAGACAGAAGGCTAAATGTAATAGCTGGTGCAAGTTACCCTTGTCGGTGGTGGGACGAGTAAATTTAATTAAAATGGTATGGGCCCAGCAACTCTTGTAAGTGTTTCACAATTTACCTGTGTGGATCCCGAACAAGTGGTTTAAGCGCATAGACTCCCTAATGCGAGATCTGATATGGAAAAAGAAAAAAGCAAAGATCAGCCACACTACCCTACAGAATGGGAAGGATAAGTGGGGACTAGTTGTACCACACCCTAAAATGTATTTCCCAGGGGGGGGTGCATGGCTTGGCAAGCAATGGAGTAGGACGTGGGTAGTGAGAGCTCCTGGCGCTGAAACTCCTAAATTCCATCCTGTCCGAGAAACAGCAGCTACAGAACCATAAAAACTATCAACCGGCAGGGCGGAACACAAGGAGAACATGTCTCCGCCAAAAAGATTAACCAAAGCCGCTGACAAACTGGCACAGTTCTGCCGGTTGGACAAAGAGCAGCAGGCCGAAGTTGACGGGGACACGTGTACGAGCACAACACAGCAAGCTTCTGACACAGCTAAAGTGCTGGATGTCATCGCAGCTCTGTAGGGTACGCTGATGGCAAAAATAGATCTCCCTTCTCAGACAAGACCTGTCTAAATGGAAAGACAGAGTCACGGAGACAGAGACACGCATAGGAATGGCGGAAGACATTCTGCACCCGCTGAGACACATGGTGGAAGAAATGCAGAGACAATTACAGCAGCTGCATTCCCATCAGGTGATGTGGAGAACCGTTTGAGGAGGTGTAACCTCTGATTCATTGGCCTCCCGGAAAGATCAGAGGGTGCTGATCCAGCTGAATAGTTGGAATCTCTTCTGATCAAAACGTAAGGTAGAGATGCCTTTTCAGTGATGTTTGCGGTGGAGAGGGCCCACCGCATACCAACGAGGCCCTCACCGCCCAGAGCACCTCCCTGCATGTTTATTGCCAAATTCTTAAACTTCTGCGTTTGAGACAAGATACTTAAGCTGACCAGAGAGAGAGGCAATATTCAGTTGGAGGGCAACCAGATCGCGGTATTTCCAGATTTCTCTGGCGAGGTACAAAGAAGGAGATCCCAATTTCAGGAAGTCAAACGGCGATTGAGAGCACAATATTTAAAATACGCCATGCTATTTCCTGCCAGGCTGCGGGTGGAAGAGGATGGACGCCTGCAATTTTTTGAGGACCCGGCCGCGGCAGCAACATGGTGCGATCGACGGGGCCGGCCGGCCTAGTATATGGATTAAATGATAACTTTCGTGAGTATGTCTGCAACTTAACTATCCTTACACGAGACTGGGCTTTTGTTAAATTCCCCCCTTTTTTTCTTCTTTTCCATTTGGAGGATACTGTACTTCTTGCATGACAGTCACAATAATGCTCTATACTCATAGAGATGGGATAGGTCGACTGTGATTTGGCTGATATGCGTCTCCCCCTTTTGGGGAGATGCCTGTCAGCAACATCAAATGAGCTCTTGCTCCACGGAGCAAATAGCGGATACTGCAGGATGACAGTCTTTATTTCCAATATATAGTGCCCAGAGGGATAGAGACACTCCATAAGTACTAACGGCTAATAGCTTCCCCCAAACCTTATTCTTTGCCCTTGGTACTTCCTGGGGGATTTTAGGAGAGTCCCCCCCCCTTTTATTTTTGTCATTCTAATGCCGCGTACACACGGGCGGACTGTATGGCCTACTTAGTCCGCCAAAACACATTTCAGCGGACAGTCCGCTCGTGTGTGGGCTTCAGCGGACTATTTCAGCGTGCAGTCCGGCGTACTAAGTATTTCGGATTTTTCGAAATACTGTCCGTTGTACTCGCATTTCGGCGGACAATCCGCCCGTGTGTATGCCAGTCAGCCGTACTTTTGAAATGAGCGGACTTTTCCCGCCCGGAGAAAAGTCTGCTCATTTCGAGCGGGTATCCAGGTAGGCGGGGCCCGTGAAGGAGACGTCGCTGGCCCCGCCGCCTGGTATGGACTTAAAGGGGAACCCCAACGCCGAAAAAAATCGGCGTGGGGGTCCCCCCCAAGTCCACAACAGACCCTTGTCCGAGCATGCTACCCGGCCGGCCAGGAAAGGGGGGCGAGCGAGCGCCCCCCCTCCTAAACCGTACCAGGCCGCGTGCCCTCAACATGGGGGGGTGCCTTGGGGAAGGGGGGACCGTGCAGTTGTGGTATAGTATAGGTGCTTCCTTTATTATAAGTGAGTAGTCCCTGCAAATGTTTAGTCGGGGACGAGTGACTTCCAATTAAGGATGTCCTTGCTCAGTTGTCTCACTCCGTTCTTTGGGATGAAAAAAAAACCCTGTCGGGTGTTTCCAGGGGTTAGTGCTTCCAAGGGGAGAGTATTGCGTCCCTGGAGATCCATGTCACATGCACCCTGCCCATTCCCGGGGATCACTTCCTCATCCGCCATGCGTACAACGAGGTGTCCAACAGTTAAGCCGCGTACACACGGGCGGACTGTATGGCCTACTTAGTCCGTCATACAATCCGACGTACAGTCCGTCATACTTTCGAATGAACGGACTTGACCACACACACCACTTTTTGAGCGGACTAATACGGCGTACTAAGTCCGCCATACTATCCGCCCTACTTTTGAAATGAACGGACTCGCCCACACACGCGGAGGAAAGTCTGCTCATTTCGAGCGCGTTTCCAGGTAGGCGGGGCCCGCGAAGGAGACGTCGCTGACCCCGCCGCCTGGTATGGACTTAAAGGGGAACCCCAGCGCCGAAAAAAATCGGCGTGGGGGTCCCCCCCAAGTCCACAACAGACCCTTGTCCGAGCACGCTATCCGGCCGGCCAGGAAAGGGGGGCGAGCGAGCGCCCCCCCTCCTAAACCGTACCAGGCCGCGTGCCCTCAACATGGGGGGTGCCTTGGGGAAGGGGGGGCCGCGCGGCCTTGTGATAAAGGGAAATACCATGATACTTTATGTTGGTCTGTGATTACAATGCAAATCGGGTACAATAAAAGTCTGATGTGGGATGTTTGGTCAGAGCTAAACGGGTATTATGCAGTTCCGGCCTACCGGAACTTGCAGCGTAAAGTCTGTACTATGGAAAGGGCAGTAGGAATAACATGACATCTGTTAAGTTCCTAACATGGAACGTGAGTTTCCATGGAACATGGAATGTGCGTAACAAGATTAAAAGGACAGTGGTCCTGAACTTCCTTAACCACTTAAGCCCCGGACCAATTTGCAGCCAAAGGACTAGGCCCCTTTTAGCGATTCGGCACTGCATCGCTTTAACTGACAATTGCGCGGTTGTGCGACGTGGCTCCCAAACAAAATTGGCGTCCTTTTTGTTCCCATAAATAGAGCTTTCTTTTGGTGGTATTTGATCACCTCTGTCGTTTTTTTTTTTTTGCACTATAAACAAAAATAGAGCGACAATTTTGAAAAAAATTCAATATTTTTTACTTTGTGCTATAATAAATATCCCCAAAAAATATATAAAAAAACATTTTTTTCCTCAGTTTAGGCCGATACGTATTCTTCTACATATTTTTGGTAAAAAAAAAATCGCAATAAGCAATTATTGATTGGTTTGCGCAAAAGTTATAGCGTTTACAAAATAGGGGATAGTTTTATAGCATTTTTATAAAAAAAAATTTTTTACTAGTAGTGGTGGCAATCAGCGATTTTTATTGTGACTGTGACATTATGGCGGATACATTGGACATTTTTACCACATTTTTGGGACCATTGTCATTTATACAGCAATCAGTGCTATTTAAATGCACTGATTCCTGTGTAAATGACACTGGCAGTGAAGGAGTTAACCACTAGGGGGCAGTGTAGGGGTTATGTGTTTTTTTTGTAGGGGGGGCATGGCCTGGCTTGTGACGTCACTGATCGTCCTTCCCTATAAAAGGGAACAGACGATCGGTGACAGCCACACAGGGAAGCACGGGGAGAGGTTTGTTTACACAGACCTCTCCTCGTTCTTCAGCTCTGTGACCCGATCGCGGGACACCAGCAGCGATCGGGTCCACTGGTCCCGTGGCCACGTTCACGGAGCACAGGACCGGGTCGGGAGCACGCCGCCGCCGGCACGCTCCTGACCCACGGCTGGGCACTTAAAGCCGCGCCATTCTGCCGACGTATATTGGCGTGAGGTGGTCCTTAAGTGGTTAAAGCACAGAAGGCGGATGTTAGAACACTAGTGGAAACCCACATTACAGGCCACTTACAGGCGGTCATGAAGTGACTCTGGGTGGGGTGGGTATACCACAGCACACACACCAATCAGTCTAGGGGAGTCTCAGTGCTCGTAGCCAAAAGGACCCCGTTTGAATTAATAGCTCTAGAGTCAGACCAGCAGGGCAGATTCCTATTTATTCATGCTCTCATAGTGGGCAATCTGCTTTTGATATTGGCGTGTTATATCCCTCCCCCATTCACCTCCGAAGTGATTACCAAAGGACTAGCCTACATGGCTCAGAATCCCTCGATACCGGCTGTGTGGATGGGGGACTTTAACATGACCATGGACCCAGTACTGGACAGGCCGCTAACGGCGATACAACACGCTAATACAACACGACAGACTAGACTCACTAGGCTAATGATGGAATTTGCGGTGACAGATGTAGGGTCACTGCTGTGACAAAGTAGTACCGCAACGCTAGCCTCATACCACTCTTCTTACCCATGTCAGTAGAGCCTCGAGCACACCTCTATTTTAGTATAACTGCTAAGTAGATACAGGGACGGTAAATTAAGACCTGTATGTCAGACAAACCTTATATATTCGTTTATCGATTGTTGGTGCTTGTTGCACTGAATGTTTAATATGTATCATTCTGTAATGACTTTCATGCTCAATAAACTTTATTTTTTTATTTAAAAAAAAATAATACTCGCAGCTATAATGAATTGTCTATGGGAGAAATCAAAAGTGCTAATTTTAAAGGCTTATATACATGGTATTGTCATAAAAAGTGTTTGGGGACCTGGGTCTTGCCCAGGGGACATGTATCAATGCTAAACATTTTTTTTAAAATGTCAGTTTTTTCAGGAGCAGTGATTTTAATAATGCTTAAAGTGGAACAATAAAAGTGAAATATTCCTTTAAATTTCATATCTGGGGGTGTCTATAGTATGCCTGTAAAGGGGCGCCTGTTTCTCCTGTTTAGAACAGTCCCGGCACAAAATGACATTTCTAAATGTCATTTTGTGCAGGGACTAAAGGAAAAAAAGTATTTTAAAACTACCCACGGCTATAATGAATTGTCGGGTCCCAGGGTACAGATAAAAGTCATTGAAAAAAACGGCATGGGATCCCCCTGGTTTATTACAAAAAAAATGTTTTTAAATTGCGTAATTGCGTGGGGGTCCCCCCAAATTCCATACCAGGCCCTTCAGGTCTGGTGTGGATTTTAAGGGGGGCCCGCGTCCAAAAAAATTTTTTTAAATGGCGTAGGGGTCCCCCCAAAAATACATACCAGACCCTTATCCGATCACTGGCAGGCCGCAGGAAAAGAGGAGGGCAAAAAGAGCGCCCCCCTCCTAAACTGTACCAGGCCACATGCCCTCAAAATGGGGAGGGTGCTTTGGGGTAACCCAACAAAGCACCTTGTCCCCATGTTGATGGGGACAAGGGCCTCATCCCCACAACCCTTGCCCGGTGGTTGTGGGGGTCCGCGGGTGGGGGGCTTATCGGAATCTGGAAGCCCCCTTTAACAAGGGGACCCCAGATCCCACCTCCCCTGTTTAAAATGGTAAAGGGTACATTGTACCCCTACCATTTCACAAAGTGTTAAAAAAAACACAAGACACATCTTGGGACTAGTCGTTTATTAAAAAATAAAAATGTCCTACAAAGTCCATTCATCTTCTCTCACTCTGCCGATGGACCGAAAAAAAATCTGCACGCCACCATCAATCCGCCTCCATGGGTGCCACCCGCCATAATGACTGTCCTCTCCGGTGACAGTACTTTTATAACTGAGGGTGGGGCCATAGGGTGACATAAACGGATGGCCCGGCCCCCTCTGACGCCATGGGGAAGCCATTGGGAAGTCCCAGATGAAGAAGATGAATGGACTTTGTGGGAAATTTTTTCTAGGCAGCCCGGTAAGTTGTATTTTTCTTCATTTCATGTTGAAAGGACTGCTGTGGGGGTGGGGAGAGGAGTTAGTTCGGGTAGTCAACCCTCAGCGGAGCAGTCGGCCATGACCGCGTCCCCCTCTCCGGCTGTGTCGGTCACAGGTGGCGGCATGGGTGGCTTCCGGGGGTGGGGGGGCAACTAGTTTGGGTACTCCGGGGCCAGGGGTCACCACAGCAACTACTACAGTACCGGCAGCACCCACGACTGTGGTCATGGTGGTGACGGGACAAGATACGGTACCCAAGGCAGCAGGGGAGGCAGCAGGGGAGACTTCAAAAGAGCAAGATCTGGTCAGGCTGGCAGACACGGCAAAGTGTGAGGTTTATGTGTGTTTTGAGGGGCCCTTTCGGAGCACACCTCAAGTCGGAAGTGCGGGAAAAAATCTGGAAGGGTGAGTATGTGTAGAATTTTGCACTATTACCGCTGGAAAAATTCAACCTGGACAGGGTTAAGCCTGAGGATCACAAGAAGGAGGATGAAGAAAAAAGGAGGTATAGGCTCATACCACGGACCTTCCCGAACTGGTTGTAGGCATTTTCTATAATGGTGAGTGTTAGTGGGGAGAAGAACCCAGAACACTGCTCGGCACTGTTCTGCTATTTGGACACCATGGACACCATGGGAGAGGCATATAGAGTCTACGGGGGAATGGCGTGGTTGCGTTACGACGAGCAATTTAGGCAGAGGAGGGCAATACACCCATCCTTGAGGTGGGACCACAAGAACATCAGTCTGTGGATGGGCCTGATAACTTCTGCAAGATCGATGAGTCCGTTTTTTCTGGGGGGGGGGGGGGGGGGGGCGGTAGTCCATCTAACCCCGGACAATCGGTCACAAAAAAGAGAGGGGTGTGTTGGCAATATAATGAAGGTTCATGCAGGTTTCGGGGGTCTTGCAAGTACAAGCACGAGTGCTCCGGTTGTGGAGGCGCGCATCCCGTGTCCCGCTGTTTTAAGCAAGAAAAAGGTCGCACAGGTGAGTCTGGCGGTAAAGGGGACAGCGCCGGTGAAAGTGGAAAGGATGCAGCCTTTCCTCGATAGGTACCCTGATTGGGGGACGGCCCGGTTGTTGGGTCTAGGGTTCTCAGAGGGGTCGATACTCCCACGTTGTCACTTTCAGTTGGCCTTGAAATATGTGGATGTGGTTTCGGAGAAACTACAGAAGGAGGTTGCGTTGGGCCGTATGTGTGGTCCTTTTCCTTCATTGCCTCTACCGGATTTAGGTTGATTCACCTAACAAATTTAGGTTGATTCATCATTTAATGTTACCAAAAGGGGGTTCAGTGAATGATGCCATTGACCCGGAGATATGCGCAGTATCATACATGTCCTTTTATGCGGCAGTTTTTTGGGTTCAGCGGTATGGGCGGGGTCTCAGATGGCAAAAGCTGATATAGAGTCGGCTTTCCGTTTGCTTCCGCTCCATCACAACAGCTTCCGTTTGTTAGGTTGTCATTGGCAGGAGGAGTTCTATGTGGATTGCTGCCTGCCCATGGGTTGCTCTATATTCTGTGCCTTGTTTGAGCAGTTTAGTTATCTCATGGAATGTTTGGTGCGTGACGTTGCGAGAGTGAATTACTTCGGCATCAAGTTTAGCATCCCCTTGGCCCCAGAGAAGACAGAGGGTCCAACTATGGTGCTGAGTTTTTTGGCCATTGTCCTGGACTCTGATGCAATGGAATGTACGAAAGGTACAACTTCGGACTCTGCAGTCATTTCTGGGTAATTTGAACTTTGCGTGTCACATCCTACCGATGGGAAGGGTATTTTGAAGATGGCTGTCAGCAAGTACAGCAGGGGTTACTGCCCCCAAGCACTATGTGCGCTTGGTGAGGGCACATAGGGAGGACCTTAGGGTATGGTATGCATTCCTGGCTAATTTGGCCAATGGCAGGGCGCTGTGGATGTCAAGGCCAGTTAGTAACTTTGATTTGGAACTTTATATGAATGGTTTGGCAGGTTTTGGACCCTTTTTCCAAGGTAAGTGGAGTGCGGGCCTTGGCCGGAGTCGTGGAAGGAGGCAGGGAATATGTGGTGTGGAATATGTTGTTGCTGGAACTGTTTCCAATGGTTCTGGCTGTGGAGTTATGGGGTGAATCTTTCAGAAACCTGAAAGTGAGGTTTCATGGGGATAACCTAGGGGTGGTTCAGGTAATTAACAAGGCGTCGGCAGCATCCCCGCCGGTGGTCAGGTTGCTCAGACACCTCGTCTTGCGATGCCTGCAGATGAATGTATTCATTTATGCTGTTCACCTCCCAGGAGTGGACAACGTCATTGCTGATGCTTTGTCTCGCTTTCAGTGGGACAGGTTCCTGGAGTTGGCACCGGAGGTGGAGCAGTGCAGGGTCCCTTGTTCCGAGTGGCTGTGGAGGATTGCCTTGGAAGAGTATCTGGATGGATAAGGCAGTCGGTGAGCGATGCGACGTGGTCAGCATATAACAGGGTATGGCTTGAATTGGGGGCCATTAGTTTCGCCTCGGGGCAGCTACGGAGGTAGTTAGATGGGGGTTGGACGAGGCTGTGGTGAAAAGAATTGGGAGATGAAAGTCACAGAGGTTTAAGTCGTATATTCGTCTCCACTTGTTGCCTGTTTAATGGGGCGAGGGATAGGTGGGATGTGGAATGCATGGATAAATCAAGTTTTTAAGTGAATATTGCTGTTATGGGGGTTTGTTTTCTTTTCTTCTCTTTCAGGAAGAACACAGGGCCTGGTCTGGATAGTAGGCCATTCATATGCTTGTTGGAAGGAAAGGAGAGGAGATGTCAGCACAGCACAGCACAGCACAGCACTATCAGCACAGTGGTGTAGTGGTTAGCACTCTCACCTAGCAGTAAGAAGGGTCGCTGGTTCAAATCCCAACCACGACACTACCTGCCTGGAGTTTGCATGTTCTCCCTGTGCCTGCGTGGGTTTCCTCCGGGTACTCCGGTTTCCTCCCACACTCCAAAGACATGCAGGTAGGTTAATTGGCTTCTGTCCGAAATTGGCCCTAGTATAAGAATGGGGACCTTGGATTGTGGGCTTCTTGAGGGTAGGGACCGATGTGAGTGTGCAATGTACAGGGATAGGGACAATTGTAGACACTCACTCAGGTTGAACTGGATGGACTGGTGTCTTTATTCAACCTTGCTAACTATGAAACTATGTACGGCACAATGGGAGACAATTAGGAATTTCCAGACAGGAAGCATGTATTAAGTGGTTGGAGGTGCCTGGGATGTTTTGGGGGTAGGGCAGTTCCAGAAGTGCACAGATTTGCGTGGTTGGATAAGCCACCTGATGTATTCGTTTTGCACGTGGGCGGCAATGATTTGGGGAACAGGTCAATGTTGGGTGCGAGATGTCAAGTTTGACTTCTGGCGACTCCGCATAGCTTTTTCAAATATTATTATAGTGTGGTCGGACATTGTAGCGTAGACCACTTGCCAGTTGGCTAGGTCAGTGGAGAAGATTAATAGGACCAGGAAGAAGGTGAACAGGGAGGTTAGTAGATATGTGGTCAGGAATGGGGGTTTGGCAATTAGACATATGAAGCTGGAAGTGTATACCTGGCGTTATCTACGCAGGGATGGAGTGCATTTGAATGATGTGGGGATTGACATGTGGGCTTTGGGTTTACAGGATGTGATCAAGAGAGCATTGAGGGTTTGGTGGGGCACGCAAGGGTAAGGTTTGTGTGCTGTGATGGGGTGTTGGTCTTTGCAGGTGAAGGAAGAAACCCCGAATATGGAAGAGTTCGGGAACCATCGGTGGTATGGGTCCCATTGGTGGTGTTCCAGCTAATGGTGGTTTAGCTGGAATTTGGTTAATGGGTGCACTGCATTCAGTGGTTTGTTGTCTCTGAGCTAGTATGTCAGCTGGAGGCCTAGTGCAGTTTAAGATACCGCAGTGCAGGAGTGGATAGAGTGGCAAGATTTTTTTTTTCCTGCAAATACCAATGTGAGTATTTAACTGATGGGGGTGGTTCTACCAGATGTTATACAGTTAATGTTAATTTTATTGTAGTTTTAATAGAAGAAGATAAGAAAATGGCTGCTACGGTCAATATTTACTCCAGCTTGGTGTGGTCTCAGTTTATTGGGAAAAGGTATGGGGGAAATAGCAGCTGGAGGGTTGGCTGGTAGTAGATGTTAAGCAGGTTCTATCACATGTGGCACTACAGGGGTAGTTTACATACTGGAGTGCGACTGTGGCCTCCAGTATGTGGGCAGAACCTCAAGACCTTTAAGTATACGCATTGGTGAACAATATAAAAAAAGGCCTCAGATCTCATATTGTATCTAAACACTTTAGAAACTTTCACACTAGAGACCCAAAAAGTCTGAGGTTTTGTGGAATAGAGAAGGTACAAAAGCACTGGAGAGGAGGGAATTTTATCCAACATTTGAGTCAAAGAGAATCCTTCTGGATATTTGAAACCAAAGTTATGGTTCTGGAAGGGTTAAACATAGAAGTTGACCTTACCTGTTTTAAATCTGATAAAAGACTATGGTTTTTAATGTATTTTAATCTGTAATAAGGGTGGATCTATTATGTTGTATTTATTGTGAAAGGATGGCCGCGGGTAATAAACGTCTAGTGTTAATAATTTTTTTCATATCTGGTTTTAATAATTTTTTCATATTAATTTTATATCAATTTTTTATAAATTTTTTGTATATATACATTTTGATAAATTACTGTAGAATAGTTATTATGAGGAAGTGAAAAAGTAAGTTTGATTTACCTTGTCACCTCTTTATAATGATCGTTTTTTTCCTTTCAAACATTTTTATTATTTTTTGTGTACACGAAATTACAAAGCAATATAAGATACAGTAATGTACAGAGTTAACTTGGTAAACGAAAAAGGGTACAGAAATATACAAATCGTGCCGTGAGGCCAAGAGTAACTTAGTACATCAAGAAGGTTGCACATAAGTGAAGCAAGAATGGATTCAGAAGTAGACTGCTTGAGCAGGTAAATCGGAAAATACCATGTCATAAGTACTAGCTATCAGACCATACAACGAGTGATAGGGGTGAAGGGGAACAAAGAGGGGGCGCAACCAGGGGGGAAATAGCACTCCCCACCCGCCCCCTATTCTGCACGGAAGAGCAAACGGCAGGAGACCTCCCCAGCCGCCCCAAAAGGGAACTTGCTACGACTGAGGGCTCCCCCCGCCATCACTCTCCCGTGAGCTTCCCAGGCTCCACCCCCATATGAGAGGCAAAACAGATGGGATCCCCAGCGTCCCCCCAGCCAGAGGGACGGAGGGTCATCCCGCTTAAGTATCTCCACTTAAAGCGCAGCAGTGCTAAACGTGAATGCCTCAGTAACAAAAAACAAATAACAGTGGAGGTGGGAGACAGGGGGATATACTCCCCCTCCCCCCCCCCAAAAGAGTGTGGCACAAGCAAACCAAAACCTAGTCGGCTTAAACCAAAAAGTAGTGAGGATATGTGAAAGATAGAGAGATAAGCAAAGAAGAGAAAGTGGGGGAAGGTGAGATAAAGAAAGAGAAAGATGAGAAATAGGGGAGCGTGTGGGACACCCAGTAGCACAATCAGCTAGAGAACGAATGGCCCGGGTATAATGGGATGTGGCAATATTTGGCCCAACGTTCCCATATAAGTTCAAACCTACGCTTCTTGTCCTGCATAATACTAGATATTTTCTCTTGTGCCATGATCCAGGAAATTGTATGTTTTACCGCAGAAAACGGGACCGTCATTTTTTTCCAGTGAGCTGCTATTGTAATTTTCGTGCCTAAGAGGATGAAAAAGATCAGGGTTTGTGAATGTTTGGATATACCTTCAATTTTGAGGTTAAGTAGCGCAATGTCTGGCGTCTGAGGGATCTGGGCATATGTAAGCTTGCGTAGTAAAGCAAAGACTTTGTTCCAGAGACCCCTCAAACGCGGGCATGACCACCATATGTGGAGTAGGGTACCAATATGATTGCACTGTCGAAAGCACATCGGGGATGCATGAGGATAGATTTTTGTGAGAAGATAGGGAACTGTATACCATCGGAGAAGAATTTTGAGACTAGCTTCAATCAGAAACGCATTCATTATGCCCCTATAGGACCGTTGGAGACAGGAGAACCATTTGTCACTCTCCCATTGCAGGTCTAGGTCCTTCTCCCATGCCAGGGCATAAGGCGGTTTGGACAATGTCGAGGCCAAGGAGGAATAGATGATGGATATCCCTCCCCTCTGATCAATGACATCCGAACACCATGCTTCATAAGTCGTAACTTTTAGGGGAACCGATTTATCCAGCCATATAGAGTGGAGAAAGTGGGAAATCTGAGAGAAGCAAAACCTTTCCTCATTTGGCATTTTCAATTTCTTGAGGCAATACAAGAGGGAAAAGGGGCCTGAGGGGGTGAAGAAATTCCCTATTCTGAATAAACCGTTATTGAGCCACCACTTGAAGGCTAGTATGTTCATTCCAGGAGGGAATTTGGGATTGTGGAAGATATGCGTCAGTGGGCGTATTGGTGAGATCAGGGCCGAGTTTTTATAAATTTGGTCACACAGGGACAGGGAGTGAGTGAGAGTGGGGGCCAATACTGGAGGTCTCATTTTGGGGGGGACCCAAATGAGGTAGTCTATCGTGTGTCTAGGGACTGCTTGTCTTTCCATAGAAACCCAGTCAGGCTTCGCAACCCGGGCATAGACAATGGAAAGCTGGGCCAGTCTTGCTGCTTGATAGTACCACCAAATATTAGGTAGGGCAAGTCCTCCTTGTGATTTGAGACGATATAAGACATGTTTAGAGCATCTCCTTCCTTTGGTACCCCATATAAATTGCAGTATGCTGGATTGCAATTTATGTAATTGTGACTTGCGTATCGGGATAGGGAGAGCCCTAAATAAGTATAGGATACGTGGAAGGAGAGTCATCTTTATTGAATTAATGCGGCCCAGCCAAGAAAGATCATACTTGGACCAGGAAGCCAGGTCGGCAGAGAGTGTTTTGAAAGCAGTGGGAAAGTTCGCAGAGAAGAGGGTTTCGAATTAAGGCGTGAGATTGATCCCTAGGTATGGGATGTGTGTTGTGCACCAGTGAATTGGGAAGTGGCTCTGAATATTCTTCAGTAAATCGGGAGGAACCGTGATATTCAAGGCTGTGGATTTGGAGACATTAACAAGGAGTCCTGATGCTTTACCAAACTGGTCTAGCAGGGAGAGTATGTTGGGCATTGAGATTAGTGGGGATGTGACAAATAAGAGGATATCATCCGCGAATAGCGCGCATTTGTGTTCTTGCCCCCCGCAAAGGACACCTTTGATATTAGGGTTGTGCCTAATCGCAATGGCCAAAGTCTCAATGGCGATAGCGAAAAGGAGGGGGGAGAGTGGGCAACCTTGTCTTGTCCCTTTTTCTATGGGGAAAGGATCAGAGTAGCAGCCTTGCAGACGAACCCGCGCAAGGGGGTTCGAATACAAGGCACGTAAAATCCCCAGGAATCGTGGACCAAAACCCCAGCGTTCAAGGACCTTGAAGAGATAGGGCCAGGTCACTGTATCAAATGCCTTTTGAAGGTCAATTGATAGAAGGTACCCTGCTTGTGGAGGTCCACCGTCCCATTGTGAATTGAGGAGGGAGATAATATCAATTGCTCTTCTAATTTGGTCTGGTCCCTGTCTCCCCGGGATGAAGCCCGCCTGGTCTTTGTGGATGTAAAGTGCAATGTAGGAAGAGAGCCTATTGGCTAAAACTTTCGTCAAGATTTTGAGGTCATTATTAATCAAAGAGATCGGACGATAATTAGATACTAGAGACGCGTCTTTGCCCGGTTTGGGTATGACTGAGATATAGGCCAGGTTTAGGGCTCCATCCAGGGGAGATTCGGATCTGATATGGTTGAAGAACCTGACCATATATGGGACCAGTTGGGTTGAATTTTTTTTATAATATGCTACAGAGAAACCGTCGGGACCTAGAGCCGAGTATGCTTTAAGCTGCTTAATAACCTGTGTAACTTCAGCTTCCGTAACGGGGCTATCAAGGAGATCGGAGTGCTCCGTAGAGAGTTTCGGTAGAGGGATAGTATTCAGAAATTCTTCTAGGCGAGGATGAGATTCTATGGTGTCTGCTTTATAAAGTGAGGTGTAGAATTTCTGAAACGCTTCCATGATCCGGCATGGATTTTGGGTTAGATCCCCTGTTGGCATACGTATCTTAGGAAAGTGATAAGTGCGAGGCCTAGGGGACAATTTCGCCGCCAGTTTGGCACCAATTCTGTCTTTTTGGGAGTAAAAACGAGCACCGGACCATCAAAGCTGTTTTTCAGCCTCTGTGGTTAGGGCCAGGTTTAAAGCCACCCGGGTGGATTCTAGGGATTCCAAGGAATCCTTAGTGAGGTTTTGTTTGTGGGATTTACTGAGGGCTTTAAATGACCTTTGGAGATTGGAAATGTCTGCTGCTCTTTCTTTCGTTAGTCTTGAGGCAATCTGAATAATTTCCCCCTTAAGCACTGCCTTGTGGGCGGCCCAGAGGGTGTCCGGGGACATTGAGGCTGTATTATTAATGCGGAAGTATTCTAGGATTTCGTGTGCAAGGATTTCACATTGAGCTGGATCGCTTAAAATGCTCTCGTTTAGCCTCCACGTGAAATGCTTGGGAAAGTTGTGTGAACGGAGTAAGAACAGGACAACTATAGAGTGGTCGGATAGGGTAGTATCCCTGATGACTGCTTTCTGGGCCTTGGGTATGCCTTGTGATTGAATGAAGATATGGTCTATTCTGGAGTAGAGGCGGTGAGAGACAGAGTAATGTGTGTAATCTTTAGATCTCAGATTTAATTCCCTCCAAATGTCCACCAGGCCCTGTGCCTGAAGAGTAGAGGCTATTTTGGTACTTTGTTTTGGGGGTCTCCTTGTACTGGAGCTGCCTGAGCCTGATTTATCCAGAGAGTGATCGAAAGGTATGTTCGTGTATAATGATCGTTTTTAACATACAATTATATTGAGGAGTTTTATATATCAGCTTTGCCGCCAGCCTGTGTCCCCGTGTAAAACAATCGCGTTGAGAAGCAGGGATTTACGGCTTCCTGAGATCTCCATGGTGACTGGCCGTCTATTTATATCTTCAGGTGACGTGGTAGCCTCGCCCTTGCTGACAAAGTCTCGTAGGAAAGTAACGTGTACAGGGGGAGGAGCAACCTGGCGGACATCACCGGCTGCCATCCTGTGCATAGCTCTGCACGAACGATTGATACGGCGATCCGCCATTACTGGCGCTCTTTATGTCTGCTCTATGCCTGTACATACAGCAACACATGTGAGTACACATTTTAATCAAATATATAGCCTTTTTGAGTGGTAAAGGAGAGCACTTAGATTCATTTTATTTCTCTCTACATTATCCAGTTGGTCATTTCCTACCTGATAGCCAGCGCTCCTCCTTGTTTCTCTCCTGTGGAGACATAAGTGAGTTTGACTTTCTGGTAATTCAGGGGGCCATCTGATTTGGTAAATGCTCATCTTATAGCCATTGGAGGGATTATCACTCATTACACAGAGAGGATTGAAGTCACCCTTCTCACGCGATTCTCATAGTCTCATTCTTACCCAGTACGAAGAACATAAGGGCTGATGCTTTGTTGCACCAGTTTTCCTCTGCTTCCAAGATGGCGTTGGCTCCTGTTCCTGTGATACCTCCCGATCATATTCTCGCTACGGTTCGTACCAAACTCACTTCACTTTTGGGTGACAGAATTCTTGCCGCTTAGATCCATTCTCCTCCTGAGAAAACTTGGGACTGCTGCATTGTCCCTGAGTGTCTCTGCACTGCTGTGCTCCGGACTTACCATTCTCCCAAAGCTGCTGGCCACCCAGGGAAGAATCAACTAATTTAGGCTATTTCCCAACAATTCTGGTGGCCCAGTCTATGTGCTGATGTAGCCACCTTCGTAGCTGCTTGTTCCGTGTGCACACAGAGTAAGACACCACAATACCTTTCAGTGGGCCTCCTACAACCCATACTCAGTGGAAAGAGGCATTGGACTCACCTGTCTATGGATTTTATTGTGGAGTCACCCAACTCTCAGGGCAACACAGTTATCCCCTTTTTTTTTTTTTTTAAGATTTTTATTGAAGATTTTTCAACATACAAATGTCTTAGGCCGCGTACACACGCGCGGACTGTTCGCCCAACTTTGTCCGTCCAACAGTTTCAGCAAACAGTCCGCTCAAAATTAGCATGGACGGACATGCCCACACACGACGAACGAACAGTTTGCTGAAACCGTGCGCGATGACGTGAACAGCACGTACGACGGGACGAAAAATACGACGTCCTATACACTGCATTATAGCTTTCGGCGTGAAAATCCTTTCTGAGCATGCGCGCAACTTTGTTTGACGAACAAGCCTACACACGAGCGGGCTGTTCGCTGAAACAAGGTTTCAGCGGACAGTTTTTCGGAATTTCCGAAAAACCTTGTCCGTCCAACTGTCCGCTGAAACTGTCCGCTGAAAGCCCACACACGAGCGGACTGTCCGCCCAAACACTGTTCAGCGGACAAAGTTGGGCGAACAGTCCGCCCGTGTGTACGCGGCCTTATAGACCATGACAGCCAGTCAGGTAAACTCATACAAAGTAACATCGGAGTAACAAGGTACAAAAAGGGAACAGTGGATTCCAACTAGTTATGACAAACAGAGTGGGGACACAGTCACGTATCACATAGGAAGACCTGCTGCTTTAGAAATATATATGTCATCACATTCGTCTCTTCATGGGGGGGACTTATCTATTATTACTAGCGTTCCTAAATTCCTGAGGGAAATCTGGTGAGGCTTTTATTGTTCCTATGAGAAAGGTATCCATTTACCGGTCCTGGAGTTCAAACCTTACAGGGGTTGTACATGTCGTAGATGCATTAAAGGAATGTTTCGTTACAAGAAGATATAAATATTTAGTAATATCAATAAGGAAACTCACAGATGTGTCACTGATTAGTTCTCTATTACCATAAGCATCATCAAATGGGTTTCAGATCACCAGGTTGGTCAGAATGGAAATGTCATGGTCGTTCCCGAGATCCAGCGGCCCATGGAAGACCTATCCACAGAATTGGTCCGTTGAGCGCTAATAGGTCTTCCTGGGCGCGCGTTAGCGCAAACGGACGCACGCGGGTGCGAGCAGGTACGAACGGGCGCACGCGGGTGCGCGAGGTTGCGAACGTGCGCACGCGGGTGCGCGGGGTCACGAACGGTTGCACGGTTTCACGTGGGCGCGCGCGGGCACGCCGTGCGACCGTTCTTGGCGCCCAGAGGGCTTCTTAAGGAATTCGTTCTAGTGGCCCGGTGCTGTCCTGTCTACAGCGTTCCTGTGAGTTACCTCTGCTAACCTGATTGTTCCTGCCTCTGATCTACCCGGCCTGTTCCTGATTACTCCTGCTTGCTGCCAGCCCTGACCCTCGGACTTCCTGACCACGCTTCTGCCTTCTCCTTCGGTACTTCTGCTGCCTGTTGCCCGCCTGCCAGCCGTTCCTGTACTATCTCCTGCACCTGCTGCCAGCCGCTGACTGCTCACCAGCTGTTCCAGAACCACCTGCCTGCACCCGCCACTGTCTGACGTCAGCTCCAGGGCCATACCCACCATCACTGACTTGGCACTTGTGCCCTCTGACCTCTAGAGTCCCTGTTCCCACTCTCAGGGGATCTCGAGCCAGAGGCTTACGAGAGGCCGCTCCCTGCACTCCGGGCTCCTTCCACCAGGTACGTGACAGTACAGGACAGCCATGTCCGAGCCCACGCAGGGAGCCTCTCCTATGGATGAACTTTGCCACCACCTCGCAGGACTCACCCAAGCGGTGAAGAGTTTACAGGAGGGCTATAGTCAGCTGGAGGAACGGGTCCTGGCCCTGTCTACTGCCTCCCCAGCTGCTTCCGGGACTTCTGCTACTCCTTCTGTAGTGATGCTGCCCCCCGAACCCAGGGTGCCCACACCCGAGAGATTCTCTGGAGATCGTGGAAAATTCCGGACCTTTCGCAATTCATGTGAACTTTTCTTCGCTCTCCAGCCCAGGACCTTTTCCCTTGAGGCCACCAAGGTGGGGTATGTCATCTCTCTACTAACTGGCGAACCTCAGTCCTGGGCCCACCGCTTGCTAGAGAAGAAGGATCCTTCCCTTGAAACCCTGGACATCTTCTTTCAGGCCATGTCGCGGTTATATGAGGACCCACAACTAACCGCCACCGCTGAAGCAGCCCTGCACTCACTACAGCAAGGCCGCCGACCTGTGGAGGACTATGTGTCGGAATTCCGACGCTGGAGTTCCGACACAGATTGGAACAATGCAGCCTTACGCTATCAGTTCCGTATGGGCCTATCGGAACCCTTAAAGGACGAGCTCGCCCGAGTGGGCATTCCAGAGACTTTGGAAACATTGGTGGAGCTAGCTATCCAAATAGATAGGCGGCTGAGGGAACGCCGTCTGGAGCGGTCCTCAACAGTTCCTCGTCCGGTGTGGATGCTTCCTCGGGTCCCCAGCTCTCCTCATCCTGCTTCTCCCGCTGTCACCACGACGAACCAGGACCTCCCCGAGCCCATGCAGCTGGGCCTACTTAGGCCCTCCTTAACGCCGGAAGAACGCCAACGCCGCCGGGAGGGAAATATCTGCTTATACTGTGGAGGGTCTGCACACTTTGTGCGTAGTTGCCCTGCCAAGCTCCGTAAGTGCCTCTCCCTATCTCCTGCCCTTACGTTAGACTGTCCTAGTACTACCTCCCATTTGACTGTGTCCATTTCCTTGCAGCTACCAGGAGGGAACGTCCAGACCAACGCCATTATTGATTCGGGAGCTTGCAGTGGCTTTATGGACTTATCTTTCGCCACAAGACATAACATCCCTCTCCGGCCCAGGGCAAAGGGACTTTCTATACATCTGGCCGATGGTTCTACTCTCAAGTCCGGTCCTGTAACCCAGGAGACTCAGCCCTTACTAACCTCTATTGCCGGGATCCACCAAGAGTTGCTCTGTCTGGATGTTATTACTTCCCCCCTCTTCCCTATCATTCTCGGCATGCCCTGGCTAAAGGCACATAACCCCCTTATTGACTGGTCCACCGGGGAATTAAGATTCCTCTCACCCTACTGTCTCCAGCACTGCTTGTCGGGATCCAACCAGGCCTCCTCCTCATTGCTCTGCCTGGAAGTTGACGCAGAAACCCGCCAAGCTGTACCTCCTGCCTACCATGACTACCTGGATGTGTTTAGTAAAAAGGGTGCGGAGACCTTACCCCCTCACAGGCCATATGACTGTCCTATTGAATTACTTCCAGGGGCGGAAATCCCCTTTGGGAGAATTTTCCCACTATCAGAGACTGAGTTGGTGGCCTTGAAGACCTACCTGGATGATAATCTAAGGAAGGGATTTATACGTCCTTCTATTTCACCAGCGGGAGCGGGAATCTTTTTCGTGGAAAAAAAGGACCAGACCCTGCGCCCCTGCGTTGACTACCGGGCCCTTAACAAGATAACTATCAAGAATCGTTATCCTCTACCACTTGTGCCGGAACTCTTCCAAAGGCTGGGGTCAGCAGCAGTATTTTCGAAGCTGGATCTCCGGGGGGCCTACAATCTGGTCCGGATCCGTGATGGCGACGAATGGAAGACTGCCTTCCGTACTCGCTTCGGGCATTTTGAGTACCTGGTCATGCCCTTCGGTTTATGTAACGCTCCCGCCACATTCCAGCACTTCATCAACGATATCTTCAGAGACTACCTAGACCTGTTCGTCATTACCTATCTGGACGACATCTTGATCTTCTCCTTCTCCCTGGCAGAACACCGGGAACATGTCAGGAAAGTACTGTTCCGACTCCGACTTCACGGGCTATATGCCAAACCGGAGAAATGTACCTTCGAGCAACAAAGCATTCAATTTCTGGGGCTGGTAATTTCTGTTGATGGCATCGAGATGGACCCTCAGAAGATCTCCGCTATCCGTGATTGGCCCGCTCCCACTGACAGAAAAGGGGTCCAGCGATTCGTTGGATTTGCGAATTTCTATAGAAAATTTATTAGAGGATTTTCCACTATTATAGCCCCCATCACAAGACTGACCAGGCAGGGTCTGAAGTTTCAATGGTCCCCAGAGGCTCAGGAAGCCTTCTCTACTCTGAAGAACCTGTTTGTGTCGGCCTCTATTCTCAAGCATCCTGACCCGACCCGGCCTTATATTCTAGAGGTCGATGCCTCTGAAATTGCGGTTGGGGCGATTCTATCCCAGAGACATGGGCTTAGGTCCCGTTTGCACCCAGTCGCATTCTTTTCCCGTAAGCTATCCGAAGCAGAGGCGAATTACGACGTCGGAGATCGGGAACTATTAGCCATTAAAGTGGCCCTTGAAGAATGGTGCTACCTACTGGAGGGGGCCACACATCCAATCCTTATTTACACAGATCATAAAAATCTGGAGTATTTGAAGTCCGCCAAGAGGTTGAGGCCACGTCAGGCCAGATGGGCTCTTTTCTTTTCCCGGTTTTCATTTCATATAACTTATCGCCCGGGGTCCAAGAATACCAAACCGGACGCCCTGTCCCGAATGTTCAACGAGCCAGAGACTTCTCCACATCCAGATACCATCCTGACCTCAGGGAACTTTCTTCTCCTTCAAACAGACCTGCTGTCTCTGATCAAGCAAGCTTCCGCTGGTGCCACTCCCCCACCTAACGTCACACTTCTGGCCAAAGACGAACTTCTCTGGTATGAAGGCAAAATTTTTGTTCCCCAGGAGACTCGGGTACCAGTCCTCAGTGCATGCCATGATCACCTGCTGGCCGGCCATTTCGGAGCCCTCAAGACCACCGAATTGGTTCAGCGCACCTTTTGGTGGCCCCAGTTGAAGTCCGACTGTAAGAAGTACGTGGAGGCATGTGTCATCTGCATCCGGAACAAGAGCAACAAGTCCAGGGCCTGGGGTCTGATGAGACCATTACCTGTTCCCGAGAGGCCTTGGCGGATGATATCAATGGACTTTATCGTAGAGCTTCCACCATCAGAAGGCTATTCCACAATCTTTGTGGTAGTGGACAGGCTAACCAAGATGGCCCACTTCTTGCCGATGAAGGGCACCCCCCTCCGCTGCGGAAACAGCCGAGGTATTTATTAAAGAAATTGTGAGGCTACATGGCGTTCCCGCAAATATTACTTCTGATCGGGGAGTGCAATTCACGTCTAAATTCTGGAGAGCACTCTGCAGGGCCTTGAAGATTGATCTTTGTCTCTCATCTGCTTACCACCCACAGACCAATGGGCAAACAGAACGGACGAACCAGACGCTGGAGCAGTACCTGCGCTGCTTCTCGCCTTTTTCTCAGGACGACTGGGCTCCTTTGCTCCCGTTAGCAGAATTTGCTTACAATAACTCCATCCACTCTGCCACAAGTCAGTCCCCGTTCTTCGCTAACTACGGCTTCCATCCCTCATTTCTGTCCCAAGACCTGCCTGAAAGCCCGGTACCAGCGGTCCAGGAGAGTATTGACTTTTTGAGCTCCAATAACAGACTGCTGCAGGAGACCATGGCAAAGACCCAAAGATATAATAAAGAAGTCTTTGACAGGAGGAGAAGGGGGGAACTTGAACTCAAAGTCGGGGACCAGGTTTGGCTCTCCACGGTGAACCTAAAGATGGCCTGTCCTACTAAGAAGTTGGGGCCAAGGTTTGTGGGTCCCTTCCCAATTGTGAAGAAGATAAATGATGTAGCATTTGAGCTAAAACTGCCAGAATCATTCCGGATTCACCCCGTATTTCACGTGGCATTACTCAAACCAGCCGTCCCGGATCCCTTTGACAGCCGGAGGGTCGTTCCACCTGAACCTGTGATCATCGACGGTGAAGTCGAGTACGAGGTGGAATCCATCTTGGACTGTAGGCGTAGACGGAATCAAGTTCAATTCCTGGTGAAGTGGAAAGGGTACGGACCCGAAGAAAATTCTTGGGAACCTGAATCTAACATTCATGCCAGGAGACTGATTCTCGCCTTTGAGAGGGCCCATCCGAATAAAATGGCTCAATTGGGCATCCGGAGGCTGCCCCTTGGGGGGGGGCAATGTCATGGTCGTTCCCGAGATCCAGCGGCCCATGGAAGACCTATCCACAGAATTGGTCCGTTGAGCGCTAATAGGTCTTCCTGGGCGCGCGTTAGCGCGAACGGACGCACGCGGGTGCGAGCAGGTACGAACGGGCGCACGCGGGTGCGCGAGGTTGCAAACGTGCGCACGCGGGTGCGCGGGGTCACGAACGGTTGCACGGTTTCACGTGGGCGCGCGCGGGCACGCCGTGCGACCGTTCTTGGCGCCCAGAGGGCTTCTTAAGGAATCCGTTCTAGTGGCCCGGTGCTGTCCTGTCTACAGCGTTCCTGTGAGTTACCTCTGCTAACCTGATTGTTCCTGCCTCTGATCTACCCGGCCTGTTCCTGATTACTCCTGCTTGCTGCCAGCCCTGACCCTCGGACTTCCTGACCACGCTTCTGCCTTCTCCTTCGGTACTTCTGCTGCCTGTTGCCCGCCTGCCAGCCGTTCCTGTACTATCTCCTGCACCTGCTGCCAGCCGCTGACTGCTCACCAGCTGTTCCAGAACCACCTGCCTGCACCCGCCACTGTCTGACATCAGCTCCAGGGCCATACCCACCATCACTGACTTGGCACTTGTGCCCTCTGACCTCTAGAGTCCCTGTTCCCACTCTCAGGGGATCTCGAGCCAGAGGCTTACGAGAGGCCGCTCCCTGCACTCCGGGCTCCTTCCACCAGGTACGTGACAGGAAACATGGGGAAGAAAAGGACGAAATGGCTTTGGGAACGAGTAAGGGGAAAAGGAAAAGTGGGGAAAGTAATGGGGGGATCCTGTCAGCTCCGCACCCCAGACACCCCAGGGTGAGATAGAGTCATATATTCTGGGGTAGAGAGAAAATGAAACCAACACGCCCAAATTAAGGTGAATTTTTCAGGTTGATCATGTGCTTGATGTATTAAATTTTCCATGTCCGAGATTTTCCTGATTCTTTCCAACCATTCAACAATGGATGGAGGTTCGGAAGTACGTCATTTTGTGCATGGCGAGCGATTGGAAATACAATTTGTTTGCGGATCGAAGGAAAATTTAGTAGGAATTGTGAGGGGAGGAAAGTTAGGTCAAAAGATGTTATCTGTTTAATCAATCTATGAACTTCTCTCCAAAACTGTTGTATTTGGGGACACGACCACCATATATGTAGGTAGGAGCCAACGCCATCTGCACATTGACAACATTGGGGGGAAAGGTGTGTATTCATTCGCTGTAACTGGAGGGGGGTTCTATACCATCGTGAAATTACCTTGTATGCATTTTCCTGCGTATGAACGTTAAAGGAACCCTTGTGCGCCATTTTGTAAATGGTTTCCCAGTCCTCATCCGATAATGGTTGGGATATGTCCGTTTTCCACTTATGTTTAATCCAATCACATGAGGACGATGAGGAACTCGATAAGAGCGAATACGTGATCAAGATGAGGTGTCTTTGTGGTTCCTGTAAGGAGCATAATTGCTCATAAGGGTTGAGACGATGTGAACATTGTGCCCGCGTCCGAGGGGAGAGAAGGAAATTCCGAATTTGGACATACGTCCAGAAGAGGAACGACTGTGTTCGGGATGTGGTAAAGATTCATATGAGCGCAATCGATGACCCTCGTAGAAATGACAGGCTTGTATGGTTTCATGGGGCCAGACTTCACTCAGAAAATTTTTACTCATGCCCGGTGTTAGAATATTATTCCAAATTCATAATTCGGCACTTATAGGTATTATAATATATTTATGGCAAGCTTGCAAAACATATTTGGTTTTATGATTAATCATAATAAATAGTATGTGTGAATGACCTTGATCAAGTGTTCAGTGAAATATATACTCATCTGAAGCTGAGTTAGTAATACGTTTCTGATGTAACCAGTTTGAGCATGACATATATGGTATCTTGGTACAGAATGTCATGAGAAGACAAAAATAGACATGTGTCTACGTAGCTAAAGCAATGATACATTGTGGATTATATCTTGTTAAAATAAGTTTAGAGTAGTCTCAGCCATGTTAATACATATTAGTATATAGTTACTTAATGTAAAGTTGCTAATATGTGTTCATATTATGTAAAATGTATGGTTATGACATTACATGAACAGCACATTATGTCACGTATGGAGTGTTACATGTGAGCTTGTCAATCAAGCTCCATATGACTCTCTGAGTATCTACTTACATTGCAGAAGTTAGCAGATATGAATGTGTGCCATACAAGGTACTAAATTTGTGAGGTTATGACGTTCACATGTAGCATAAAAGCTGAGATGTTTCGAGATTGAAGGAGGGCACTCATTGACTGACACTCACACGGGCACTCACACTCAGACACCCACACATGATACTGACATATTCACACAGAGACTGATGGCTTGGGACAGCTGAATTCTGCCAGAAGTCTAAGAACGTCATTTCCTGCTTCTTCTTGAAGGACACTCAAGAGAGCAAGACGGCAGCCATTAAAGCACACATGCTTTCATAAGCTCATTACAGCTTGACAACTATTCAATTTTATATATTTTTACCTACACTGAACTGAACTATTATACTTTTTACATTGTATTTATGATGCCAACTGTGTGACAAATAAACGCACACTTTCTTTTAAGTCAGATTGACTATCAATGCTATTGATTCGGAAACGCCTCTGAGATACAGAATATTAGACAATATTAATATTCTTCAATTTGGCGAGCCAGACAGTGCCGTCATTTCTCAATTTTTACGGAAATCTCGATCCTTGCTGAGGGGGGAGATATTAGCGCAGTCTTGCGGAGATTCAAGGCTCGAGAATAAAGACGGTTCAGAACCTATCAACCAAGAGGCGTTTGTGTTGCATCAGATGTGGTCAACAGTCCAGTATCAGACGGTTGAAGACAAGAAATTCTTCTAAATACGGTGAGTAAAAGTTATGGAATTTATTGATGATATAGCTAGAGAAAGCAAACTAGAGTTTAAAGATGTGTCTTTTTATCCAAATGACAGTGACTTATGGGCATATATGTACAATGAATGTTTACAAGCCAATTTGCAGATAGAGAAAAATAAATTTACTGTTATGAAAGAGCGTAAAAAGATATCGAACATTTTGAACCTAGTGAGAATATTTAATAAGATGATTATTAATATTTTACCTGCTAAAAATGTGTGTACACTAAAGCAGACAGAAACTAACAATGTACAGAACACAGGAATACATGAAAATGTGTCCCAAGAGTCTCTTAGTTGTCCAAACTGTGAGATTTTTTGTAATTACATTGAGAATCTTGAAGAACAATTAGAATCTAAAAAAATGAATTTGCTAGAGTTACAAAATGACAGTAGACAGGTTGCTGTAATAACTATAGATGACAAAAAGATTGTATCCAAGTCTAAGCTACCTTCTTATATTCCGGAAAATTCGGATATGGAGAATGTTGATGCTACTAATGAAGTAGAAATGAAACATAAAAACTTATTATGTAGAACTGCAAAACTAAAGTTGCAAATACATGACCAACTTATGAAAGTTTTAAAAGATTTTCCTATTTATGACATTGAGGCAACTGTATTTTCCAATTGGGAATTATTTGAAATGTTTGCAGATCGTTTTAATCTGTCAAATGATCAGCGCAATTACATATTTCAGTTGTGGGTTCCTGTTAATTTTGCTAAACGAATTAATTCAACTGTTATTGATGATGAAGGTCAGGAAAAACAAAATGACGCGACAGATAGACTACGACAATTATTGCTATGTGCAACTGGTGAGCAAATACCGACCATAGAAATGTTAGATCTATTACAGACTACTGTAGAAGAAGATCCATTTGGGTTTAAAATAAAATTTTGCAAGGTTTATGAAATGATATTTGGAGTAGATAATGACAATGACCCAGGTTTAAAAATAGCTTTCATTAAAAAATGTAAATACCTTGACCCAACTTCAATAGCCATAGCACAGGAACGTCAAAATTTAAATGATGTAGTAAGTTTCATTGATAAAATTAGGAGACAATTGAATCAAAGCAATCTCACACACGAGGTAGCTATAATTCAATGTGACAAAAATAGTCAGGTTGCAGACATGTTAGAAACGACAGGTCATAGCAGGAATGACAAGGACAGGTGCAGGCAAGTGAGGCAAGGAGAGCCTATCACGTGTCTTTACTGTCATAGATCTGACCATATGAGAAAACATTGCTGTAAATTTAAGAGAGATTCACAAATAAAAACTAAAGATATGGAGAATGAAATATCTGCTTTTGTACAACCTGTTTTTTCATGTCAAGATAAAATTTTGACTGAATTGCCTTATGCCACAGAGGTCAAACAGCTCAGTAATTTGACTGTTAACAGCAGTTCAGACAATGCTGTCACTGAACAAAAGGGTTTATTGCCATTGCCAAAAATACAATTACATCGGGATTCAATTTCTCTGCCATTACAATATGTAGCACCAATTATATTGGATGAGAATGGTAGACCATATATACAATGTTTGCTGAATGGTAAAAATATAAATTGTCTCATTGACAGTGGGTCTGAGATTAGCCTTACCAGAGAAAACATACCCGTGAAACCTAATTCTCCTATGTGCAATATAGTGGGTTTTAATAATACAGGTAATTCCACTGCTAGACAGGTATCTAATGTAACATTTGAGGTACCTGGATTAGTGAAAACTAAAATTAACATTTGGGTTTGTCACAAAGCAGAGAATATACTTGGCATTGATGTAATCAATGAACAAAAGTGGGTGATTGATTTGACAAATAAAAGTATTTGGAAAGATCCATCTAGGCCTAAATCAGTGCTTATTGATCCCTCTGTATACAGTAATGTTGGTTCCCTTACCAATATGTTTACAGAACAAAAGTGGCCTGATGTTGATGGTAATTGTGCTTTAAAGGAAGTGGTACAAAGTTTTCCAAGTTTGTGGTCAAAGTTTAAAAATGATATTGGAACTTTGAAAAATACAGAATTGAATATTGAGGGAAAAGATCCAGAACCTCTTAGTCAGTATGAGTTACCACTAGAATCAATTGGTCCACTTTCTGCCATTATTCAAGAGTTTGTACAACTTGGAATTGTAAAGAAAGCTAAATCAGTGGTAAATAACTGTATTTGGCCTATCAAAAATACTGATAATTCATATTCTTTATCAGTTGACTTGCGGACATTGAATAAACACATCACAAATAACCCAGTTCTTCCTGATAAATCTAACATAAAGTTAAATTTGAATGCTGAGGACAAAGTATTCTCTGTACTAGAAATCGCTAATAGCCATTTTTCCATTCCTTTAACGAATAGTTGTCAGTACAAACTTGCATTCACATTCAGAAAAGAGACTTATACGCTCGATTAATACCTGGTCTAGGTATTGGTGATGGTATAGTTCATGAAACTATAGCAAAAATACTTTCAAAATTTTCTAGGCCAGACTGCATTTGTCAGCATGTAGATACGATTTTGCTGAGTACTCAGAATATCGATGAACATATTGCTCTTTTGTCTGAGTTGTTTATGATGTTACAAGCTGAAGGTTTAAAGTTAAACACGGCAAAAGTTCAGCTGATGAAAAATCAAGTGAAATTCCTTCACATGCAAATTAGTCAAGGAAAGAGACAACTGTTGCAAGAAACAGTTAGAGATATCACTGCAATTCCAACTCCAACAACTCATAAGGCATTGCATCAATTTTTGCATAAAATAAATCTTTGCAAAGAGTTTGTACACTGTTTCGCAGAAAAAGTTAATCCACTATATAATCTTTTGAGAAATAAAGGTAATATAGTTGACCAATGGGGTCCAAATGAGAAAAATGCCTTTGAAATGTTGAAAAAAGATTTGCAGAATGCTCCTGCATTGAATACAGTAGAGGTTTGTGCTGAAATATCTTTTGTTTTGAAAACTCATGTATCTGAGAATGCCATCTCAGTAACATTGTCTCGATTACTAAAAGGTAAGGAGAAAATAATTGCCTATTTCTCCAGAGTTTTATCAGTTTTGGAAAAGACTTTTGAGCCAGGTGTAAAGCAACTGCTAAGTGTTTATTATGCAATTAAAGCTACAGAGAGCATAGTAAAATCAAACAAAATCATTGTACAGACACCTGACTGCTCACTAAAAGATATTTTTGAGGAAGATAGTTTTAAAGAATGTCGTAAAAGATATCCTCTATGGTTCAGAGCTTTATCAAGCAAACACATTCATATAGATGTAGAAGGAAGACATCTTCATAAATGTACACCAGCACATGTTTATACAGCTGTATCTGAGAAGTCTTCATCTCAGGTTTCCAGCATAAGAACAGAGAAGCACATAGAATCAGTACTTGTTACTGAAGAACATTCTAACACTAGAATAAAAGCTTCAACACAGAATACAGTTACGCATATTTTTAATCTTTTCGAAATGAGAACAAAGGCATAGTCCTTTGTTGTCTCTGGGTGATATAAAATTTTTGTTTGTGCAAATATGGATTTGTATCATGACTAAAGAGAAATGTTGCATTCTATCATACCTAAATTTCACAGACATATGTTTTATAGTTGAGGTCATTTTAGACAGGATAAGGACAGTACATTGTCATATAGAAGTTCTCTTTTGAAAGAAATACAAGATAGTATTATTTTACATATAGTTTAATGAATTCACAAAGTTATGTCCTACAATGTTTTAACATTTGTTGAAAAAATAAAGAAAAAGTTACAAGAATTGAATGTAAATATTTTATGCCTAATTCATGATACTGCATCTCTTTTACAGATATGGCATCGAAAATCAAATAAATATGGAGGATAACAAGCTCCTATGAAGAGCAAAGAGAATACCAGGAAATTCAAAGTTAAAGAAGAGATCCTCTCGGAAAGAATATTTGGATAAAAGATTTATATTTCATATTTATGACTGATTTATCTTATTCAACAAGGTTTTTCTAACCTAACAGAACTTGAAGAAGAAATTTTAAAGACATTTCATGAAGAAAAAATTAATCAGAAGAAACTTTATCTATCTACTATAGATAAATAATTTAGGACTGAAACATTTATCCACATATATATTTTTTTGATAATCCAATTATTCTGATAGTAATGTTCATATTAAGTTAGGATTATCATTATTTTTATTTATTTTTCCTTATTCATATATTGAATATTTTTAGGTAACAAAGGTACAAACATTCTAGTTAGTAGAACATCTTTTGTTCATAATTTAGGAAACATATCACTATTAATCGAACTATGGAAAGTTATCACAAGTTTTAGAGTGTAAAGTATATTTCTAAAGAGCTAAAATATTATTTGAGCACAAATATGGAAATATATTATTGCATCATTTATTAATTTTATTATAATTATTATTATTATTATTATTAATAATAATAATAATAATCATTGATATGAGTCATGATTATGTTATACTTTAAAAAAAAAAAAAAAAGAAGAAACTATACAATTATTTTAAGATTTTGAATAGATACATCTTAGAGGAGTTAAAAGCAAAGAGAATAGCATTTAGAATGAGAGTTATTTCTAGCTGCTTCAGTTCTGAGGAATATTGTGTCCGATCATTTGATACAAGGATGAGTGAATGTGATATAAATGAGGTTATGAATGTATTTAATCAATTTGGTATGATTAATCATAATTCAGGGGGGATTGTTAGAATATTATTCCAAATTCATAATTCGGCACTTATAGGTATTATAATATATTTATGGCAAGCTTGCAAAACATATTTGGTTTTATGATTAATCATAATAAATAGTATGTGTGAATGACCTTGATCAAGTGTTCAGTGAAATATATACTCATCTGAAGCTGAGTTAGTAATACGTTTCTGATGTAACCAGTTTGAGCATGACATATATGGTATCTTGGTACAGAATGTCATGAGAAGACAAAAATAGACATGTGTCTACGTAGCTAAAGCAATGATACATTGTGGATTATATCTTGTTAAAATAAGTTTAGAGTAGTCTCAGTCATGTTAATACATTTTAGTATATAGTTACTTAATGTAAAGTTGCTAATATGTGTTCATATTATGTAAAATGTATGGTTATGACATTACATGAACAGCACATTATGTCACGTATGGAGTGTTACATGTGAGCTTGTCAATCAAGCTCCATATGACTCTCTGAGTGTCTACTTACATTGCAGAAGTTAGCAGATATGAATGTGTGCCATACAAGGTACTAAATTTGTGAGGTTATGACGTTCACATGTAGCATAAAAGCTGAGATGTTTCGAGATTGAAGGAGGGCACTCATTGACTGACACTCACACGGGCACTCACACTCAGACACCCACACATGATACTGACATATTCACACAGAGACTGATGGCTTGGGACAGCTGAATTCTGCCAGAAGTCTAAGAACGTCATTTCCTGCTTCTTCTTGAAGGACACTCAAGAGAGCAAGACGGCAGCCATTAAAGCACACATGCTTTCATAAGCTCATTACAGCTTGACAACTATTCAATTTTATATATTTTTACCTACACTGAACTGAACTATTATACTTTTTACATTGTATTTATGATGCCAACTGTGTGACAAATAAACGCACACTTTCTTTTAAGTCAGATTGACTATCAATGCTATTGATTCGGAAACGCCTCTGAGATACAGAATATTAGACAATATTAGTATTCTTCACCCGGGGTGAAGTCCGGATTTTGTCTCACTGGTGTTAGGGGGCGTGGACTGGATGAAATGGCGTATTTCGTACAACCTTCTCGAAATGCACAGTGTGGGATAAATTAAAGGGTGATTTTTTGCGAGAGGTGGGTTATGTATGCCCAAGAGCCATGGGGATTGAGCGATGGGAGATGAGAGTAAAGAATTTTCCAACTGTACCCAATCTTTAGTCTGGAAGTGTAGATTCCAGTCAAGGATTCTCGTGAGGTCACATGTCCGGCAATCCCAGACCTCCCTCCATCTTGGGCATGATAAGTTTTGCCTGACATATTTTGGGAGTTACTTTTCCCCAAACAAATGACGCACAAAGTCTTCGGATTGAAACAAAGAAAGACTTCGGGATGGCAATTGGAAGAGCCTGAAGGAGGTATAGGATCCTCGGCAAGATATTCATCTTGATGATTGCAATTCGTCCAAACCATGAAAAAAGACCACCAGACCATTTGGTGAGGTCCCTGGTGATGGTTTTCAGAAGGGGTAAAAAGTTAGAGGAATACCAATCTTGAGCAGAAGGTGTTAATTGGATACCTAGGTATGTGAGGCTGTGGGTACTCCAGGTGAAGGGAAATTTTGATTTACACCGTTCGCATAATTCCTTTGGGAGAGTGATATTAAGGGCGGTAGATTTCGCGAAGTTTATTTGGAGATTAGAAAGCAGTTGGTAATGTTGTAAAGTACGGAGAAGGGAGGGAATGGTGTTCAATGGATCAGAGAGAAACAGGAGGATGTCATCAGCAAAGGCTGCTGTTTTGTATTGACGTTGATGGATTGTGACTCCTTTTATGTTCTGGTCAGATCTGATGCAATTGAGAAGGGGCTCTAGTGTTAGTATGAAAATAATCGGGGAAAGAGGACAACCCTGATGCGTTCCGTTGGTGATAGAGAAGATGTTTTATAGGTGGCCATTTACTCTCACTCTCGCCGTGGGAGTGGAGTATAATGTGGAAATCATGTTTAGCATCTGGGGTGGAAGGCCCAGCGTTTGGAGTGTCATGGTCATGAAGTCCCAGGCCACTCTATCAAACGCCTTCTCTGCGTCTAGGGACAAGAAGAATCCTTGTTGTTTCTGTGTGTGAAGCCAATGGTGTACATTGAGGGCTTTAATGGTGTTATCCCCTGCTTCCCTGCCCAGGATAAAATCCACTTGGTCAAGGCTGATCGATTGGGGGAGTAGGGGAAGGAGTCGGTTGGCTAAAATTTTCGCAAACCATTTCAAATCAACATTAAGTAAGGATATCGGGCGGTAATTGGCTTCATTCGTCGGTTCTTTACCCGGTTTTGGGATGACTACTATATGGGCCGATAACATGTCTCTTGGAGGAGTTTGGGGCGTAGAGCAAAAGTTGAAAGCTAATAGGAAATGTTCAGTAAGAAGTTCCTGTAGAGTCTTATAATATCCTGTAGTCAATCCGTCTGGTCCAGGACTTTTGCCCGGTCTCATTTGTTTCAAAGCTCTTGTTGCTTCTGCAGCCATCAGCGGCTCCTGAAGCCTATGGTAATCATCATCTGAAATTTTGGCAGGCATATGTTGGCGTAAAAACTCCAGAATCAGAGCCTTTCTGTCTGTCCCCGGTGGAGGACTGACAGTGGGAGGCAGGTTATACAGTTTGTCATAAAAGGTAACAAATTGGGCAGCTATGTCCGGATTAGATGTCAGTTTTCGCCCCAAAGCATCCGTTAGCGAGTGTACTGTCATTTTTCCCCTGTAGGGCTCTAGCTAAACCCTTACCAGCCTTGTTGCCATACTCATAAAAATACTTCTGTGAAAGAATGTACTTACGCTTGATTTGTTTGTTTAAGAGTTCTAGCAATTCCTGTCTAGCTTGGGTGAGGACGGCTAGGGACTGGAGGGCCTGCTTTTGCTTGTGTACCTTTTCAAGCTCTGAAATTTTTGTCATCAGATCTCGAAAACGTTTTTGTCTATCTCGTCTGCGTTGAGCCATGGAATGTCAGTTTTAGTCTTCTTCTTCCCTGTCCCTGCTGAAGAAAAGCAGGCCCAAACCATGATGCTGCCACCACCATGTTTGACAGTGGGGATGGCGTGTTGAGGGTGATGAGCTGTGTTGCTTTTACGACAAACATAATTTTGCATTGTGGGCAAAAAGTTCGATTTTGGTTTCATCTGACCAGAGCACCTTCTTCCACATGTTTGGTGTGTCTCCCAGGTGGCTTGTGGCAAACTTTAGACAAGACTTTTTATGGATATCTTTGAGAAATGGCTTTCTTCTTGCCACTCTTCCATAAAGGCCAGATTTGTGCAGTGTACGACTGATTGTTGTCCTATGGACAGACTCTCCCACCTCAGCTGTAGTTCTCTGCAGTTCATCCAGAGTGATCATGGGCCTCTTGGCTGCATCTCTGATCAGTCTTCTCCTTGTCTGAGCTGAAAGTTTAGAGGGACGGCCAGGTCTTGGTAGATTTGCACTGGTCTGATACTCCTTTCATTTCAAAATGATCGCTTGCACAGTGCTCCTTGGGCTGTTTAAAGCTTGGGAAATCTTTTTGTATCCAAATCCGGCTTTAAACTTCTCCACAACAGTATTATGGACCTGTCTGGTGTGTTCCTTGGTCTTCATGATGCTCTCTGCGCTTTCAACAGAACCCTGAGACTATCACAGAGCAGGTGCATTTATACAGAGACTTGATTACACACAGGTGGATCCTTTTTATCACCATCAGTCATTTAGGACAACATTGGATCATTCAGAGATCCTCGCTGAACTTCTGGAGTGAGTTTGCTGCACTGAAAGTAAAGGGGCCGAATACTTTCGCACGCACCACTTTTCAGTTTTTTATTTGCTAAAAAAGTGTAAATTATCCAATAGATTTCGTTCCACTTCACAATTGTGTCCCACTTGTTGGTGATTCTTCACAAAAAATTAAAATTTTATATCTTTATGTTTGAAGCCTGAAATGTGGCCAAAGGTTGAAAAGTTCAAGGGGGCCGAATACTTTCGCAAGGCACTGTAGGTCTAGAGTCTAAGACCTTACGGGACAGTTTCCAAAAATCTCAGATGGGGGACTTAAAAATTCTCCTTAGCTCATCTACCAATTCATGTGGCAGAAGGCGGGCCTCCTCGGCAAACCATAGTAATGCATGTAAGCGATCTCTTATTTAAGCCTGAAGTCGCCGATATCGGCCGGTATATGAAGGGAAAGCTTACCTTGCAGGAGCGGATTAGCATCTGTTTATTACATCACCCCCTTGTGTGATCACAGACTAAGCCATGGCCAAGTAAAAATCTAGATCTCTTCCCGGTCGGCTGTTCCGCAAAACATCGCCGAGAGGGGGGTACTATATCTGGCAAAACTTGGATGTACAGTCCAAGATATCAAAACATCTCATAGTACTGTGAGGGAGGGGGCAGAACGCAGGATCTATGCAGATAAAAATTAACCCGGAGAACACACTTAGCGTATTATTATCTGAAAGACTCAACATTATACCTTAATCACACTGTCTCACTCCTGTTGCCTTTGTTTTGAACGGTAGTCCACATATAAACATAGAGTCCTGAGATCCTGTCTAGGTGCACATGTACTAATCTAGTCCATATAAACTTACGTAAATCCCGAGCTAACTAGGCATATGTGACACAGGAAGACATAGCCGTTCTGCTACCAATCACTCTCCGTTCGGCTCTTATGGGAGGGCTGTGAATCAAGTCTTAGCATAACAGAGCATACCGTAAGACCAGGAGATAGTCTGTTCCGGAAAGGGAACTGGCTGAAGACGTAGAGTCTAACGCACATCTTGGACAACTCGTTGAGAGTCTAGTGACTGAGAGAGAAATTGCCAAGCATCCGGGGATGTCTTACGGATCCGCCCTTCCCTCAGAGTGATGGTTAAGGGGCTCGCTTCTGAGAAGGCGGGTTGTGATAGATCCAATATGGTGTTACCTAGTATGTCTCTTGTAATGTAAAATGAGGGTTTCTCGCCTGACCGAGACGATAGGCAATGTAATCAGACTCGGGTTTAATAAACTACAAGAAACTGAAACAGAAAAAGCCTAAGGTCAACTTCTCAAAAAAACAAAAAGAAAATAAGGGTAGGAGCCAGATCTGTATAGGTAGTCTACCATCTAGCGATCCCTGCGTGCTCGCCTAGGGGCCGGACCGTTAGCAGAGGTGCGGTGGGGCCTGTGTGGAGCTGCTCCCCTATTTCCCAGGGGTGGAGAAGGGGAACAGCGACGTCTGAAAGAGGCCACTGGGATCTCCATCGACTCGTTTGGATCTTGGTGCGAGATGGGTCGTTGGCGGGTAAAATCTGCATACCAGTGAGGTAGATCCACGTATGGTATATCCAGCGTCTGGCAAAAGTTATCCAGTTCCTTCCGGTACTCGTGCAAAGCGGTGCGAGCATTATGGGTGACTTGAAGTCCAAAAGGGAACTTCCATTTGTAGGGTATACCTTTCATCTGGAGAATGTCCAAAAGTGGACGGAGATCCCTGCGATTCCTCAGGGTGATGGCAGACAGATCTTGGAAAATGTGCACCTTCTGGCCTTCATGGGTGATGTCTTCTTTCAATCTGGCCTTTCGTAAGATTTCTTCCTTCAGGGAGTAATCTACAAGGCAACAGACTACATCCCTCGGAGGGTCAGTCTCTCTACCTCTAGGTCGAAGAGCTCTATGGATGCGTTCCATCGCTATGTGCGTCTGGGGAGGTTTCTCCAGTATGCCATTAAAGAGTGCAGATACTGTCGATGACAGGTTTTTATTACTCACAGACTCAGGCAGGCCTCTCACTCTTAGATTGTGTCTTCTGCCTCGATTGTCGAGGTCTTCGACGTGACGCTGGAGGTCTCTGAGGTGAAAACTGTGTGAGTTTGTCGTTCGGTCTAAATCTGCCAGGGCACCCTGGTGGCATCCGGTTATCTTCTCCACTGTGTGAACTCTGCCCGCTATGGCCTGAAGCTCCTGGCGGAGATCTGTAATAGCGGCCGTTAAGGTATCCTTAATATCCGCCGCTACTGCTCGGAGGTCCGCAAGACTCAGCTGTTGGTGAGTATGTGGGCTAGGAACCGATGATGGTGGTGTAGCCGACTCCGCAGTAGGGGATAAAACTATGCCCTCATTGTTTCTCGTTGTGTGTGAGGCGGCATCCGCCATGTTGTGCCTTTGCGCTCAAAACATCTCCGGGATTGAGGCTCGATTATCCGTTTCTCTCGGGGAACGGGATCGGGAACCCGAAGTGCCACGGGATGATGTTCCCATGTCTGGACGCTGAACAATCACCTCGTTCGCTGGTAAGCTTAGGAGAAAGGCCTCAGTCTGACGGAGCTATTGTCCTAAGCAGCCATCTTCCACGGCCAGCAAACCACGCCCCCGACACAGTTATCCTTATGGTGGTTGATCGGTTCTCGAAAACGTCTCATTGAATTCCACTCAAGAAGTTGCCCACTTCCAAAGAACTGGCTTAAATTTTTGCTTGGGAGCTCTTTTGCTACCAAAGGTTATCATCTCGAACAGGGGTAGCCAGTTTGTGTCCAGGTTTTGGCAGGCCTTTCGTACACAGTTGGAAAATTTTGCTTTCCTTCTCCTCTGCGTATCACCCACAGTCCATCAGTGTGATCAGCCCATTGCTATCATTCATAACTCCGTTAATTAGAAAGGTTCTATGTCGGCTTAAGCTTTGCTCCCACCGTGATGAGGATCAAAAGATGCTGAAGAGTTTAATCTCTAAGCGTGCGGAATTCAGGGGAGAGTGTGAAGATCAGCCATGGTTGCCATGTTTTGATAAAGTTCGTGCTATTTTCATGTTTGGTAGCCACGATCTCCTCCATCTTGTAGATATATTGCACTCTGTCTAACCAGTCTGTAATGCTCGGTGTTTTGGTTGTTTTCCAATTGATTGGTATCAGTGTTTTATCGGCCGTGAGTAAGTGTCTGGACAATGATTTTTTGTAGCGGCTTAAATTGGTGGGGACCAGATTGATCAAACACATGGCCGCGTTCAATTCTAGGCGAGTTTCTGTTATGTGTTTTATCCAGAATTTGATTGCATCCCAATAGGCTTGTATTAGCGGGCACTCCCACCAAATGTGCAGGAAGGTACCCTTGTGAGTTTTACATCTCCAGCACATGTCTGAGGTGGAGGGAGACCATCTCCTGGTTTGTTGTAGCGTAAAATACCATTGAGCTAAAATTTTGTAGGATATTTCCTGGTATTTGGAGCTTAAGGAGCACTTGTGTGCCAGCACGCATGCCTTATTCCATTGCTCCTCAGATATGCTTGTCTGGAGATCACGTTCCCACTTTGTTTTGAATTTGTTTTTGTCAGCTTGTGACGCTTGAATTAGCAATGAGTATGCAAGAGACGTGGTGTTCGTTATTGGTGATCTCTGTAGACATATATTCTCAATCTGAGTCAATGGGAGGCGAAATTGATTTTTGTATTTGTTATTTACCAGGAAATCCTTTAATTGGATGTAGAACCAACTTCCAGGAAACAGCGAAACAGCTCCCCCACCTCCTCGGTCAGAGTTTCGAATGACTTAACTTGTGTACCTGATATACAAGTGTGCACTAGAAAGTCTTGTGGTAGGTTGTGGTGCAGGCAAGGGATGAATTTGGGGTTATTCGCGAGTGGCGTCAGGGGACCTGGGTTTGTTGCGATCTTTTGTGACTTTACCAGTATTTGCCAGATCTTTATTGTTGTTTCAATTAGTGGGTGATCTATAAGTTTGGGCTGTCTGGAATGAAGCGACCATGGGAGGTAGAGGGTGCCGCGTTTTGCCAAATTGTTTTCTATTTGAACCCAATCCTTATTCAGGCCATGGCAATGCCAGTCTATTATTCTTGTGACATGGGTAGCCTGGTGGTACTTTTTGAAGTCGGGCAATCCTATACCCCCATCTCTTTTAGCCAGTGTTAAATGTCGGAATTGGATTCTAGGTTTCTTATCAGCCCACAAAAATCGCCTCTGAATTTGGTTTAATGTTTTAACCACTTTCAGACCGGACCATTTTGCTGGTAAATGACCAGAGGTCTTTTTACACTTTGGCACTGCGCTGCTTTAACTGGTAATTGCGCGGTCATGCAATGTTGTACCCAAACAAAATTTGCGTCCTTTTCTTCCCACAAATAGAGCTTTCTTTTGATGGTATTTGATTGCCTCTGCGATTTTTATTTTTTGCGATATAAACGTAAAAAGACCGCAAATTTTGAAAAAAAATGATATTTTCTACTTTTTGTTATTAGAAAAATCCAATAAACTCAATTTTAGTCATACATTTAGGCCAAAATGTATTCAGCCACATGTCTTTGGTAAAAAAAAAGTCAATAATTGTATATTTATTGGTTTGCGCAAAAGTTGTCACATCTACAAACTAAGGTACGTTTTCTGGAATTTACGCAGCTTTTAGTTTACGACTGCCTATCTCATTTCTTGAGGTGCTAAAATGGCAGGGCAGTACAAAACCCCCCCCAAATGACCCCATTTTGGAAAGTAGACCCCCTAAGGAAATTGATAAGTGGCATGTTGAGCCCATTGAATATTTTATTTTTTTGCCTCAAGCGATTGAATAATGACAAAAAAAAAATTTTTTTTTTTTTTTTACACAAAGTTGTCACTAAATGATATATTGCTCACACATGCTATGGGCGTATGTGAAATGACACCCCAAAATAAATTCTGCTGCTTCTCCTGAGTACGGGGATAGCACATATGTGGGACTTTTTGGGAGCCTAGCCGCGTACGGGGCCCCGAAAACCAAGCACCGCCTTCAGGCTTTCTAAGGGCGTAAATTTTTGAGTTCACTTCTCACTACCTATTACAGTTTTGAAGGCCATAAAATGCCAAGATGGCACAAAACCCCCACAAATGACCCCATTTTAGAAAGTAGACACCCCAAGCTATTTGCTGAGAGGCATGTTGAGTTCATGGAATATTTTATATTTTGCCACAAGTTGCGGGAAAATTACAAACTTTTTTTTTTTTTTCACAAAGTTGTCACTAAATGATATATTGCTCACACATGCCATGGGCATATGTGAAATGACACCCCAAAATAAATTCTGCTGCTTCTCCTGAGTACGGGGATACCACATATGTGGGACTTTTTGGGAGCCTAGCCGCGTACGGGGCCCCGAAAACCAAGCACCGCCTTCAGGCTTTCTAAGGGCGTAAATTTTTGAGTTCACTTCTCACTACCTATTACAGTTTTGAAGGCCATAAAATGCCAAGATGGCACAAAACCCCCACAAATGACCCCATTTTAGAAAGTAGACACCCCAAGCTATTTGCTGAGAGGCATGTTGAGTCCATGGAATATTTTATATTTTGCCACAAGTTGCGGGAAAATTACAAACTTTTTTTTTTTTTTTTTTTTTTTTCACAAAGTTGTCACTAAATGATATATTGCTCACGCATGCCATGGGCATATGTGAAATGACACCCCAAAATAAATTCTGCTGCTTCTCCTGAGTACGGGGATACCACATATGTGGGACTTTTTGGGAGCCTAGCCGCGTACGGGGCCCCGAAAACCAAGCACCGCCTTCAGGCTTTCTAAGGGCGTTACAGTTTTGAAGGCCATAAAATGCCAAGATGGCACAACCCCCCCCCAAATGACCCCATTTTGGAAAGTAGACACCCCTAAATTTAGGGGTACACTAGTGAGACTAGGTAATAAATGGCGGGTGCCCTGAAACTATAAAAAAATAACTAACCAACCAGCGTCACCTGTAACAGTTATATGGTGATCACTGGTGAAAGGGTTAACTAGGGGGCAATCAGGGGGCTTTATGCGGTAGTATATGGGGGTCCCTGGCGCTATAAAAAGCTGCGGCGAACCTAAATACCTACCTGCCTAACTAGCGTCACCTGTGACACTAATACAGCGATCAGAAAAACGATCGCTTATTAGGCTGGGTTCACACTGGAGCGATGCGGGAACGTCACGAATGCGCGGCGGGTTCCCGCATCGCATGCCTCCCGGCGGCAGTTCACACTGCCCTATGCGAACTGCTGGGAGTGTCAGTGAAATGTTACTGACACCCCCAGATCAGTTCGCATATCGCAGTGCGATCTGCAAACTCGGATCGCATGGTGTGAACACCCATGCGATCCGATTCTGCTGCGGGCCAAAAAAAGGGTCCCGTGCGAATTTGCGGCGGGTGCGGCGGGTGTGGCGAATGGCTGAACTCGAATCGCACAGAGATCGGATGTGATTTGCACTGCAGTGCGGTGCGAATCACATCCGTTCTCAAACCGCTGCAATGTGAACCCAGCCTTAGTGACACTGGCGACGGGGGGTGATCACGGGGTTAAACCTTTATTGGGGGGGTTAGGGGGGTACCTTAGAACTAAAGGGGGCTAACCCTAACTGCCCTAACAGTTATTAGTCACAAATGACACCCGCCGGGTGATCAGGGGGTTAAACCTTTATTAGGTAATAAATGGCGGGTGCCCTGAAACTATAAAAAAATAACTAACCAACCAGCGTCACCTGTAACAGTTATATGGTGATCACAGGTGAAAGGGTTAACTAGGGGGCAATCAGGGGGCTTTATGCGGTAGTATATGGGGGTCCCTGGCGCTATAAAAAGCTGCGGCGAACCTAAATACCTACCTGCCTAACTAGCGTCACCTGTGACACTAATACGGCGATCAGAAAAATGATCGCTTATTAGGCTGGGTTCACACTGGAGCGATGCGGAAACGCCGCGAATCCGCGGCGGGTTCCCGCATCGCATGCCTCCCGGCGGCAGTTCACACTGCCCTATGCGAACTGCTGGGAGTGTCAGTGAAATGTTACTGACACCCCCAGATCAGTTCGCATATCGCAGTGCGATCTGCAAACTCGGATCGCATGGTGTGAACACCCATGCGATCCGATTCTGCTGCGGGCCAAAAAAAGGGTCCCGTGCGAATTTGCGGCGGGTGCGGCGGGTGTGGCGGGTGCGGCGAATGGCTGAACTCGAATCGCACAGAGATCGGATGTGATTTGCACTGCAGTGCGGTGCGAATCACATTCGTTCTCATAAACCGCTGCAATGTGAACCCAGCCTTAGTGACACTGGCGACGGGGGGTGATCACGGGGTTAAACCTTTATTGGGGGGGTTAGGGGGGTACATTAGAACTAAAGGGGGCTAACTCTAACTGCCCTAACAGTTATTACAGTCACAAATGACACCAATGCAAAAAAAAAAAAAAAAATGACATTGGTGTCACTGTGACTGGGGGGCAGGGGTAATTGGGGGGGTGATCGGGGGGTAAAGGGGGGGTGTGAGTGTGCCTGGCATGTTCTACTGTGTGTGTAGAGTGTTGGTGCAACTCACCGATCCGCTCTCCTCCGTGTCGGAACGAAAAATACCGACACGGAGGAGAGAATACATCACTTCCTCTCCTGTGTTTACATTACAGGAGAGGAAGTGATGTCACGGGGGATTTCCATTCGTCGAGAGCGATCGCGAGGGGGTGGCCATGAATGAATGGCCGCCCCCTCATCCCGGATCGCTCTCGAAGGAATGCCGACCGCCGCAGGCACCGGGGGGGGGCCCGATCGGGCCCCCCACCCGCGGGCAGGCAGGGACTTATATATACGCCCATATGCCTGCCCGTGCCATTCTGCCGACGTATATCGTCGTGCGGCGGTCGGCAAGTGGTTAAAGAAGAGTTCTGGGATTTTAATTGGTAGGGCGTTAAATACATACAGAAGTTTAGGGAGTACCGTCATCTTTAATATGGCGGCCCTCCCAAACCAGGAAAACATTTTTGCATTCCACTTAAGGAGGTCTCTTTTAATCGTGGCAAGTAGGGGTTTATAGTTTGCATCATATAATTTTTCAATGTCGCTGGATAAATTTATACCCAAATACTTAAGGGCGCCCTGTTCCCATTTATAGGGGTGATTGGTTTGTAGATTTTCGAGGAGGTTCTGTGGTAGGGTGAGATTTAGGGCTTCCTATTTAGACTGGTTTATTTTAAAGTTGGATATGTACCCAAAGGTTTGAAATACTTTGTGTAGGTTGGGTATCGAGATGTGGGGGTTGGTGAGAAAGAATAGGAGGTCATCAGCATAAGCAGCAATTTTATATTCTCTATCCTTTAATGTAAATCCCTGTATGTCCGTGTTTAGGTTAATAGTTCTAATTAAAGGCTCCAGGGTCAGAATAAAGAGAAGGGGTGACAAGGGGCAGCCTTGGCGTGTACCGTTATGGATGGATATAGGTTCTTAGAAAATATTGTTAATTTTGATTTTGGCTTGGGGGTTCCGATAGAGAGCTGAGATCCATGACAACATGTTTCCTCCAAGGCCAATGTGCGAGCATGTAGCCATCATGTACTCCCAGGAGACCCTATCAAAGGCCTTCTCTGCATCGGTAGAGAGCAGCATGCCCTTGGTGCCGGATTTGCGCGCAAAATGTATCAAGTTCAAGGCCTTAATGATGTTGTCACGGGCCTCCCTCCCCGGCATGAACCCCACTTGTTCAGGGCCGATTATGTTCGCTAAAAGGGGTTTTAGTCTATTGGCTAAGATTTTGGCTAGGAGTTTTAGGTTTATGTTAAGGAGTGAGATGGGTCGAAAGTTTGCGCAGTCTGTGTGTTCTCTGTTGGGCTTGGGAATCACAGCTATATGCGCCATGAGGAAGGATTGGGAGTCGTGTTGGTTTTTTGCCAAGAAATTAAAGGCTGAACGGAGGGGCTTTATTAGGGCAGTGGTGTAAGTTTTATAATATTGTGATGTGAAGCCGTCGGGTCCGGGGCTCTTCCCTGCTTTCAAGTCTGCAATCGCGTTTGAGATTTCAGTGGCAGTTATGGGGTCCTCAAGTGCGTTTGTATCCTCTACTGTCAGTGATGGAAGTCCGCTATTCCGTAGAAAATCATGTATGTTATCCCGTTTCGTGTGTGTAAGGTGAGGTGGTTTGTGTTGGGCTGGAAGTTTATACAGTTCAGAATAATAGGTATGGAATATACGTGCTATTTCCTCCGGGTTGTGTTTCAAAGTGCCTTTCCTATCTTTCAACGCGTGGATATGGTTTGCCAGCGTGGCATCTTTCAGAGCTTTGGCCAATTGTTTACCACTCTTGTCACCGTGTTCGTAAAAAATGCTTTTCTTAAAAAACAGGGAGCGTTTAAGTTTCATCTCTAACAGGAGTCTTAGGGCGGTCCTGTGTTGAGTTAATTGATTTTCTACTTTGAGTGATTGGGATTGTTTGTGTTGTAATTCAAGGTTTGCTATTTGCTGGGAGAGATTATTAATTTCATTTTCCCTTTCCCTCTTTTTCCTGGCACCCCATTTAATAAGTTCGCCTCTAATCACAGATTTGTGTGCCTCCCAATTATTCAGAGGGGTTGTGTCAGTGTCAATGTTGTGAACGAAATAGGTGTTGATGGTGTGTAGGATGTCCTCGTTTATAATTGGATCAGTGAGGAGGTTGGAGTTCAGTCTCCAGTTAAATACAGACTTGCGTGGCGCTTTTAGCTGCAGTGTAACCGCCGTAGGTGCATGGTCGGAGAGGGCTATAATGCCTATTTCCGCTGAGAGCAGGTTACCAAGGTCCCTTTGCGAAATGAATATTATATCTATTCTCGAGTATTTTTTGTGTGGTGCGGAGAAAAAGGAATAGTCCCTGCCTGTGGGGTGCATGGATCTCCATGTATCCACCAGTGTTAGTGATTGCAGGAGGGCTTTTATTCTTTTGAGGGTTCTATACGGCACTTGCGTGTGTCCTGTGGAAGTATCTTTTAGGGGTGCTAGGGGGACATTAAAATCTCCTCCAAGAAGGATACATCCTTCTGCAAACCATTTGAGTTCCTCTACGATTTTGTTGCAGAAAGATATATGGGAGGTATTTGGGAAGTAAACATTAGCAAAGGTTATAGGGGACCCTTCCCATGAGCCTTTGAGGAATAGGAATCGCCCCTCGGGGTCTGCCAATTGTTGCTGCAGCACAAAGGGAGCATCTTTGTGGAAGAGGGTGGATACTCCTTTAGTTTTGGCCAGGGAGTTGGTGGCGTGATAGACTGTGGTAAAGGCGTTGTCAGTGAGCCTAGGAATATTACTACTTTTAAAATGAGTTTCTTGTAGGAAGACACCTGAAGGTCGGGCTTTTTTAAGTTCCCTCAATAGTTTAGACCTCTTTTCGGGCACGTTTAGACCGTTCACATTATGGGAGAGAATGGTAGGAGCTTTCCCCAGGAAAGTGTATGCCATGGTGAAGGCGTGACTTCTAGAGTGATATGTTTTGAGGGGACAAAGTAGTCAGTCAATATGATCCGGACCCACTGTTATCGTGAGGTGTAAGCGGGTAGGGGTAGTGTAGGAGCGAGGGGGTGGCTATGTAAATAGGGAGAAAGGGTAAGTAGGGGGGGGGATGAAACGGGTAGGGTGGTTTGGTGGGGCAGATCGATCTGCCCACCCTGTGGAACGGGACAGACCGGTGTCTGGCTCGTTCCAAAGTACAGTGGTACTTCCCCTGCTGGGGGTAGTGGGAGGTGTAATAGCAGGTAGTGGTATGAGTTGCGCTGTGTAGCAGCGCAGTGTGGTACTAGAAGTAGTTAACCCTATGGGAAGGTCCGATGGGACCTGAGGACCTAAGAGTTCAGGCTGGGGGGGGGTTCCCCCCTTGAGATTAGGGTCTCTGGGATCAGATGTAAGGCTAAGTTGGTGAGAAGTATTAGCCGCAGGTGGTATCGCTTGGGGTAATGACACTGCATATGGACATTGCCCAATTTAACCGTTAATGTTAAGAAAAAACCTCTATCAACAGTGTATAACCATGAAGAACGTACAACATCGTCTAAGGTAATGGACCTTAAAAAGAAAAAAAGAAAAAAAAAAAAAGGCAAAAAATAACAAGCTCAGGCAAGAGCAATTCAGGTCAAAGGTGGTTGAAACATGCTCATCTGCCAGCCTAAAATGGTATCATAACATTCTGCAACCCTGTATGTAACAACAAACAGTAAATAGTTTAACCCTTTAACAAACCAACGAACCCATTGAACCTATTGACAAGGAGTGTAGGCCCGAGATATATACTTAATACGGTTCAGCTACAGTCCTGTGTATGCAGCTTAAGTCTCCGCTATGGCAGGGTCAGGGTGACCCGCACAAAATTCAGGAAGCTGTAAGAGGAACCCGGTTGTCCGGGTCAAGTGCGTACCTTACCAGACTGCACCGGAAAGGCAGCAGCGGGTGTGGCATTTAGTACTTACAGTTCAGTTGGAATCAGAAGACCAGGTGCGGTCGTAAGTCACTCTGACCAGTGGTATACTGTGTGCAAATTACACATGAGTGTAGCGTTCACGTTAATATTGTGCACGTCGTCCGTAGGCAATCGGGCGGCCACAATGTTCAATGGGTGGCAGCAGAACACAGGTTGCAGGGACAGAACTTATGAGCAGCCCCATCAGGTCAGTAGTCCCTTGCGTCTCTCCCTCTTGGGCTTCTGGCATTTCTGGAGGGGTACGGAGGCTCGAAACTGTTCCTGTCCGGGTTCCTGCGGTGTCTACCAGGTTGGTAGGGCGACTGCGTATGTGACGGTCCCGGCGAGAATTGCGGATTGTTCACTTCTGGGGGTGGGCGGAACTCGGCATACCACTCTGGGAGCTCTACGGTGTCAATCTGAAGCTCATCACAAAATTTGTTGAGATCCCCTGGTACTTTGAGTAAGTGTTGTTTCCCCAGGAAGTTTGCTTGAAGCGCGAACGGGAACTTCCATCTATAACTAATTCCTTTGTGCCGTAGTACTTCCAGGAGTGGCTTCAGGGCTCTCCTGTTTTTGAGCGTAATTGGTGACAGATCCTGAAAGAGTTGGATCACAGCGTCTTCATGTACAATCTGATCTCTGGCCCTGGCCTTTTGAAGAATGTCTTCCTTCAGGCAGTAGTTGGGTAAACAGCAGATGATGTCCCTCGGGGGGTTTCCATCTTGTGCCCTAGGCCTGAGGGCCCTATGTGCCCTGTCAAAATCAATAGGGGATTGTTCCGGCCTTTCCATGAGGGTATTGAATATGGCTGTGAGAGTCGGCTTAATTTGTTCTTGGGGGACAGTCTCAGGTACTCCTCTAATTCTGATGTTGTTTCTGCGTCCTTGATTGTCTAAATCTTCAATTTGTCGATTCATGTCAATCAGGTGTTGGGAATGTGTGGCTGCGATGTCATCCAATCTTATCAGGGCTCTGTCTCTTCTCTTCCCTGCCCGATCGGTTATTGCCAGTTGTTCCGTTAGGCGCAGAATTTCGGTTTTAATGTCCCTTATTGCAGCTGTGAAGGAGCTTTTAATGTCGGCCGCAATGTCAGTCATGGCCGCATAGGTGAGCAGGTGGTCAGTCTTATTGGCACCAGCAATAGAGTCTTCAGAGGCAGGTAGAGAGACCTCGTCATCCTCCATGTCTTCTATGATACCGTTGTCCTGTGGGGGCGTCTTTTTGGTATGTTTACCGCTGCCAGAGTATTTAAATTTGCTTAGGTTTGCGGATGATGATTTGCTCTGCGGGGTCCCAGAGAGCGCAGGGTATGGGTATGTGTACTTCTCCGTGAGTGCGTTGACATAGTCAAGATGATCCGTTTTCACTTCTCAGGTCCCCAGGTCACCAGGGTTGTTTTACATCAATAGCATATAGGCTATACACCAGGCCGCTGTCCCTATTGCTAGCTCTGAGAATATGTGGCAGACTAGCGATTGAGGGGGGTGTATCCTATGTACAATCCTTACAGGTGTACTTTTGTGTCCCGGACAGCCAGGTCAGTCTATTGCAGGTAGGTTTAGAAGTGGGATAAGCAGTCAGGGTGTAGCAATATGGCCGCTGGTATTCTGTCAATAGGCCTGCTGGCTCTTGTTGTCCCACTGGCGGCTCCTGTTCCCCAAGTGACCCAAGGCTTGCAGGAAGGGATGACAGGGGGAACCGGGTGCTGGGCAACGTTGGCTGTGAGGGTGAGGGGGGGTGAGATGGGCTCTGTATTACTCACTGTGTGCCCAGGTTGAAGGCCCAAGTCGTGGCTGGCGTTTCCGCGGGTCCTGGCTGCATCCTGGGACTCCTCAACAGCGGTCGTCGGGTGCTCAGGCTCTGCTTGTGTGAGGAGATGCCTGTAGATCTGGTGCCCGGCGGTGGAGGACAGCACCGAACGGCCGGTTCATAGGCCCCAAGATGGCGCCCGTGGGAGTCTACTGCCGCGCTGTGGCCTACTTCTTCTACGCTGCCCCGGGTGTAGAGAGGGGCCCGTCGGCAACGATCCACGTCTGTTCTGTGTCCCCCTTTAGCTGGCGGATCGCGGATCTGCGGGGATGGACTATGGAAGCCCCGGTATTCGTTGGTGGCGTGTGGCGCGATGCGGCCTGCCCATAGGCCTCAAGATGGCGCCCGGCCGTCTTTATGCCTCGCGGCGTCTTGCAGCCCCGAAACCGTTCCCGGCTGCCAAATGACCCCGCGAGGTGTCGTCCGATGGCCACTGCAGTAGCCCCGTGCAGGATGGACGTTTGTCCGAGTTGTACGGGCTCCGGATGGCGGCGGATAGCAATCGCCTTCCCGGAGCTCTGCCTCTGTACGTCCGCACTCGTCCGCTCCACAAGAGGTCTGGCGATGGAAACATCCTGGTCAGAGAGGTTACTCCTATCTTTCCCACATCAGTACCTCCTCCTCCCGCACAGATTTGGCATTTGCAAATCCAATGTTGTTGCCACATATTTCAAGGGTCGGTTACCTGGCTGGGTGTCTATCTGACCACACCCCCTACAGGTAACATTGACTCTTGCCGCGGAGGGCTGCAATGGGTTCTGGAGACTGCACCCTGGGTGGGTAAGTGAGCCCTAGGTCGAGGCCCTGATTTTGCCTCATCTACAGGAATACTGGGAACATAATGAGGGCTCGACAGGGAGGCCTGTAGTATGGGACGCTTTCAAGGTGTCCACTAGAGGATCATATGTGTCAGCCATTAAAGCTGCACGGGCTGAAAAAAAACTCCAAGTTTGATGAACTCCAGGCTCATGAAACACACTGTGCTAAAGCACATGCTGAGGCACCCTCTACATCCTCCCTAACCGAATTGCAGATGGCTAAAAGGGCCCTATTGGTACAATTCCAAAACCTTACGCAATGTAACTGCTGAAGCAGGGCTGAGGAACTATTTGAGAAAGGGGACAAAAATGGGAAGCAGTTGGCATACCTAACTGCAGATACACAGGCACACATGGCTATACCCTGTGTTTATTCCTCGGAGGGTAACATGGTAAGAAATAGAGAGGGTATCATGCAGGCTTTTGTAGCATATTACACAGACCTTTACTCTGCTATCCCACCGTATGACCACCAGATACTGACTGACCTGCTGGGCCCCCTTCAGATCCCGGTGTTGCCTGGTGAGACGAGTAACAGTCTCGAGGCCCCCTTCACAGACAAAGAACTGGCAATTGCTATTGCCTCCTTCCCTAATGGTAGATCACCATGGCCTGATGGAATCCCAGCAGAGAGGTATAAGCAATATATATGTCCTGTCGCCCAGACTTCTATGACTCTACATGGACTGCTTTGAACAAGGGGGTTTACCAACTTCCTTCTATGAGGCATATGTAGTGTTATTGCCAAAACCTGACAAGGACCCACTCTGCTGTTCCTCATACAGACCCATAGCCCTGCTAAATATGGACCTAAAAATACTCACCAAAATGCTTGCCAACAGACTGATGAAAATTATACACTACTTAGTATCACCTGACCAGACAGGATTTATGCCCAAAAAAGCCACACATATCAACATACGGAGAGTAGATACTCATACACGGTTGGGGGCGGAATCATCCTCTCGGGGAGAACTGCTGTTTTTTGACCTGGAAAAGGCCCTTCATTCTATCGACTGGGGCTATATGACTCATATACTGCAACGCATGGGGTTCGACCCTACATTCCTGAAATGGATTTTGCTGCTATATGAGCACCTGGTAGCACCCCTCTGTTTTAACGGGGGGTGTCTGAGACTTTTTCAGTGTCCAGGGGCACCAGACAGGGGGGTCCCCTCTCTTCTGGTCTATTTGCACTAATAATGGAGCCCTTGGCGATTGCACTGCGCTCGCCCCCCCCAGATTCAGGGCATTAAGGTAGGCACCCTAACTGAAAACACAGCACTTTATGCGGACGACTTGGTTCTGTTTGTCACGACACCGGACCTTCCTTACAGGCAACGTTGGCACTCTTGGGCAGATTCACACTGGACTCTGGGCTCAAGGTTAACTGGTCTAAATCCAAAATACTCCCCTTGCTCTCCCATCCTATCCCCGAACAAGCTGACCCCAACATCTCCCTACAATGTGCCTCCTGAATCAAATACTTGGGGCTCCAGATCACTAATTCGGTGTCTGACTTCATCAATCTGAATATTTGCCCGCTGCTTGTTAAAATAGCTAAGAAGTTTCAGGCCTGGAAAAACCTTCCAGTATCTCTCATAGGGAAGATAAACTTGATAAAAATGAAAATTCTGCCCCTTTTATTGTACAACCTTCGGAATTCCCCAGTTTGGATCCCCAAGTCCATCTTTAAATCAATCGATGCCACGATTTCCTCCTTTTTGTGGCAAGGAGGAATCTCCCATCTCAAACTAGCAATTCTACAACAGCCATGGGGAGAGGATGGCATCGCGGTTCCTAATTTTCAAAAATACTTTCTGGCTGGGCAGTTGGCGGTGGCACACCACTGGCTGACTGCTCCTCTGGATGATGCCTCTGTATCCCTGGAAGCGGCCTGTGTGGGCTCCTATGAGGTGCTGTTTCATTTGGTATACAGGAGTCTAAAAGCTCCCTACCCACTGACATCCTCCATGCACTCAGTGATGAAGGCATGGGTTATGGCCCAGGGAGAGCAATTGCCTAGCTCAACCAGACTTTCCCCTAATACCCCGCTGTGGAAGAACCCTAATTTAACTCACTTTTTTGGTTACTTAGACCCAGTGGTATGGACCAAATATGGTATCAAAGCCTTGCTCCACATTCTATCAAACAGTACTTTATTGTCATTTGATGAACTAAAATATGATCTGCCAAACTTTTTCAGGTACATTCAACCGCGGCAATTTGGTGGGGAGCCCCTTGACCTTTAGCCTGGTGACCTAGAGCTACTGACCCGCAGTGAATCACTGCAAAAAACAGTTTCCTGCCTATATAAATACCTATTCCATGAGACAGCCCTCCTGTTGGGGCCTTGCAGGAGATCTTGGGAGGCTATAGCTCCGGGGCTGGACAGAGACGATTGGGACGATATGTGGGAGACCACGTTCCAGTATTTAGTATCTAGCAGAGATAGATTGATTCATTACAAATTCCTACACATAATTTACCTCATCCTGGCTAGACTGGCAAAGATGTTTGGGAATCAGCACTCCCTGTGCTGGAGATGCGCTGCACCCCTAATTAAATCTTATTGGCAAGCCGTCATCTCATGTACAGGGTCGGTCACCTCAATTTATATCCCTATGTCCATCGAAGTATGTCTTCTACACTTAGTGGAGCCCCTGGCCACTACCAGGGCCATACGGACCCTTCTTACCCTGTTACTGTTTTACACTCCAAAGCGCATTATCCTTTCATGGAAGAGCTCTGTGTCACCGACCTTGGAGTCTTGGAAAACATTGGTCAACAAGGTAGTACCCCCAAAGGGAAGGCCCTTCCGGGGGAGGAGTCTGAGAATGGTGCGTGTCTGTACCTAGCGTGCTGGAGCGCTCCAAGTCCCCCACCGCAGGGATAATGCCGCTGTTTGCGGTCCTCCTCTGATCCCCACCCTCCTGTCCTAACCCTCGGCGGAGCCCCACCACTGGTGTGGTGGGTCCTCTCTCTCTCTCCTACCTTCCCCCTTGGCTTTCTTCCCCCCCGGGTCGGAACACACTGCATTGCGCTGAGCGGCATGGCGGGCAGAGATCCGGACCTCCTGTGTGTCTGTGGAGATTTCTGTGTGAGAGGGGAGGGATGCCGGGGATGTCGGCTTTTCGGTAGTACTGGCTGTGCAGAGCAAGGTTAATCTTCTGGGAAGGCTTACGAGTGCTCCGGACGCCATCTACTGGACAAAGTAAGGTACTGCTCTCAAAAGACATTGAAAGGTATTGTGGGGAAAAAAAAGGGGATCCCAAGAAGGTCAGTAAAAAAAAAAAAAAAAAACCTAGAACTAAAATCTACATGAGAATGCTGAATGTCGGGCAGAATTAAAATATGCAGATAAACCAGACTGCAAGTAACCACGGGGTAAGTGGTCATATAATGGTCATATAACATAAAGCATTAAAATATTCTGCACTATATTCTCTGTTAAGTAACGGGACGGACTGGAAAATCCGCGAAGATAAAAAGTTAATATACTAGGAAAATACAGTTTCCTTTTTTTTTTTGGTGTAATTGTATTGGCAAGTAAGCAACTAATTACACAACACAACAGTGATCCATCTTAATAAAACAAAATAAAAGGGGACAGATCTTTATATCACGTGATTGCTCTAGATGTAAAAAACAGAGTGAAAAAACGAGTATGCTGAGAATGGAATAAGGGGGTACTAGTGCCATCTCGACGGTAGCACGAAAACACTGCGACAGAAAAAAATCTTAAAATCACATCTTAGTAGCCGTGGGTGAGCACATATAACAAGAGTAATAAAGGTGCTCAAATATCGCGGTGCCAGATGAAGGGAAAAACAGTAAAAGCAGGGGCTGTTTCGAAATCACCACGTCGGAGCTTGATTACCAGTCCCGGTGCAATGAATAAGTACATTACACAGACAGTAGCTACAGATAAGCAGCACGTTGAAAAACCTCAATACACCAAAACCCAACAGGCGGAAAGCAGTGATAAAAAGGAGAGAGAAAAGAGCAAAAAAGAGAAAAGGAAACATCAAACTCAAAACATCTCCGTACATGACTCAGAAACATTACTTGATGTACCATCAGAAGAAGGAATAGATCCAATAACTGAACTAGACCGAGATGTAGAACCCTTAATAATTCAACAGACACAACAAGATAACCGCCATGTATTGCCCACTAAAAATGAGATAATATCTATGTTTGCAGCCCTGGAAAATACTATGAAATCCGAAATGGAAAGATTACATAAGAATCTTGGACACATACTAGAAAGAGTAGAAGAAGTAGAAAAAAAAGTGGAAAGAGATACGAATATATAAAAAAAACAGGAAGTAGAAATACAAAGTTTAAAAAAAGCACAACAAGAGCAAGCATATAAGATCGAAAATCAAGAAAATAGAGACAGAAGAAAAAACCTAAGAATCCGTGGAGTTCCAGACGCACAACAACGAGAGGATCTGAATGATATAATCAAGAAGATTTGTAACCCCTTAATGAATAAAGAGATAACTAACGTAATAAATGTAGAAAGAGTGCACAGAGTAAGGAAACCCAAAGGTCTCCCACAAGAAATGCCACGGGACATTATAGTGCGATTCCAAAACGAAGAGGAAAAATATCAAATATGGAGGAATATAAGAGCAAAAGCAAGGGTACGACATTCAGATATTCCAAGATTTTGCACAGGAAACCTTGAGGAGGAGAAGAGCCTTAAAACCGTTATTGACAGTTCTGGTTGAGAATAAAGTGCAATATAACTGGGGTTTCCCTGCAAGTTTAATAGGAAAAAAAAATGGCCGCACAGCAAGATTAAGATTTCTTGAAGAAACTGCAGAATTTTGTAGAAAACTGGGGGTCCCGGTCCCGGGGGGGGTGGAGGGGGGAGGAGATGGGGGGGAGATGGGAAACAACCCCGCCCCTCTCTGCCGGGAGGTGGGGGGGGAGGAGGGAGAGGTCGATAGAGATGTAAATTATTGAGAAGGTGGAGTTCTAGTTTTCTGGATCGCCTTTCCCTGCTCGCATTCGCCTTGCCCCTCCCCTTTCCCCCTTGGCTTTGCTGGGGGGGAGGGGGGTGGGGTGGGTTGGGTGGAATTGGGGGGGTGGGGGGGAGGGTGCGGTGGGGGTTGGGGTGCCCCTGGTATGCGGGATAATCACCTTGCCAATGAAAGGCGAGTTGGGTGACGACACCGTTAAACAGAATTCCACCCTAGGGCCAAGGGACAAATGGAACGAGGGAGTTCCAGATAAAAGGTCCCGGACCAGTGGGTCAATTTTACATCTGAAGAGGGGTCAGGGAGGGGGGAAGGACAGGAGGGTAAATGGGAGGGTAAAGGGGAAATGGGAGGTGGGTAGAGGGAGGGGGGGGAGGGTTAAATCTGTTGACAAGAAACCATTACCACTACTAAAAAAGGATAGAAAAAATGTTAACCACTTCAGCCCCGGACCAATAAACACCTTAAGGACCAGAGGTCTTTTTCCAATTTCGCACTGCGCTGCTTTAACTGGTAATTGCGCGGTCATGCAATATTGCACCCAAACGAAATTTGCGTCCTTTTCTTCCCACAAATAGAGCTTTCTTTTGATGGTATTTGATTGCCTCTGCGATTTTTTTTTTTTTTGCGATATAAATGGAAAAAGAGCGAAAATTTTGAAAAAAAAAGATATTTTCTTCTTTTTGTTATAAGAAAAATCGAATAAACTAAATTTTAGTCATACATTGAGGGCAAAATTTATTCAGCCACATGTCTTTAGTAAAAAAAATGTCAATAAGCGTATATTTTTTGGTTTGCGCAAAAGTTATAGCGTCTACAAACTAGAGTACATTTTCTGGAATTTACACAGCTTTTAATTTATGACTGCCGATCTCATTTCTTGAGGTGCTAAAATGGCAGGGCAGTACAAATCCCCCCCAAATGACCCCATTTTGGAAAGTAGACACCCCAAGGAAATTGCTGATGGGTATGTTGAGCCCATTGAATATTTATTTTTTTTGTCCTAAGGGATTGAATAATGACAAAAAAAAAAAAAAAAAGTTGTCACTAAATGATATATTGCTCACACATGCCATAGTTATATGTGGAATTGCACCCCAAAATATATTCCGCTACTTCTCCCGAGTATGGGGATACCACATGTGTGGGACTTTTTGGGAGTCTAGTCGCGCACGGCACCCCGAAAATCAATCACCACCTTCAGGATTTCTAAGGGTGCAAATTTTTGATTTAACTCCTCACTACCTATCACAGTTTCGAAGGCCATAAAATGCCAAAATAGCACAAAACCCCCCAAAATGACCCCATTTTGGAAAGTAGACACCCCAAGCTATTTACTGAGAGGCATGTTGAGTCCATGGAATATTTTATATTTTGCCACAAGTTGCGGGAATATTACAAACTTTTTTTTTTTTGCACAAAGTTGTCACTAAATGATATATTGCTCACACATGCTATGGGCATATGTGAAATGACACCCCAAAATACATTCTGCTGCTTCTCCTGAGTATGGGGATACCACATGTGTGGGACTTTTTGGGAGTCTAGTCGCGCACGGCACCCCGAAAACCAATCACCACCTTCAGGATTTCTAAGGGTGCAAATTTTTGATTTAACTCCTCACTACCTATCACAGTTTCGAAGGCCATAAAATGCCAAAATAGCACAAAACCCCCCCAAATGACCCCATTTTGGAAAGTAGACACCCCAAGCTATTTACTGAGAGGCATGTTGAGTCCATGGAATATTTTATATTTTGCCAAAAGTTGCGGGAAGATTACAAACTTTTTTTTTTTTGCACAAAGTTGTCACTAAATGATATATTGCTCACACATGCTATGGGCAGAAGTCAAATTACACCCCAAAATAAATTCTGCTGCTTCTCCCGAGTACGGGGATACCACATGTGGGGGACTTTTTGGGAGCCTAGCCACGTACGGGACCCCGAAAACCAAGCACTGCCTTCCGGATTTAAATATAAAATGCTACCAAAAAACCTGTTAGCGATGGCAGGGATCAGGCCTGACTCTGCGATCGCTGCAGTTATGTGTTTAGTGTTTTGTAAGTGACAGTGATCGATCGATACTGCACTTGGGTGGGCTGGGCAGAGGGGCAAAACGCAGGTGCTAGCAGGTATCTGGGCTGATCCCGCTAACAATGCGTTTTTTTGGAACCCTAAACTGCTGGGGACGCTAGTATAGATCTGATCAGATCAGATATTGATCTGTTCAGATTCTATAGCACTACGGGAGGTGTATGCTTTGCGTGTGGGTGTTAGCGGTACTGGCACTAACCTAGCGCTGCCTGGGGCGACGCAGACCCTGACCCTAAAACCTAATTGATATCACCCGCCGGGTGATCAGGGGGTTAAACCTTTATTGGGTAATAAATGGTGGGTGCCCTGATGCTATAAAAAACAAACTAACCAGAGTCACCCGTAACACTTATACGGTGATCAGTGGTGAAAGGGTTAACTAGGGGCAATCAGGGGGTTCAAATTTTTATTAGGTAGTATATGGGGGTCCCTGGCGCTATATAAAAACCTGACGGGGAACCTAAATAACTAACTGGCTAACCAGCGTCACCAGTGACACTTATACTGTGATCGCTGGTGAAAGGGGGTGAAAGGGTTAACTAGCAGCAATCAGGGGGTTAAAACCATTATTGGGTAGTATATCGGGGTACCTAGCGCTATAAAAACCTGGCGGTGAACCCTCGGGGGGGGATCGGGGGGGGGGGTTTGTGTGCCTGTGTGTACCTACATGTCAGTGTAGTGTTGGTGCACACTTACTTTTAGTCTTCTCCTCGTAGTCCGGTCAAAAAGACCGCCCCGAGGAGAATGACATCACTTCCTCCTTCCTGTGTAAACAATACACAGTGGGAGGAAGCTTCTCATTGGCCAGGAGCGATCCAGAGGGGGTGGCCGAAAACGAACGGCCATCCCCTCATCACGGAGCGCTCCTGGAGGGAACCGGACCGTCGTATCCAACGGGAGGGGGTCCGATTGGACCCCCCACCCGCTGGAAGGCAATCACGTACATCTACGTGATTGTGCCTGCCTGTGCCATTGTGCTGACGTACATTGGCAATACGGCGGTCCTGAAGTGGTTAAACACGTATAATGCCGGAAATCAAAATAGTAACATACAATGTCAGAGGAATGAATTCTCCAAAAAAAAGGTACAATATACTAAGGGAGCTGGAGGGTTATTCAGCAGACATCGTGTATTTACAAGAAACGCATTTGGCTCTAGACTTAAGTATCAGATTAAACACACAGAATTTTCCAACGTGGTATTATGCAGACACCCCAATCAGAGGCTCTAGGGGAGTGGCAATTGGGATCTCTAAAAAAGTCAATTGGAAAGTAGAAGAAATAAAAACGGATCCACAGGGGAGGTACTTATTTGTAAAAGGACTAATAGAAAGAGTTAGATAGACATTAGTAAATATATACTGTCCCAATAAAGGCCCAAAGAAATATTTAAACAAAATGCTGAATACTTTAGAAACATGCAAACAGGGCCATATAATCTTGGGAGGGGATCTAAACTTCGCCATGGATCCGTATATAGATAGCACTTCACTGGGCATGGTACACGAAATCAAACAACATAGAACCTTGAAAAAGAAGATGCTGCAGCATCAATTAATGGACACCTGGCGAATACTTAATTTAAGGAAAAAGGATTACACATACTATTCCACAGTACACGATATGTATGTTAGATTGGACTATATATTTGTAGACCATGAACTACTAGAAAATATATTGGAAGTTAAAATAGGATCTATAACCCTCTCGGATCACGCACCTGTAATAATAAAATTAAAAGATCTAGGAAGAGAATATAGTAAAGGGTTATGGAGACTAAATGAGTCCCTTCTGGAAGATGTGGAAACAGAAAACACTATTAACCACTTGCCGACCGCCGCACGACGATATACGTCGGCAGAATGGCACGGGCAGGCATATGGGCGTATATATAAGTCCCTGCCTTCCCCCCCCCGGTGCCTGCGGCGGTCGGCATTCGTTCGGGAGCGATCCGGGATGAGGGGGCGGCCATTCATTCATGGCCACCCCCTCGCGATCGCTCCCGACGAATAGAAATGCTCCGTGACATCACTTCCTCTCCTCACAGGAGAGGAAGTGATGTGATCTCTCCTCCGTGTCGGTATTTTTCGTTCCGGCACCGAGGAGAGAGGATCGGTGAGTTGCACCAACACACCACACGTACAGTAGAACATGCCAGGCACACTCACACCCCCCTTTACCCCCCGATCACCCCCCCAATTACCCCTGCCCCCCCCAGTCACAGTGACACCAATTGCATTTTTTATTTTTATTTTTTTTGCATTGGTGTCATTTGTGACTGTAATAACTGTTAGGGTTAGCCCCCTTTAGTTCTAATGTGCCCCCCTAACCCCCCCAATAAAGGTTTAACCCCGTGATCACCCCCCGTCGCCAGTGTCACTAAGGCTGGGTTCACATTGCAGCGGTTTATGAGAACGAATGTGATTCGCACCGCACTGCAGTGCAAATCACATCCGATCTCTGTGCGATTCGAGTTCAGCCATACAGATAGTATGGCTGAATTCGCGCCGCACCAGCCGCACCCGCCGCAAATTCGCACGGGACCCTTTTTTTGGTCCGCAGCAGAATCGGATCGCATGGGTGTTCACACCATGCGATCCGAGTTTGCAGATCGCACTGCGATATGCGAACTGATCTGGGGTGTCATTAACATTTCACTGACACTCCCAGCAGTTCGCATAGGGCAGTGTGAACTGCCGCCGGGAGGCATGCGATGCGGGAACCCGCCGCGGATTCGTGGCGTTCCCGCATCGCTCCAGTGTGAACCCAGCCTAATAAGCGATCATTTTTCTGATCGCTGTATTAGTGTCACAGGTGACGCTAGTTAGGCAGGTAGGTATTTAGGTTCGCCGCAACTTTTTATAGCGCCAGGGACCCCCATATACTACCGCATAAAGCCCCCTGATTGCCCCCTAGTTAAGCCTTTCACCAGTGATCACCATATAACTGTTACAGGTGACGCTGGTTGGTTAGTTATTTTTTTATAGTTTCAGGGCACCCGCCATTTATTACCTAATAAAGGTTTAACCCCCTGATCACCCGGCGGGTGTCATTTGTGACTGTAATAACTGTTAGGGCAGTTAGGGTTAGCCCCCTTTAGTTCTAAGGTACCCCCCTAACCCCCCCAATAAAGGTTTAACCCCGTGATCACCCCCCGTCGCCAGTGTCACTAAGGCTGGGTTCACATTGCAGCGGTTTGAGAACGGATGTGATTCGCACCGCACTGCAGTGCAAATCACATCCGATCTCTGTGCGATTCGAGTTCAGCCATACAGATAGTATGGCTGAATTCGTGTCGCACCCGCCGCACCCGCCGCAAACTCGCACGGGACCCTTTTTTTGGTCCGCAGCAGAATCGGATCGCATGGGTGTTCACACCATGCGATCCGAGTTTGCAGATCGCACTGCGATATGCGAACTGATCTGGGGGTGTCATTAACATTTCACTGACACTCCCAACAGTTCACATAGGGCAGTGTGAACTGCCGCCGGGAGGCATGCGATGCGGGAACCCGCCGCGGATTTGTGGCGTTCCTGCATCGCTCCAGTGTGAACCCAGCCTAATAAGCGATCATTTTTCTGATCGCTGTATTAGTGTCACAGGTGACGCTAGTTAGGCAGGTAGGTATTTAGGTTCGCCGCAGCTTTTTATAGCGCCAGGGACCCCCATATACTACCGCATAAAGCCCCCTGATTGCCCCCTAGTTAACCCTTTCACCAGTGATCACCATATAACGGTTACAGGTGACGCTGGTTGGTTAGTTATTTTTTTATAGTTTCAGGGCACCCTAGTCTCACTAGTGTACCCCTAAATTTAGGGGTGTCTACTTTCCAAAATGGGGTCATTTGGGGGGCGTTTGTGCCATCTTGGCATTTTATGGCCTTCAAAACTGTAACGCCCTTAGAAAGCCTGAAGGCGGTGCTCGGTTTTCGGGGCCCCGTACGCGGCTAGGCTCCCAAAAAGTCCCACATATGTGGTATCCCCGTACTCAGGAGAAGCAGCAGAATTTATTTTGGGGTGTCATTTCACATATGCCCATGGCATGCGTGAGCAATATATCATTTAGTGACAACTTTGTGAAAAAAATAAATAAAATAAAAAAGTTTGTAATTTTCCCGCAACTGGTGGCAAAATATAAAATATTCCATGGACTCAACATGCCTCTCAGCAAATAGCTTGGGGTGTCTACTTTCTAAAATGGGGTCATTTGTGGGGGTTTTGTGCCATCTTGGCATTTTATGGCCTTCAAAACTGTAATAGGTAGTGAGGAGTGAAGTCAAATATTTACGCCCTTAGAAAACCTGAAGGCGGTTCTTGGCTTTCGGGGCCCCGTACGCGGCTAGGCTCCCAAAAAATCCCACACATGTGGTATCCCCGTACTCAGGAGAAGCAGCAGAATTTATTTTGGGGTGTCATTTCACATATGCCCATAGCATGTGTGAGCAATATATCAATTAGTGACAACTTTGTGTAAAAAAAAAAAAAAAGTTTTTTTTTTGTCATTATTCAATCGCTTGAGGCAAAAAAATAAAATATTCAATGGGCTCAACATGCCACTTATCAATTTCCTTAGGGGGTCTACTTTCCAAAATGGGGTCATTTGGGGGGGTTTTGTACTGTCCTGCCATTTTAGCACCTCAAGAAATTAGATAGGCAGTCGTAAACTAAAAGCTGCGTAAATTCCAGAAAACGTACCTTAGTTTGTAGATGTGACAACTTTTGCGCAAACCAATAAATATACAGTTATTGACTTTTTTTTTTACCAAAGACATGTGGCTGAATACATTTTGGCCTAAATGTATGACTAAAATTGAGTTTATTGGATTTTTCTAATAACAAAAAGTAGAAAATATCATTTTTTTTCAAAATTTGCGGTCTTTTTCCATTTATATCGCAAAAAATAAAAATCGCAGAGGCAATCAAATACCATCAAAAGAAAGCTCTATTTGTGGGAAGAAAAGGACGCAAATTTTGTTTGGGTACAACATTGCATGACCACGCAATTACCAGTTAAAGCAGCGCAGTGCCAAATTGTAAAAAGACCTCTGGTCATTTACCAGCAAAATGGTCCGGTCTGAAAGTGGTTAAATATTAAATTGAACAATATTTTCAAACCAATGACTCAGAGGAGATCCCAAGGGCTACACTCTGGGAGGCCCACAAAGCCCTAATCAGGGGGAAATTAATATCCATAGGATCCTGGGTAAAAAAGAGAGTGAAAAGAAGCTAAACGATTTAAAAAAAGAACTTCATTTATTAGAACAAAAACAGAAGGGTCAACTCGATAAAAACACATATAAAGAAATAATACATAAACGTATGCAACTAAACAATAGATTGGAGCAAGAAGTAAGAAAAACCTATAAACACGTAGCTAAAGAAAGATACATGTGGGGTAATAAACCGGGGAAACAATTGGCCAGAATAGTAAGGGATAAAAAAGCTATTAATTATATAGAAAAAATCAAAAACGCGAATGGTGAAATAAAATACAGAACATCAGAAATAGCAAACGCGTTTAAAACATATTATAGCGCCCTATACTCAATCAGGAACAAGGAGACTGAAAGTCAGAAGGAGACCAGGAAAATTAAAATACAAGAATACCCGAGGGAAGTAGATCTACCAAAGATAACCCCCGAAATGTCTAATAGCCTAGAGGCTCCAATCACTCCAGAGGAAATTGAGTATGCAATAAAGGACATGCCCAACGGGAAAAGCCCAGGACCAGATGGTTTCACCATCAGGTATTATAAAAAATTCAAACAGCTGTTATGTAAACTCTGGAACAAACTGGCAGAGGAGGAGCTCCCGAGGAAAGAATCACTCCTAGCTAATATCATACTAATTCCAAAACCGGGTAAAGATCCTTCGAGTTGCTCTAATTACCGTCCAATCGCACTTTTGAATACGGATATTAAATTGTATGCAAAAGTGTTGGCAACGAGGATAAAAAACCTACTCCCAGAATTGATCAACGAAGATCAAGCAGGATTTGTACCAGGGAGGGAGGGCCGCGATAACAGTTTGCGAACGCTGTTATTAATGAGGAATGATAAGGAAACCAATCCTCCAATGATTTTGGTCTCGATCGACGCAGAAAAAGCTTTTGACCGAGTCGATTGGAGCTTTATAATGGAAACATTACAGTCAATGGGACTTGGCCCAAAAATGCTAAAATGGGTAAACAATCTATATACATATCCATCAGCCAGAGTGGGGGTAAATGGGAGTATGTCGTCCGCGTTTGATATGTAGAATGGTACAAGACAGGGGTGTCCCCTTTCGCCATTGCTATATGTGTTAGCTCTGGAACCCTTATTAGCAAAAATTCGTAACAACCCAGTCATAGAAGGTATAAGAATGGGGGGGGAAGAACATAAAGTGGCGGCATACGCGGACGACATACTCCTATACTTGATCAACCCCCAAACATCTCTATCAGGTATGATGAAGGAGATCAGAGACTACGGGGCCCTTTCTAATTTCAAAATAAACCCAATTAAAACAGTTATCCTGAATATCGGATTAGATCTGCATGAGGAAGAAAAGATATGGCATAAATTCCCTTTCACATGGGAAAAAAAAGAAATAACATATTTAGGGATCAAAATAACAAAAACAATCGGGGGGTTATATCAAGCTAATTATGTCCCGTTGATAAACGAAGTCAAAGCGGAATTAATGAAGTTAAATAAAGGAAAAATATCTTGGATGGGAAGAATCAATGTGCTGAAGATGGTGGTATTACCAAAAATTATATACAAAATGCAAATGCTTCCGATAAATATTCCTATAGGTTTTTTTAATATATTAAGAACATTATTTTCAAAATTTATTTGGCAAAATAAAAAACCCAGGATAAAATTTAATTTATTAACTAGGAAAAAAAATAGGGGAGGAATGGCACTACCTGACATTCACAGATACTATTTAGCAATTATTTTTACGAGATTGGTTGAATGGACAAATCAAAACACGAAAAAGAAATGGGCAAAAATGGAGGAGATATTGACCGGGTCACAATTAAAAAAAAACATATGGATTCCACCAAAATTTAGAGCAATTAGTAGTAGGACGCACAAAATCACTTTAACGGCACTAAAAAAATGGGACACAACACAGCGTAAAAACAAATGGCAATATAATTCACCATTAATCCCTCTGGAGGGAACGAGTTTTTTTACACCAGGGCACGACACATCACTAGGGAATCGAATGAGGGACTTACAATTAAAAGACATTATAAGGGAGGGGAAGATAATGTCAAAACAAGATTTAATGACGAAGCACAATTGGCAAATATTGAAGGACTGGGAATACCTCCAGATTCAGCACTTCGTTAATTCCATCCCAAAACCAATAAGAAATGAAAAAAGGTTAACAGCATTGGAAAAATTATGTACAAAGAAAAGAGCAGTTAAACATTGTGTCTCACAGCTATATGACTGTTTATCGGAAATAGAAGGCCAAGGACATATCCCATTCATAGCTAAATGGGAGAGGGACTTGGGTTATGAAGTTGATGAGACCCAAATGATTAACTCAGTATATCATTCTGTATTTGATATAAGATCAATGGAAGTAAATTATAAATGCCTAATGAGATGGCATTTAACACCAGATAAATTACATAGAATGGAACCATCCAACTCCAAGTTATGCTGGAGAAAATGTGGGAAACCGGGAACGATATTCCACTTCTGGTGGGAATGCCCAGTAATAAACCAATATTGGAGTAAAATTACAGAATATATAGAGAAAATAACAGGGCAAAAAATACCTTTAACCCCAGGGGAATGTTTGTTTTTAGGGGTAGATGTAAAAACGAGTAAGCATTTCAAAAGAAGTATACAAAACTCATTAACACCCGTTTTACTCAATGCCGCAAAAGCTTTAATACCAAAAAATTGGTTACAGGTGAAACAACCCCTGATCAGAGATTGGATCCAAAGAATAGAATATATCAATAATATGGAATACCTAAGAAAAATGGAGGAAAATAAAATGATAAAATACCGTAGAACGTGGGAAAAGTGGAGAATATTTTAAAAGACGAAGCATTATTCCCAAGCATTAATGGAATAAAGAGTAGTGGGTATGGGGAAGGTCAACAGATGGGGAGAAGATGGAAGGGTGGGTGTGGAAAAATCTAACAAAATAAGGAGTTAAATAAAGAGATAAGGTAGTAGAATAAGTTGGCAATGATAACCAAGTAGAAGTCAATTTTAGTGTTGGTTTTTCTTTTCTTTCTTTTTCCCCTTTTCTCTATATATGTATGGTTTTCTCTTTTTAATGGAAAATATTAAACTGAATTAAGCTTATAAAGGAAAAAAAAAAAAAGAGATTGGGAAAAGAAAACGAAACTTTTGCCACAATGATGTTAAGTACACAGGATAAGATTCAGACAGTCAATCTGATTAGAATCCATAAATAACAAACCTTACTGAGTGGTAAAAAAAAAAAAAAAAAAAAACAAGGTAGTACCCTTTTACAAGGCTACATACTTGAGCAGAGGGGCTCTGAACAAATTTGAGAAGGTTTGGGGTGGATGGCTTTGAGAAGGGGGGGTGGATGGCTTCCGTGGACACGGTATCACATTAACCACACTGGGACATAACCTAAGATCCTCTGTAAATAAGATAACACAGAAGGGTGATTGTCTTGAATGGCTAGAAGATTAGTGAGTGATTGAAGAATTTGCACACTGCACAGTTGGGGATGGGTAACTCTCCTTAATTAATTAATCCATGTCACTATGGGGCGGGGGGGAGCGGGGGGGTCGAGAGCATAACCATTCCACGGAGGACATCTGATAGAACACGGGGGAGCCGTGGAATTGTATCCTTGTGTCCATTGCCTCCGGCTGGAGGTAGGAACTTTTGTGTACCTGTCTGGGCACTTTTATGTTGTATTGTTTTTCTGTAGTGTACCAGCAAGTTTGTGGCCGGTTGCAGCCCACGTTGTGTGGCTTGTTATAATATGTATTGTATAAAACAAAATAAAAATAATAATAAAAAAAAAAGATTAACCACTTGACATACATGTAAGTCATGCTGCCTGGGGCGCGCAATGCACCTCTTCTGTAATCGCTATGTCTCCCGAACACAGCAGATTGCCGCTCCAGGTACCCAGCCTTTTGAGTGGCCCGGGGATTAATGTCAACAAAGATGTTATGAATGAATGCATTTCATAACAGCTGTGCTTCCTATACAGTGATGCAGTGATAGCCCACAGCTATCACATGGTACCTGGGCCATTCACAGCACTTTGTACCATGTGATTAGCTGTAGCCAATCACAGATCACTTGTAATCACAGCTGTTATAAATGTAACCCATTCATAACAGTTCAAAACGTTGTTACAGTGATCATCATCATGGTAACAGCAATCAAAGTGTAACAAAAAAAAAAATGATCCTAGCCAGCCGTCTGATTTCTTTTGTCCCCAGGTTAGTCCATTATCACCAAGTAGGGTTCATCCTAATCAGAGAAGCCAGAGGTGACATGAGTAGGACCTTGAATCTTATCTATTTGGCTTGGTCCAGGAAAACGCCAATGTTGCAGATTTAAGCGAAAATGGCGTTTGACTGGGTCAGCATGTTGCGGTACATTGGCTTGGGTCCCCATAGGTGTCAATGGATCTAGGCAATTTATTCCCATCCCTCAGTGGTGATTCGGGCCAATGAAGCAATATCGCAATTTCCCTTCTCCCAGAGCAATGGGACAAGACAGGGCTGTCCATTATCGCCCTTGATATTTTTATTGGAAATGGAACCCTTGCTGGCCCATATTAGGGACGACCCAAATATAAAAGACTTCGGTGCAGGTAACACACATCACAAAGTCGTGGCATACACCAACGATTTATTGTTCTTTACAACAAGCCTAAGACTTCTATCCTCAATTTACTGAGGGCCCTTAGAACGTACTACGTTCTTTATAATTATAAAATGAATGTGCACAAATCTGAAGCTTTGAACATAAATTTTCTCAAGGAGACTCTATTTAACATACAACAGAACTTTCCCTTCTTTTGGGCTCGCAAAAAAATCTAATATCTGGGCGTTTATCTCACCCCCTCACTGTCTGAGGTCTTTAGGGAGATGTTTTTCCCCTGTGTTACCTCTCTTCGACTAGATCTCAAGCACTGGCACCAGCATTCTTTCTCCTGGCTTGGTAGGAACAGTATCTTAACTGCTTCCAGACCAGCTCCCTGTTCTGTTCTGACAGGAGTGATAGATTGTGTGTTCCTATTACCTAGGAACCACGATCTGTCGCTTCCTGTAGTTAGTTCCTCACCCTTCAGTTAGAATCACCTCCCAGGTTACACAGTTAACACCTTCACCGCCCCCTAGTGTTAACCCCGTCACTGCCAGTGACATTTTTACAGTAATCAATGCATTTTTAATTGCACTGATCGCTGTATTAATGTCAGTGGTTTCAAAAATGTGTCAAAATTTTCCAATGTGTCCGCCATTACTAGTAAAAAAAAAAATAATAATAATAAAAATGCTATAAATCTATCCTCTATTTTGTAGACGCTATAACATTTGCGCAAACCAATCAATATATGTTTACTGCAATTTTGTTTTACCAAAAATATGTAGAAGAGTACATATCGGCCTAAACTGAGGAAAGAAATAGTTTTTTTATATATTTTTGGGGGGTATTTATTATAGCAAAAAGTAAAAAATAATGCGATCAAATACCACCAAAAGAAAGCTCTATTTGTGGGGAAAAAAAGAGCATCAATTGTCAGTTAAAGCGACGCAGTGCCGAATCGAAAAAGTGCTCTGGGCAGGAAGGGAGTAAATTCTTCTGGGACTAAAGTGAGTAAAGATGCCCGTTTTGCCAAAATTATTGTACCTCTTTCAAACATTACCAATAGCTGTCCCACTTCACTTTCTGTGGTCGGTCTGTGGGGAGTTTTTGAACTTCCTCTGGGGTTACAAATCAAAAGGACTGTCCCATCGTATCTTGACCTTATCAAAGGCCCGGGATGGTAAAGGGTTCCCTGACCCGTTTACATATTTCTATGCAGTATGTTTAATCAGAGCCCTGGACTGGACCAAGTATTTTTTGAGAAGGAGTGGATGGGGATGGAACAGGCCATTTCACTCTTTCCACTTCCAATTGTGTTTTAGCAGACTTCTAACCTGCCAGCGCCCCTGAAATCCCACCCTTTGATAGGGACTACTTTTTGGTAATAGCTAAGACAGGCTTTGTCACGATAACCCCCCCCCTCACCTTTATCACCTGTTATTGGTGTTCAAGAGTTTCAGTCTGTCAGGGAGGAGGTTTAAGGAATTTATCTTGACCAACCAGTTTGAACTCCAAGACTGTCTTCTTGAGGGTCGATGCACTATTGAGGAAATTCAAACAATGCTGTTGCCCCCTCTGGACAGGTGACAAGGTGACAGGTGACGAGCAACACAGATTAGACACTTTCTCACCTCCTTCCAATATGTGCCCTCCTCTAATCATTTCTTGTCTGCTTTTGAGAGGCTCTGCCTAAGTCCTGCACCTCTCCGTCACCTTCTGTCATTGTCTGTGATGCTGATTGAGCCTCAGCAAGGCTTTATACCTCCCTATCTGCAGAATTGAGAACGGGCTTTCTCAAAGGAACAAAGAAAGCGCATCTTGTATTTTTAGCACTGCTCTTCAATTGCGAGTAGGTTCCAGGAGGTGAAGTTTAAGGTCCTAACCCTATGGTATAGAGTGCCCTCAGTTCCCTCCACTTGTTGGTGTTGTCAACAGCCTTATGATTCACTATTACACTTATTTTGGACATGCCCCCTTATCCGCCCCTTCTGGGACACCATTCGGAAACAGTTTTTTAGACTGACAGACATTTTGATGCGTAGATATAAGAAATCCATCTTTTTAATGTATATACCGCAAAAATGGAAATGATTGGAACCCCCATTAGTTGGTCAGTGTATAGCTGTGGTGAATGAAATTAACCTGATGGAACAATTAACGGCTTAAAACGAAAAGAGGAACAATTCAACAAAACCTAGTTTTACTGGCACGATTTCCGACACTCACAAGACTACAACACCTTTGTGGCCTCCTAGATTGAGCAACTGTAACCGTGCATGCGTTCTCAACCATTTTCTTTAACAACACCCCCCCCCCCCCCTTTTTTTTTAACCTAAGTTACAAATGCTGGATAATTCGTAACTTTGGATAAATTTGTATTTGTTAGGTTCACTAACAGCCAAATTTGAAAGGAAATTGCAATACCTATAATTTAATCGTTTATAACTAATACTATCGTTTTTATTATTACTATGATTATTTATTATTAATAAATAATAATAATAATAAAAAAAATTCTTAGTTTAAGCTGATATGTATTCTTCTACATATTTTTGATTAAAAAAATTGCAATAAGCGTATATTGATTGGTTTGCATAAAAGTTATAGCATCTACAAAATATGGGATAGATTTATAGCATTTTTATTAATATTTTTTTTTTTTTACTAGTAATGGTGGCGATCTGCGATTTTAGCGTGACTGCGACATTATGGAGGACACATCGGACACTTTTGACATATTTTTGGGACCATTGGCATTTATACAGCAATCAGTGCTATAAAAATGCACTGATTACTGTAAAAATGTCACTGGCAGGGAAGGGTTTATTACTAGGGGGCGATCAAGGGGTTAACTGTGTTCCCTGTGTGTGTGTTTCTAACTGACCTAGAGGAAATGACAGATCGTGGTTCCTAGCTGTTAAGAACTCATGATCTGTCACTCCTCACAGAACAGGGATTTGTGTGTTTACACACACACACACACACACACACGTCCCTGTTCTGCCTCTCATGCCTGCGATCGCTCGTGGCCGACGGTCATCGCAACCATTGGTCATGAGCATCGTCACCCCTGCAGTGCAGCGGGCACGTGCCTGCTATCCCAACCCACGAGTCGACGTATAGCTACGATGGCTCGTGGGATCATGCCGACCTGCTGCAGTATAATGGCTGGTCGGCAAGAGGTTAAACTGTGTTTTGTTACTTCAGAGTTTTTTTTTTGCTGAATCTTGGCGAAGAACTAATTTGGAACTGAACTAATTGCAGATGTCTATTAACAAGTGAAGAGCCACAGATCTCAATATAAATTAAAATCAAAGTATATTGAATTAGACTAGATATCATCATGTGTATGCTGCTTACTGGGATTTGTGGAGTGGCAAAAGAAGCTATTATTACTATTATGGCTTTTTTAATGCTCAGAATAAGGTGTGGATTATTTAGAGCGGAACTATACCACTTTTAGTCTAGCCAGAGAAGCCATCAGAAATTTGTGGGCCCCTTCCACAGCTTTAGGCCTGGACAGCACGGCTCCCCTTCACCCATCCTGACGTTTTCTGGCCCAGGTGGGCCCCTCGGGTCCCGGGGGCCCCTTACAGTTGTAACGGTTGTACCCTCCTGATGGCAGCCCTGAGTCTAGCGATGTGACATCCTGGAGCTCCCCACTGGCTGCTGACATCTTTGAGCAGCCAGCTTCCAGGAATAGATCACTGAGTGCTTTCACTGGCTGGCCAAATATGACATCACTCCCGCATGCATGAGAGTTCAGTCAGCTTCGGCACTGCCAAATTTCTGTACAGGCGTGGACAGGCAGGTAGGTAACATTAATGCAGAAGATACAAAGCATGTCTCTTCTGTATTAAAAATCCTGCCTGTTCTCCCATTTTTATTTTTTACATGGAATTCCACTTTAGAAAAATCAAAATAGATGTATCAGAAATCACAGTGTGTAAGCATTTTAGTTGAGTAATTCTTACAGAAGTTGAAGTTTAAGGCCCCTTTCACAATTGTGCGCATTAAATGCAGTATGCGTTTTGGAAAAGGTAAATCTCACTTTTAATATGTTTCAGATGTGTTTTCTGGTTGCTTCACTCCCAAGCATACACCAGTAAAATATGAACATGTGACTTTTTGATGTATGTCCCATTGATTTCAATGGGAGGTACATTTTCGGTGAGCTTTTGAAACTGCAGCAACTATGCAGCATGCAGAACTTTTCAAAAAGCACCGTAGTCGCAGCTAATTGATGTGAAGTAGAGATAGGCCCGATGTTCGAGTCGAACGTAAGTTTGACTCAAACAAACTATAGAAGGCTTCTATCAACGGGGGCCATATGTAGTGTGTTATAGTGAAGATAGATTAGGCAGGTTAGTTAGTGGATTCAACGTGCAGTCAGTGTAGAATATATAATACAGTGCAGTCAGTGTAGTGTATATAATAACTTTCTGTCAGACTAGGTCCGACGGTCTTACTGACGGACTTTTGGCGGACTTTCAACTGACTTTCCGAATGGACTTGGCCACACACAATCACACCAAAGTCCAACGGATTTGACCGTAATGACGTACGACCGGACTAGAATAAGGAAGTTCATAGCCAGTATCCAATAGCTGCCCTAGTGTCAGTTTTTGGGCGTCGGACTAGCATACAGAAGAATGGATTTTTCGACCGGACTCGAGTCCATTGGAAAGATTTGAAACATGTTCTAAATCTAAAGTCTGTCAGACCTCTGCTGTCGAAAAGTCTGGCCGTGTGTACATGGCATAACACATGTAGAAACAGCAAAACTGCACAACACCGCCCCTCACCCTGCTTCCTGCAACTCAGTTAGTCAAAAAGCAGTACAAACATAAATAGAAGGGGTGGGTGCTGTGTCCGTCAATGAACTTCAGAGAAAAGGATTTTACGGTGAGTACAAAAATCCTATTTTCTCTTTCGTTCATTGACAGACACAGCTCCTTTAATAATTGACCTAGGTCCCCACACAGTGTCAAAAAACGAGGGGTGGAAACAGCAAAACATAACTTCACCCAGAACAAAAGGAACACCTCAACAGAGGAGTCACCATTTTAAATGGCCGCCATCAAAACAAGCGGCCAACTTATGCATCAAAAGATGCGTTAACAACAAACTTGTAACTTAACGAAAGTGTAAATTGCAACCTTACACAGCCACCTGCAAAACCTTGCGGCCAAAGTAACCATCTGAAGATGTGCTTACGTCAACTTTGTAGAATTTAGTGAAAGTGTGAACGGGCGACCAAGTCGCCATATTATACACCTGGGAGACAGACGCTTGATGCCGGAAAGCCCAGGAGGTTACAATTGCTCTGGTGGAATGGGCCGTAACAGGAAAAGGGGGCACTATAAGGGGATACCTATTGAAATTACCAAAGATATACTAGTCAAAATCTAAGACTAATATGCTTGGGCTTGCATTTCAATAGCTTCAGAATTAAGACATACAAGCATACTGGCGTACGTGACAAACTATATACAAGATAGTGTGACTAGATGACAGATATCTGTATGTCTCGCCAGAGGGTCTATGCAAGATGTTGACATCTCAGGAAACATCTGCCTGTGGTTTCGTCTCTATACATTGCTGAGAGGCACAAAGATAGATAGGACTGGTTACGCAAGAATGTGGTCAGTCAGCAGATGCTGAAAGGGCAAAATAACTGTCAGGAGATTGTACTAACCTTTGATCTACATTTCAGGAATGAACTAATATCATGAGTTAAGAAATTGTCGATGTATGTATATGTGGCCCCTCACGGGGCAGGGCTTTGTGGAGTACCACATAAAAGACGGTCCACTCCCCCATTAAACTTTGTAATCATTTACCACGTACTCTCGAGTGTATGTGTATTGATTATCCGCCGGCGATCGGGACCTCCATTGAGCCACTCCAGCCTAGGCTATCCAGGGGAATCTAGAAGACGAACACCTTACAGTTTTGGTACCAGAAGTGGGGTTTGCACAGGTAAGTCATTTACACCTTTACCTCTTTTTATGGTAATTGGCGTTTATGCTTGACCTGTCCAGACAACCATTATAAGAAATTTAATTATATATATATATATAAACTGTGCCTTCGCAACGGACTAGGCTGGTCCCTTGGGGGGTGAAAAGGGTTCGCAGGTACTGAGGAGTCTGACTAGGTTGGTCCGACTATAAACTAAGAGAGATATTCATGATTATATTCTAACACGGGAGGTATCATATACGCCCGTGACATAAGGATTGGCTAAATGGACGCCTGCTAAACAGAGACTTATGTAAAAGGTGCACCATATATGTTTAAAGCAATATTTTGAGGCTAATATCTGACCAACACTGTATGAGTATATATGTGTATGCATTAATTTTCTTTCAGGTAACCACGTGAGTATATAGTTTAAAAAATATATATGATCTTTTGCATACTGTTTAAATGAATATTGTACCATCGGAACCAGATTGTAGTGAAATAGCTCCCGCTTGTCCCCGCTGCACATTAGGTCTCTTATTTCTTAGCATAGACGGGAAATGGGTCCTTTTAACCACTAGACCCACGGGTTTCTCTTATAGACTAGGTGCCAGAGGGGTATATCCCGCCACAAGGAGAGGTACCCTTCATCGCGTACTAAGAATAAATCTACACAGCTATATAAGTCCATCTGCCCTAGAAGATCAGGGATCCTACTCCCAGACCAGAGACCGGATTATTGAACAAACCGGGTGTTATCACCTGTGTCCTGCCACTAGACACACACTGCCCAGACTACTAGATGGGGAATTCTGCAGCAACCCAAGCCATGGCCACCCCATCACCCTATGAATTTGTCAGTAATATGATCCCTGGCCCCCAGGTAGAACCATTTTGGACACAAGTCCGAGAAAGGTGTCAGCAATTGGGGATACATGACCCAGGGCCATATGGTCCTTGTACTAAGGAAGACTGGCAGGAAGTAAGTAAAATATGCCAAATCCACAAAAATTCGTACCCTCCAGGGAAGTGGGAAAATATTCAATATATGAAAGATTGTTACCATGCATGGGATAAATGTCTACGCAAATATAAAAAGAAGCATATTAATAAAACTACAAAGCTTACTCCAAATATAGGACCCAGTACTATGGCTGAAGCCCCTGCACCCCCTTCACCTCCCCCTCCCCCGCCTCAATGTCCACCCCCACCTTATGTTATGATAAAAAATGAGGATGGGACGCCAGGTCCATACCTTCAACTATATCCTTCACTGGATCCTGTAGTCCTAGCCGCCATAGCACACACCACAGCAACACCACAACAAGTGGCCCAATGGGAACAAGTAAGTAGGGGCAGAGAGGAAGAGGGGAGACAGGAGGAAGTTAAAGGACAAGAAGAAGTGGGTAGTCCCGAAAAGCAGGAATTAGAGGCAAAGATAAAAGAGTTTGAAGAGAAGAAAAAGGAGGAAGAAGAGAGAATAGGGAAAAGGAGAACTGAGTTAGAAACACTTATGGAAGAACTAAAACAAAAAGAAATAGCCCTCAATGAGGCAGAAAAGGTAGAAGTGGATAGGAAAATAGAGTTAGAAATGTATCAGAAAGACTTGGAAGAAAGGGAGAAGGAACTCCAGGAGGGAAGAGAGAGAGAGGAACAAAGGATGGAGGACTTAAAAAAGGAACTAGAAAAGTTAAGAAGGCAATTAGGGAAGAAGGAGGAAGTGTTAAAAGAAGTGCAGGATAGGATTATAGCGCTGCCCCCCACCACTACAAGAAGCCATACAAAAGAGACACCTATTCCCAAAACTGAGGAGTCAGGTCCAATTAGTAAAAAAGGGACATTATCCATAGAAGAGGAAACTGAGAAAGAAGTAGTAGGGGCTTCATTCAAAGCACCTTTGATGACCATAGGGAACACCGAGGTGCATATACCATTACCTTTGGGTAAACTCTCCAAAATAAAAGAACTATGTCCCAATCCCAAGAAGTATCCACGAGATGCAGGTACCTTTCTGGCAAAATATAGTGCAGGCACAGGGCTTGACAAAGATGACATAAAAGGTATTCTTAGCATTGTAGACCCAGACAGCCCAGAAGAAGCCCCTGTAGACGACCTATGGGCAACCCATATCCAGACCAATAAGGATTGGATATCCTTTTGGAAAGGCATGGGAGGTCATTGGTCCAAATTATACAAAGGATCATCTGCACTCCAAGAACTGATCCTAGCCAAGCAGGGACCTAAAGAGAAATTCTATGATTACTGTACCAGAGTATACTCCCTATGGAAAGCTGTAGATGGGGCCACACCACAATTATTTACTACTACCATCATGTCGGGAGGCGATCCCAAAGTGACGCAATTGCTCAAATTCACAAACCCCAAATGGGCGGAGCAAGTACCAGATGAATTCATGAAGGACGCTAGGTCCAGAGAGACTTCAGGAGTCTTTGAACAAAAAGGGGGAATTTTCCCCTCCTTGATACAAACACAAACCCTAGTCACACCTGAAACCTCATCCTCACCACCGCACCTCATGACCATGCAGCCCTACCCACCTGACCAAGGATGTTTCAATTGTGGGGAATAGGGACATTGGAAATCACAGTGCCCATATAGACAGAGGGCGAGCTATCCGAGGGGCAGGGGAAGGGGGTACAACGCTGCTAATCGCCCCCCTCACACTACAAGGTACCCCCAATATCCGCCACCTCCCCAAACACCATCTCAAAACCATGCACTTGCACAGCCACCCTACACCCCAACCTCTAACAGACCTCCCCCTCGAATCCCCATGCAGTGGCCGTCTACCCGACAAACACACCCCCAATAGGGATGCCTAGAGTATGTCCCTTCCCTCAGTCTGGTGTGCCACAACCTATCATGGACGAGTCTACCACAAGTTATATTACGCGTAGACAACCACATAGTGTGTTTCCTGCTTGATTCAGGTGCCACTTTTAGCTCATTAAATGATGAGAGGTATGACACACCACTGTGTACTGAGGGACACTCTATTGGAATAAATGGGACATCGGTTACTCATTCCGTCACCCCGCCTTTACCAGTCTCTACCCCGGATGGACTAGAGCTATGTATGCAGAGTTTCGCTGTCCTGACTTCCTGTCCAGTGTCCCTAATGGGCAGAGATTTACTATCCCAGTTGAACATTACCATTAAGTTTGACAAAGACGGCTCCCTCACTGCGAGTTCCCCTCTTTGTGACTTACACAGCCCAAAAAGACATGCACACAGGAGTTTCTTTCTAATGATACCTTCCTCCCTTGACCATCACACAATTTGGGCAGAAAACAAAGGTAGTGTGGGCTTTATTAATTGCACACCATATGCACCCCAAATGCGATCAGATGCGGGGATACAATATCAAAAACAGTATCCCCTACCCCCAGAGAAAGTCAAAGGCATCTCCCCTCAAATTAATGATTACATATCAAAAGGTATCCTGAAACCAATCATCAGTCCCTGGAACACGCCCATTTACCCCGTAAAAAAGGCCAGTGGGGAGTGGAGACTTGTACAAGACCTAAGGGCAGTTAACAAACAAGTGATTCCACTTCCACCCCTAGTCTCAGACATCACTTTTATCTTCTCATGTATACCGGCACATTCTCTATGCTACACAGTGATTGATTTAGCAAATGCCTTCTTTAGCATTCCCATTGCGGAAGAGGCCCAGCCTATGTTTGCCTTCTCCTGGACGGAGGGCCAGTTGACGGGTCAGTTAACCTGGACACGCCTGCCTCAGGGGTATGTTGATAGTCCTGCTGCCTTCTCTATGGTACTCAATGAGACTGTCAAATCTTGGACGCCTGAGCGAGGGTCGGTACTAATACAGTATGTGGACGACTTGCTCTTGTGCAGTCGCACTGCTGAAGATTGTGCGGTCGATTCCACATCTCTGTTGAACCATCTAGCCCACATCGGGCATTTAGCATCCAGAAAGAAGATACAGTGGTGTATGCCACAAGTGGAATACTTGGGGTGCATACTGAAAGGGGGGACAAGGATGGTCTCCCCCAAACGCGCCGCAGCCCTACAAGCTCTGAGCCCCCCAAAAGACAAGGCAGCCCTGCTCTCATTCTTGGGCGCTGTGGTATATTGCCGCCAGTGGATCCCCGACTGTTCTCATTATGATGGCATACTAAGAGAGGCCACCGCCTCAACAGCCCCTAGGCAGGTCGATTGGACAGAGGAACGGCTTAAGGCCTTCCAGGCCCTATTGAACAGTTTGTCATGTGCACCCGCCCTGGGGTTGGTAGACTATGGTAAAGCTTTTCAACTATACTGTGTAGTCTCGGGGACCTCTTTTGCCGCGGTTTTGACACAACAGCATGGAACAGGCTACCGCCCTGTCTCCTACCTATCTAAAAAACTCCCCCTTCAGGTTCAAAGCATGCCATCATGCCTTCAGAATTTAGCCGCCTGTGCTATGGCCGTACAAGATGCCAACAAGATGGTCTTGGGACACCCGATGACGCTTTACACCACACATTCTGTCACCCACCTCATACAGAACATGAACACCCAACACATGACCTCACAAAGACTCAGTGGATATGAGATTTCCCTCATGAACACAGACAATCTGTGTGCATGACTTCGGAGTAATATGGGCTAAAAGAGGTTTTAAAACAGCAGATAATAAACCTATTTCCAATGCTACCCAGATTCAGGCACTTCTTCGGGCTATTTTGCTCCCAAAAGAGGTGGCAATAATTAAAGTAAAAGCACATTCTTCAGATAATAGCAGACTTTCCAAGGGAAATGCCTTAGCTGACCGAGAAGCGAAAAAGGCAGCCCAGTCCTCCACCCAGGAGCCCACCCCCACGTCCATGTACTTTAAGGATCATTTCACCTGTCCTAACTTTAAATCTGTAGTGGCACAAATGCAATCATTAGCCACTAAGGAAGATGTCTTGTATTGGGTGAAGGCTGGCTTGACCAAAGACCCAGAGGGTCTGTGGTCAAAAGAGGGGAAGATATTGGGAATACCTGAGGCAAGCAGTATTCTAATTCTCTCCTACCTTCATGGTCCAGGACACATAGGTGCCGTCCCTTTAGCCACTATGTACACCAAATCTTTCTGCACAAACGCCTTGAACAAACAAGTCAAACTCCTGACCACAAGTTGCCTTACCTGTGCTCAAAACAATGTGCAGGGCAAACGGCATGGCCTACATGGTCATCTACCCCCACCAATAGGTCCCCTTACAGATTTACAAGTAGATTTCACACACATGCCAAAACAAAAGGGGAACCTAAAATACCTGTGCGTTGTCGTCGATAAATTTTCAGGCTGGGTCGAAGCCACTCCCTGTGCAGGTGAGACAGCCAATATAGCAGCAAAATGCTTGCTGAATAATTGGATTTGTAGGTTTGGCATACCAACATCTATTTGGTCAGATAGGGGACCTGCATTCAGCTCCTCCGTTACCCAGGCTGTGGCTAAATTGTTAGGGCTGCAATGGAAACTACACATCCCCTATCACCCTCAAAGCGCAGGGGTAGTGGAAAGAATGAATAGAAATATAAAGGATAAATGTAAAAAGGCCACAGGGGGCACAATGAAGGGATGGCTTGATCACCTCCCTTCTGTGCTATTCCAGATTAGGACGGCACCCCACGCCAGAACGAAACTTTCACCTTTTGAAATTTTGATGGGAGTCCCCGCAAACATAGAACTACCCCCATTAGACCAAGACACTGATATTGACATTTATTCCCAACAGGAAATGTACGTGAAAAACCTGGTAAGTATGCTTCATGAAACGAATGAACAAGTTTCTGTCACCTTCTCTCCTCTCTCCACAGAGCCAACACACCCCTTCATCCCAGGAGATCAAGTGCTAGTCAAACAACTGGCCCACAAAAAGAGGATCGGACCAATCTACTCTGGACCTTGGAAGGTTGAAAAGGTGTCCAGAACTGCGGTCCTGACTGACCTAGGAAACACCTGGATCCACGCCAGCAGGCTGAAAAAGTGCCCACCGCTTCCCACAACCCCCGACCCCCCACCTATTGAAGGAGAACCCGACCCACCCGAACAGCTACCGGAACTGCAAGAGATTCAGGAAGACATTGGACAATTAACCCTTGAAACCCTACACAATAGCGAGGAAGAAGGACAAGCATAAGAACTTGTAGAAATGTTTTTACCTCCAGTGTCAGGGAAGGCTGTATGCCTCTGGGGTAGTCTGGTACTACTTGTATTCCTGCCCACATGGTTTATAGCCAACTGTATATATCATCCAAAAGACTTAGGTCTATTAAAAGGGATATGTGGACCACCTAAGATGAATAATACCCCCAGCCAAAGACATAGCAGAAGTATTATACCCGTTAATGAGTCACCTAAGGGACTGACTGACAAGATGTTACTACTAAAATTCAAATATAACTATGCTCAAAAATCCGGTTTTGAGAAATGCTGGATCTGCAGCAAGCTACATCCCAGTACAGCTAGAATCTCTCTCATGGCAGTCCCCTTGAATTTTACCCCCCTCCTTAATGGAACACCCCCTATCGTCCTAACGAATGTTACTAGGACCCTTTCAAATAAAACCCTCACTTTCCAAATTATAGGTAGAGGCCACTTCCCAGACTGGTGTTTCCAACTGGGAAACACCACAGATGGAGCCGAGGTTTGCAAACAAGCAAAACTTAACATTTCAATGACATCGCTTAACAGTCCTTCTTTCTTCCATACTTCAGATCCCACCCTAAATGCCACCTTTTTAGACTTCCTTAGCTCCAGTACCAAGACTACAATACACCAATTAATGTCAATTCTGATGCTCTCTGGCCTTTCTGATACTCTTAGGAACATGTTCCATAAACGGCCCCTAGCTCTAGGAAATACTACATATATATGCTGCGGCAAGCTCTGTCACCCCTGGATCCCAACCAAACCCCAGGGCTGGTGTTACCTTGCAGCCCTGGTTCCTATCATGGGGGTATTAGGGGATAACAAGGGAAGTCACCTCCTTGAAGCTAGCATGCATCCTAGATATCCCCTTAGACACCGTAATAAATGAGAATTGTTTTTAGAAAAAGATATGGCCTGGGCATGGTTCCTTTCCTGGACAGGGTGGGGAATTGACCTAATGAAAAGATTAAATAATTACACTGGCATAATTGATGAGATTCTGGAGAGGAATTCTGATGACATAACCAAACTAAATTTAGAAACACGGGCAATTAGGAAGCAACTAGAACTACATGAGTTGGCTATAGAAAGTATGAGTGCAGCCCTTACTGGCCTCTGTGAGATTACTGAGGATTATGAGTGCTGTACCTGGATTCATAATACCAGCATCGAAGTCCCAGACTATTATGACGTTATTGCCCAACACAGGGAAGAGGTAAATAAACTACAGGAAGAGGCAAGAAACATAGGAAAAAACTGGGATCCATTCTCGAGCAGCTTTAGTTTTGGGGGATTAATATCTTGGCTCCGAAATACTGCCATGACAATTGCCACTGTGATTCTCTTCATTCTATTTTTATATGCCTGTTATAAGATAATCAAATGTTTATGTAAAAAGGGAAACATGGCCGCTCCGGAGGATCTGAAACTCACTTCCATTGTTAAAGATCCAACGGTATGGTATGAAAACCAAGAGCACGAGGGTTCGGAGTATGAAGCCTGTGCTATTAAATTAGAAAAGGAATGATCATTATGTAAATCACAGAATGATCAAAGGGAGGATTATAAGGGGATACCTATTGAAATTACCAAAGATATACTAGTCAAAATCTAAGACTAATATGCTTGGGCTTGCATTTCAATAGCTTCAGAATTAAGACATACAAGCATACTGGCGTACGTGACAAACTATATACAAGATAGTGTGACTAGATGACAGATATCTGTATGTCTCGCCAGAGGGTCTATGCAAGATGTTGACATCTCAGGAAACATCTGCCTGTGGTTTCGTCTCTATACATTGCTGAGAGGCACAAAGATAGATAGGACTGGTTACGCAAGAATGTGGTCAGTCAGCAGATGCTGAAAGGGCAAAATAACTGTCAGGAGATTGTACTAACCTTTGATCTACATTTCAGGAATGAACTAATATCATGAGTTAAGAAATTGTCGATGTATGTATATGTGGCCCCTCACGGGGCAGGGCTTTGTGGAGTACCACATAAAAGACGGTCCACTCCCCCATTAAACTTTGTAATCATTTACCACGTACTCTCGAGTGTATGTGTATTGATTATCCGCCGGCGATCGGGACCTCCATTGAGCCACTCCAGCCTAGGCTATCCAGGGGAATCTAGAAGACGAACACCTTACAGGCACCCGCTCCTTTAAGGCATAGGCCTGGACCACGATCTGTCTGATCCACCGCTAGACCTTTTTTTGGACCAGCCAGCGAGACAAACAGAGAGTCTGACTTCCGGAAGGGAGCCATAGTAGACAGATACACCACGTCCAGGGAATGTAAGGCAACCTCTTTCGGGTGTGTTGGCTTAGGATATAAGGATGGTAACACAATGTCCTCATTTAGATGGAATGCCGAAACCACCTTTGAAAGGAAAGAGGGCTGCGGATGTAGCACCGCCTTATCCTTGTGGATGACCAGGTAGGGAGACTTGCATGACAAGGCTGCCAACTCAGAAACCCTCCTGGTAGATGTAATAGCCACTAGGAAGACTACTTTCTGAGAAAAAGTTAACAAGGAAATCTCCCTAATGTTCTCAAACGGCGGTTTCTGAAGCACCGATAGCACCAGATTCAGATCCCACGGAGGTAGCGGTGGTCGAACCAGAGGCACTACGTGTCGAACCCATTGCACAAGGAACATTGGAAAAAGACCGCCAAGGCTGATATCTGTCCCTTGATGGCGCTTAAGGCAAGTTTATGATCCACCCCTCACTGCAAAAAACAGCAGGATCCTGGAAACTGAATAAGTACGCAGACACCACCCCATCTCCTCACACATGGAGATGTATGCCTTCCATGTACGATGGTAAATCTTCAGAGAAAAAGACTTCCGTGCCCTCAGCATAGTGGAAATGACCGAGTCTGACGGTCCTTTAGCACCTGGTTTTCAACAGCTATGGTGTTAAAACCAGCGACGGTAAAGCAGGATGAAATATCGGACCTTGCGATAGAAGGTCCTCTCGCAGCGGTAGCCACCAAGGAACATCCGCTGACAGGCTTACTAGGTCAGCGTACCAAGGATGCCGAGGCCAATCTGGGGCAATCAGAATTACTGGAATCCCCTCACCCTCCACTCTGCGCAGCAGACTTGGTAGAAGTTTGAGTGGGGGAAGGCATAAATCAGCCGATAATGCCCCCATGGAGCCATCAACGCGTCTTACGCATCTGCCCAGGGGTCTCTTGTCCTGGACAAAAACCTCTGCACCTTCTGATTGAGCTGAGAGGCCAAGAGGTCCACATCTGGTGTGCCCCACCTTAGGCAACGGAGCCTGAATACCTCCGGATGCAGCAACCATTCCCATTGGTCCAGCATCTGACGACTTAGGAAGTCCGCCTGCCAGTTTTCTACGCCAGGGCCGACACGTGTCACTCTGCCCACTGGAGGATGTGAGCAACCTCCCATGCTGCAGCTGAGGTCCTTGTTCCTCCTTGATGGTTGACGTACGCCACCGCTGTGGCGTTGTGCGACTGGATCCTGATCGGACACCCTTGTAACCTCATTGACCATGTGGAGAGGCAAAACCTGATCGCCTGAAGCTTGAGCACATTGATCAGCAGTTGGGATTCTTCCCGCGACCAAAGGCCCTGGGCCGACTGTACTCCCAGCACTCCACCCTAACTGGTCAGGCTGGCATCAATTGTGAACACCGTCCAATGGAGAGGAAGGAACGATCTCCCAGAACGAAGGGCCGTAGACCTCAGCCACCAGAGAAGGGAATCCCTAACTGGCTCACCCAAATTTGACAATCCAGGGATAATGGAGATTTGTTCCATTTTGACAAAATCTCCTTCTGCAAGACTCGAGTGTGAAACTGAGGGTGTGGTACCGCCTTGAAAGTGGCTACCATGAGGCCCAGAACACGCATGCAGAAGAGCAGCAGCGACCACCTGCGGTTCATCAACAACTTTACCGCAGCTTGAAGAGTCTGCAGCTTGTCTGAAGAGAGAAAAACTCTCGCTTCTGAGGAGTCCAAGAGCAAGCCCAGGTACTCCAGGCATTGAGTCAGAATTAACACCGACTTCTTTAGGTTCAGCACCCAACCAAACTCCCAGAGAGTCTGCATGGTGATTGCTACATCCTCCCTTAATTCTGAGGCGGAAGCTTCTCTCAGAAGGAGGTCGTTTAGGTAACCCACAATTGCGATCCCACGTTGCCTTAGCAGCGCCAGAATTGGAGCTAACACTTTGATAAAGACTCGGGCTGCTGACACCAGGCCAAAAGGGAGAGCCACAAACTGGTAGTGCTCATCCCCGAGTGCAAAGGCATATGGGTACATGTAAGTATGAATTCTGGATATCCAGGGATGCCAGGAAGTCCCCCTGATGGAGTGCAGTGACCACGGAGCGAACTGATTCCATTCTGAACCTTTGCACTTTCACAAAGCTGTTGAGGGCCTTCAAGTTCAGGATTGGACGTACCCCTTCCTTGTCGGACTGGGAACGCTTGTCTGCCGACCTGGGAGGACGAAAAAGCAGTTTCTGAGTGGAAAAAGAGGGCCCTTGCCTATGGCGTGGCTCCTTACCCTTCCTGGACTGTGGGAGCAACTTGCTCTTCCCACCAGTAAAATTTTTAATAATGTCATCCAGCGAAGCTCCAAAAAGCCTCTCACCTTGGAAGGGCAAATTCGCCAGTGCTTTTTTAGATGCCTGGTCCGCAAACCAGCATTTCAGCCAAATCAGGCGCTGTAGCACCACTACTGATGCTCTAGAGAGCAGGGGGACCGTATTTAGGGACGCATCACAGACATACTTAAGGCCCTGCACCAACTGCTCTGCAAGCTCTACGCAGACCAGGGGAGACTGTTGCTTCTCCAATTCAACTTTGCCCATTCAGTAGGTGTCTGCGACACCAAGGCCATGGCCAGCACAGGTCGTAACGTTGACCCCACTACCGTAAACATGGACCGGGCCATGTTTACGGTAACATGGACCGGGCCATGTTTACGGTAACATGGACCGGGCCATGTTACGGCTATTGTTGGCAGGGTCCTTGAAGGCAGAAGTTCCTTCTACCGGAATCGTGGTTACTTTATTTAACCCGGATACTGGAGGATCAACGACTGGAGGAGACGTCCATTTTTTCAGGAGGCTCTCCTCAAAGGGGTAACGCACTGCCACTCTTCTTGGGACTGAAAAGGCCTGCTGCGGACTTCCCCATTCCTTGTAAACACCTTAGGCACGCGGGCCAGTTTGCAGGACCCAAAAGGGGCTGCCACCTCAGCAGAGGTTCCTGCTGTATCCTGTATTTTCAGGGTATCCCGCACCGCAGTGATAAGTGCTCCTACTAGTGCTTTTTCCTGCGCTAACCCGGACACAGAGTCATTCTCACTGTCCGAACGGTCCTGGTCCACATCCTCTGACATGTCAGAACAGGGGCCGCCAGTCACCCAAGTCTGAATCAGAGATCTCCCCAGAAGACGGGGCAGGGGGTGTTTTTTACTCCCCTTGCGCCCACACGCCACTTTCACCCTGGCAACAGGTCTCCAGAACCGCTGACAAAGCATCCATAGGCACCACATTTTTTGCAGGTGAGCCGGTTGCAATAGCAGGGATGTCTGGGGAAGAAGCGCCAGCTTCTGACGCCATGCTGACCCTCCCTCGCCTGCCACACCTTAGGGACTTAAGGGTAGGTACACAAATTCCACCCTCCTAGCTGCTCACAGACTGAGGGGCCCCTCCGCAGGACTCACCACCCTGACCAAGTGCTGCACTGTGCTGCCGCTGACCGCTCTGCCCTGTTCAGTCACAAAGTGCTCAGAGCGAAAAACACGCTGTTCTGAGGTACACAGACCCAGCACTAGAGGTAAAAACATGCTGAGGCTACAAGAAAGGGTCTGCCGGCCAACCTAGAAAAGCCCATACACTGCATAAGACTACAGGAAAATGGCCGCGTGGCAGCCTCTCCTGAGGTAAATTTACTCAGGAACCTCAAAGAGCAGAAAAATGGGACAGAAAAGCAAAAATGGACCCTAACAGCCAGCGCAGCCCTGCCAAAGCTCGGAGCTCCCCCGGAGGACCCCCGGCCTAGGTACATCCATGCACCTCCTGTCCAGTCACACAGTGGCCCCAAAAGGGGGAGGACGGAATGAGGGATAGGGAGAGAGGAAAGGGAGAGTGAGAGATCCCCTAGGGGACCTCCCAGGGAATACCCAGCTGCTCAAACCTGCCGAGGCAGGGAGAGCCGCACTTACCCTTTCTGTCGGGATTTCTGGACGCATTGCACCACAGACCCATCACCCGACCCATATGGGGTGGCTGCTAGCCACGGCACACTGTGACACAGACAGCAGTAGCCCGGTCATATGTGTGCCCTGGAGCATATAGCTCACCGGCTGCCCCTGGAGCAGAAGGGGCATGTTGTGGCCGACCCAGCACGTAGCTAGGGTCTGCTCATGCTCGATGGCCAGCCTGTCACCCATCCGACTGTAGATAGTAGATCACAGGATCAAAAATGGTCCCCTCAGGGAGCCAAGTCCTTCTCCTACACTAGGCAGAAAAAACTGAGCTGCAGGAAGCCAGGTGAGGGGTTATAGCCAGGGGGACCGCCCCCTGGGCGGTGTTGTGCAGTCTTGCTGATTTTACATGCGTTACATGTTCTGCCTAGTCCTCTCCTGAAGGTGGCGTGATAACTCTAAGGTTAAGAATTAAAGGAGCTGTGTCCACCAATGAATGAAAGAGAAAAAGATTCTGCACAATTGCTGCACTGTTATTTTCTTTATTTAAAAAAAAAACTATAATAAGACGGTTTATAGTGCACCAAGCACAAAAGTATTGCACCCCCAAGCACCATATTTCCATCCCACACTTTATAATAAAAAGTTATAAAAACCCCCCCCCAAAAAATCCTCATCATCTCCGAAAGGCCAACAAGGAGAGGCAGACACTCACAGGCCACCAAAAGAGGCCAAGCAGTCTCCAGTGTCTACAGTGAAAAGTGGTGGTCGTGGACATGGTGCATCCTCTAGAAAGAAAATATATGAACTGCGCTAACCTGTGCTAGATAAATAAAACGAGTAGAAAATGACCTCACCAATTGGGATCAAACTTCTACTCCCCACCAACCGTGATGCCACGGTCACACCAACTATTCCTGGTGGAGTTGAAGCAGTGGCTGCTAATACCTACCCATGAGTTTGCATTAGTTGGGAGTCATTCGGAGGCCAGTTACTGATGGCTTATGCAGTGGAAACCATTTACACCAGTGGAGGAATGTGACAGTTGAAGAAGCTGCCACATCATTTACATGCTGCTTTTGACCCTTAGAGGTCCGAACATTCTAGTAAGGAGCCAATTCTCATATAGGTGGTGGTGGATTTCACACGGCCCACAATATTAGAAGATTTCCGCGGATGGACTTTTATTTCATCCTTTCACATATATTGTCACACGTGGTGTATATGTCTTTTACTGGACTTTATTTTGTGGGATTCATTATTCGTTGTTATTCACTTTTATTTATGTTTACAGGTTTAAAGCAATCTGGATTTATTTAGAGAATACATTTCTATTATTATACCTTGGGTCACGATTTATTTAACACTTGTGACACTTTAGATATGTAAATTGTGTTTGTTTTTAGTTTTCTACACAAACTGCAATTTTCTGGGGTGTACAAATATATTTGTAATCACTTGCGGTCTATTCACATAATTTTTGCACATGATATCACTGTACCATTTTTGCCTTTACATAAAGGGTGTTAATAGGTGGGGTGACCGTGGCATCACGGTTGGTGGGGAGTAGAAGTTTGATCCCAATTAGTGAGGTCATTTTCTACTCGTTTTATTTATCTAGCACAGGTTAGCGCAGTTCGTATGTTTTCTTTCTCTTGTTTATGTTTGTATTTTTGGTACACAGTAGAATTGCAGCTTCCATACGATCTTCACAAGATCACCCATTTAGTATATACTGTAGCGCAGTTTCTTTTTCAATCTTTTATCACTATGGTGCATCCTCTGCCGGCACACTTCTCCTTTTTTTCTGGTGCTGGTCGTGTTATTGAATCACAACATGCAGAAGAGGCCCAATTTTTCAAAAAAAAAATCAAATTTTTGCGCCTAGCAAGAGTAACTGTGAAGGGTTAAAGTGTTCAGGCACCACCAACACCCAAGGCCCAAGTTTTCTGCACCTGTATATAAATTTAAAAAAATGGGGAAAAAACAGCGTGGGGGGACCCTTTAGGTCTGGTATGGATTTTAACCTCCCTGGCGGTATGATTAGTTCTGGTTTTAGGTGCTGAAAGCGGTACAATTATTTTGCATGGAAATTTGGCGTTTTATATTGTAGGCCTGCAATTCTTAGGAATAACTCTCTTAAATCTGTTCAAACCAGAGTCTAGCAGACATCCTGGGTATGATAAAGTTTATAATATAATAAATAATAATAAAATGTATTCAATAATGTAATCAAATCCAAAAACACTGAAATTTGCTCATTTGCAGAATTGTCGCTGTCATTAGATTTAGTGTTTGATGACGAATTTCCCCACAAATCACTATTGCTCAATTCTGCAAGTGATTATAATTTATTATCGCTGTTTTCTAGTTGGTCTAAAATCACTTTTGACATAAAGGGACAGTTTTTGGTTGCTATGGGCAATCTCCAAATTCCAGGCAGAAAAAAACTGTATTTATAATATAAAAGTGCATGCAGGGCACTGCACAGACCACTAGGGAAAAAGGGGGTGTGTAATATTTGTGTGTTTTTACTTTTTGGAATTTGGCGCCGATCTCCGCTCCCGTGCGCCGTAATGTCGCAGGAAACAGAGGTCGGCGGCATTCGGGCACTGTGTGAATCGAGAGGAGGACAGCTCGATCACACAGTGCGGGGACATCGCTGGATCCAGGGGACAAGGTAAGTAACTTCTCCCTGTATCTGGCGATGCGATCCCGAATCTGGCTCAGGGTTACCACTCGTGGAACTAAAATCCTAACCCAAGCCAGACTCGGGATCACCTCCAGGGAGGTTAACCACTTCCCTACCTGCGCATTGTAAAATTATGCGAGCAGGAACATTCCCTACCTCCTGCAGCCCATCAGAGTACCCGAATACCTGTTTCCAACCTATTAGACTACCCAAGTACCTATTTGCAGCCCATGCCTCATAGAATATATGTTGGGGTGTTTTCTTTCCAAAATGGGATAATTTTGTGGGTAATTCCACTGTCGTTACGCCCCGGGATCTTCGAAGGTGTGATAGGTAGGAATGAAAATATATGTGTAATTTATGCTCCTAGAACGCCTGATGTTGCTCCCTGCATGTTGGGCCTCTCTATGTGGCCAAGCTGTGAAAAAGTCTCACACATGTGGCATTGGCATACTCAGGACTCTCAAGAGGAGTAGCAGAATGTACTGTATTTTGGGGTGTAGTTGTTAGTATGCATATGCTGTGTGTGAGAAAAAATATGTTATTGTGACAATTTTGTGTAAAAAAATTCCAAGAATTGTGGGAAAAAAATAGAGCTTCAAAAAACTCACCATGCCTCTTACTAAATACCTTGGACTGTCTACTTTCCAAAAAGGGGGGTATTTGTACTGTCCCGACATTTAAAAATTGTGGTTAACCCTATGACAGAATTAAGAAAAAAACAGCATGCCTCCCCCCAAAATCTATACCAGGCCCTTTTGGGTCTGGTATAGATTTTAAGAGGCACTCCATGCCAAAATTTTATTTTTTATTTTTTTTTAAATGGCATGGGGTCCTCCCCAAAATCCATAACAGGCCCTTTGGGTCTAGTATAGATTTTAAGGGGAGCCAAAATGTAAAAAAAAAATGGTGCGACATCCCCCCAAAATCCATACCAGACCCTTATCTGAGCATGCAGCCTGGCAGGTCAGGAAAAGGGGGGGAGAGCGAGCTGCCCCCTCCATCCTAAACCATACCAGGCCGCTTGCCCTCAACATGGGGGGGGTGTTCGGCCCCATCCCTAATGGGAAGCATTCCATAAGATTTAAAAGGGATATATATATATATATATATATATATATATATTTTTTTTTTTTTTTAACTTCTCTTTATTCAAGATTTATTGAAACGTAGTTACAAAACATAGCTTTGGGGCATTCCCTGGCTGTAAATGTAAGCACTTAGCACACTAACACAATAATAGTAACAGAGTAATCTACCCTTACCTAACCTTGGATGCTCAGGCCTACCCCCAACAAGGATACTACAAGGAGACTAGGGGGTTCACATTCCTTCTTGCACACAAGGATCATATAATAGGATTTATGACACCCCTCACTACACACTGAAACACAGCAGGACTGGAAAGTCTATCTTTGGGATCATTTACCAAGCTGGTTTAGCTAATGGTTGGCTCAAGGCAAAGAGTCTACAGGTTACCATCTTGATCATTTGTAGTAGAATCTGAGGTAATGCAAAGATTTCATACTTTCTCAAACTTTTTGGGACAGCCCTGGGATAAAAAAAGGGATATATTGTTACAGCAAGAGCACATCAGTGTGAAAGGGTCCTAAGGAGTCACAAGACATTGTGTGTGCAATTTTTACATTCTTCCAGTCTCAACTGTCTGTATATAGAAAAAGCCCATGAATATTACATTGTGTTACATTTATTTGATAATGTTATACCTCTTTTTGGCAGCCATCCAATATACAGTGAATAAACTCTTCTTGTTTGAGATCCATAATAACCTTCACCAAAACTGCAGAATGAAATAAGAGAATATTTATAAAAACTGTACCATGCATACTGTCAAATAACTTTCTTAAATGGACATGGGCACAAAAGACCTTTGTCCATTATCTGATCACATTATCAGTTCTGCACTGAGCACTCCTAGTGGAATGTTTTAAGGGGTACACCGTAGAGAGGCAGCTCACAATATTTATAGACACCTCGATGGGCAAGCAGATACTATATGCATATTTATTAACATTCACAAACACATTTGCAGAGAAATGTTTGCAAAGTGGTTTAGGCTCCTTTCACACAGGAGTTCCGTTTTCTTCATCCGTTCAGTCACATTTTTTTTGTTCGAAAAACGGATCCTGACTTATGTTTTAACATCCGTTTTTTTACATCCATTTTCTGATGAATTTCTGATTTTTTTAATGATTATAATCGGACAAAAATTGATTGACCAATCTGAATTCTATTTGAAGAATAGCTGGTTGTTAATGAGTGGGTCAGCAAGCCGACCGCCTCGTCCTTAAAGAGGAAGTAAACCCTGATGGGTTTACTTCCTCTTTTTTTCCCTGCAAAGGTAAAGCATAATGGACTACTATGCATCGCATAGTAGCTCATTATGTGTCACTTACCTGACACAGGAGCCAGCGAAGTCGCCGCTGATCCCTGTAGTCCGCCGCGTCCATCTTGCTGGTGGCGTCTCGCAGCTCCGACCAATGACAGCGGCGAAGCCGCGGTGACGTCACTCCCGTGCATGCGCACGGGAGTCGCGCCTCGCAGCTCCGCCGCTGTCATACGGCGAGGCCGCGATGACGTCACTCCCGCGCATGCGCACGGGAGTCGACAAATTTGGCAAATCCATTCTTGGACTTGCCGCATTTAGTGCGCATGCGCGCCGCTGTCTACGGCGCATGCGCCGTAGACAGCGGTGCCCATTTTCGGGCAAATATCTCCTAAACCATATAGGTTTAGGAGATATTACTTGGACCTACAGGTAAGCCTTAATCTAGGCTTACCTGTAGGTCAAAGTTGTTTGGAAGGGTTTACTTCCATTTTAACAACCGATGAGTCAGCAACTGTCAGCGGGGTTCCACGCTAACAGCTGAATGTAAGAAAACAATATTGCTGGCAATAAAATAATTATGAAAAAAACAGCGTGGGAGTTCCCCCCAATTTGTACCAGACCCTTTTAATGCCGTGGGGTCCCCCTTAAAATTCATACCAGACCCTTATCCGAGCGTGCAGCCCAGTAGGTCAGTAAATGGGGGGACGAGTGAGCACTCCCCCTTGAAGCATACCAGGACACATGCCCTCAACATGGGGAGGTGCTCTGGGGCAGGGGGGCTCTGCTCCCCCCAAAGGTTTAAACGATATTCATTTTAGTGGTACTCAAATGAAGATCGTTGCAACTTATCGGTGTCCATTTATCACAAGTTTTTCATGCCAATATTTTAGTGTTAAATATATTATAAATAAACAGTGGCATATTCTCAAAAACGATAAGGTACTGAAGACCATCTCACCAGATAAACCTCAAGTGGTTTTTAGGGGTGCACCAACCCTCAAAGAGAGAGTGGCACCAAATATTCTTAATCCCCCTATGGACAGATTGAACGTTTTTTCTGAACTTACAGGATATTATCAATGTAGAAAGTGCCAGGTTTGCCTTTTAAATTGTTGTACAACGAGGACAACCAGTTTTTCCTCTTCCTGTACTTCTAATTTTTTTTCCGATTGAACCTTTCATTACTTGTTCCACCGCTGGGGTCATTTTTATATGCACCCAATATCCATGTGGCCTACAATATGTGGGCCGGACTAAGAGACCTTTGCAGGTTTGTCTCAATGAGGATATAAACAATATACGGAGAGGCTTCACAAAACATTTTGTGTCCAAGCATTATCTTGCTGTCCATAACAGGGACCCCTCTAATACTATCTTTATGGGGATTGATAAATTCAAACCACACTGGAGGGGCAGTTGTTTGGTTAGAAGCATTTCCAGATTGGAGATGGCTTGGGTACATAATCTAAAAAGTTATGTTCCCTTTGGTTTAAATATAGATGTATATGTCAATTATTTTATTGATAACGCCTAGTGACATGGTTTGTATATTATTTAGGTTTTGGTCTGATCTGGTTTCTGGGTGGTCAAGAATCGCCTATCTGGTGTTTTTTTGTTTCTTTTATTCATGATCTATATTGAGGATTCTGCCTGTATGTCCTTTATTATTATGCTGACAGGTTCTCTATTTTTTCTCCCTTTTTTTACTCTTCATTTGAGTACCACTAAAAGGATGCTGATAATTTTAAGTATGGTCGATTTTGATCGCCATTGTTTTTATCAAAAAAAATGTTTTATATTTTTTAAGTGGTGTTTACCAAGCATATTTTTTGTCTGGTTGAGCTTTGTAGTGCAGTTTGTGCGGTGCGGGGGGGTGGGTCGTCTATCGATCCTCTTCTATTAAGCTTACTTAAACATGCCAGATATTATTAGTGTTACTCAATGTTCGCATCCCTTTTATTATTTTTATTTTTACTGTTTGAATTAAATTGGCAGCCTTTGAGGTTTGGATTACATTTACCAAGATGGCGATTCTCCGTTTTCACTTCCAGAAATAAAACCGAGGCTTGGTAATGTTTGGTTATTTAAGCTGTGCGTCAGGATGCAGCCCGTACCCAGCGACGACATCCTGTTAGTGACAAAACGTGTAGGGAGGAGGAGCGATGCACTGACGTCACTGCTGTACGCCTTAGTCCCAGACGTATCGGACGTTTATCGAGACCGGCCAGCTCGATCGATATATGCTATATGTACATCTTTTTAAATGTAAGTGCGCATTCGTTTTTACTATTTACAATAAACGCTATGGTTTTACACTATTGTGAGTTTTATCGTTTATGTTTATGCTGACGGTGTGGGTGCTCGCTGTATTTGGCTTGAATACCGGAGGTGACTGTTTTTGCGGTGATTGGGGGATCCTTGTCTACTCCAACACACCTTCCCAAGACCCTTGGTTGGGGTGATAAGCTAGAAAAAACAAAAAGAACCGCGCAGTCCCTAATAGTTAATGTTAAGGTATAAACACCTCACCCAGGAAACTGAATAGAAAACCCTAAGTGATTATAATGTAATACCCCCTGTTTCGAGAATGAACCTCATACAGTGCAAAAATATTACATATAAAATAACATCACTATGTATCTGGTGAATCCCAAACTTATTGTGTCATATATACTGAACACATTTAACAATACATGTACAGCAGTGTCACTGATTGCATGTGCAGTGGATCACAACATTATTATACCACACACTAACATGCAAAATATGATGTGCAAATAAATAGATTAGTCACATAAAATCTTAATGTGTCCTTTTGTGATAGTTCTTAGAATGAAACCAAAAAAAATAATAAACTGTAGACAAAACACCACGTGTCACAAATAACTTCGGCTTCCTGAATTGTATTCCAACGCAGGACAGGCTGAGGTGCACCACCACCAAACAAATAAGATTGGCTCCTTACCAGACGTCCTAGGAGGTTCGCTTTAAGGGGTCAGGCCAGACCATACATATGCTTTAATCCTCCAGCCCTGGCTCCACTCTCAAACAGGATCACAATTCAGAAATATTCCAATGAGAAGAGTGAATGGTCCACCATAGGAAGGAAAAGAAGCACTCCAAATAGTGTAAAACCATTTATTAAAATAAAATAAAAAAAGAGATGCACTTACAATATTACTGTAAGGAAAGGCATATCATGATGGGAAGCGTCGGCCGAGCGCAATTCTCCACGATCATATCCTTATTCCAACTGATGTTTAAGAGGCAAAGAAGTAGCGTGTCACACCGCCCTACGCGTTTCGTGATATATCACGTCATCTCGGGGTACGGGTGACACGCCATTATGCCCCCTATTTTATAATGAGCTGTAGCCCACACCTCCTCCTCCATTGGAGACCCAGGCCTCGTTTTCGATTGCGTACCGGAAGTGACGCACATGCGTCGGATCTAACTCCCAATGGCCGTGTCCGAAGGATGTAAAGCAACTAATACTAAATAATTTATTCGGCGCCATATTAGGGAAAAAGAACCAAGCCTCAAAGCCGGTATCCAATCAGAGGCGAGGTCACTATGGTCAGAGAGGCAGAAGTGACGCACATCGGCGTAGTCATCCGCCTGACCGAAGCAAAGGCACAATGACCACGCCCCACCCCCAGCACGCGCCGGAAGGCCACGCTCCAAAAACAAACCAAGCCTCATTTCCACCCACACCGGAAATCCAGGCTCCGCATAAGCCAAGCCTAATTTCCGATGTATGAATGGAAAGGCATTGAACACCTTGACTCCTCCCACGTGGATACCGGTGATACTGCGCCTCACCTCACACTCCTCCTAATGGGGACAAAACAAAAGGAAATGAAGTACGGAGGGTGAAGCAAACCCTTAATAGTGTACCTCTGTGCACCGGGTGACACCACTGAAGGAAGAGGCCTGTCCCAGCACTACATACAAATAAACAGAACCTTAACATTGACATCAGATCTGATAACAAAAAATTATAAAATATTATAGAAAATTAATATCATAAATTATTTGTGTACAAAGATCATCATATCCCTACAATGTCTTATTGGGTGATTAAATACAAATCATATAAATACCCAAAAAAATAAAATTAATACAAAATAAAATAAATAATAAAAAATAAAAAACACAAGTACAAAATAAAACTAAACAGAGATACTACATTAACGGAACATATTAAAGTTCCGAAAATTATGTGTCCCCACAGAATAAAATATCACTATTCCGAACCCTTATCAATACTCAATCCAAATTTGGTGTGAATATATATTTAGGGTGGAAGGAATATCAAAAGAAATTTAACTAAAAAAGAGAGGAGGAGAGAAAATCACCAGGACTCATCGAGAACCAGTAGTCGCCCCCCCCACTTCCACGCTGGGCTAGGCATTATTTATGAAGGCGTTAACGTCAGTGTCTATATTCATACCAAAAGGGGCGTAAGTTTTCAACCTATAAATCCACGACATTTCTAAACGAGAGATTTCTCTCACTAGTGCCCCACCTTTCCAATGTGGTTTATACTTGTCTATCCCCATGTACAGGGTGTTAGAGGGGTCCCTATTGTGTACTTCATCATAATGTCTAGATAAAGGATGCTTATCAAAGCCCCGTTTGATGTTACCAATATGTTTGTTTAACCTGACTTTTAGGGCCCTCTTTGTCCTCCCCACGTATTGAAGTCCACATGGACATTGTATAAGGTATACAACTGCTTCCAAAGAGCAGGTAATAAAAGGCTCAACTGTATATGTTTTATGCGTGCTTGTGGAAACAAAATCGCAGATCTTAGAATTTTTATTCACATTCAACGAGCAAACCTAGCAGTTTTTGCATCTATAGAACCCTTTAAGATTCTGGAAGAAGCATCTACTCCTTTCAGGAGGATTTTGTACACTAGGGGCAACCTTACTCCCTATCGTGGAGGCCCCCTTAAAAATTACCCTAGGGGTCTCAGGTAAAATAGTACCTAAAATCTGGTCACTGGTCAACACGTGCCAGTGTTTACAAATCAGTTGTTTAACCTTCCGATGCTGCACAGAAAAGGTTCCTGTCTCTGTCACCCCCCCCCCCTCCATTAGCAAACATGACCTATCCCTATTCCGTGCAGTGTTAAACGCCTCAGTTAGCAGATCCGCTTCATATCCCTTCTCACTGAATCGCTGGGACAATACCATAGCTTGTTCATCAAACGTGGTAATCTCAGTACAGTTCCTCCTTAGGCGCAAGTATTGCCCCAGGGGAACTGACTTCAACCAAGAGTCTTGATGACAGCTCCCCAAGGGGATATAGGAATTTCTATCCGTTGATTTAAAAAAAGTAGATGTAATAAAAGTATTGTTACTAACTTTAATATTCAAATCCAAAAAACTAACCTCCTCCCTACTGGCTTCATAGCTAAATTTAATGCCTCTATTATTACTATTTAGCATTTCCATATAACTACGGAGCTCAAGTTCCTCCCCATCCCATAAGAGGAGGACGTCGTCGATGTAGCGTGTCCAAAGCACTATCTTCGATCTCCTAGGAGAATCGACCACGTCCTCCTCCCATTTCGCCATGAACAATTTGGCCAAGCTGGGGGCATATTTTGCCCCCATAGCCACCCCTTGTCCTGGCGGAAAAACTGGTTATCAAACCAGAAATAATTATGCCCTGCGGCAAATTCCCTTATCTAGGAGTTTTTTTTCGGAATCAGTAAGTTCCTGTGTACTAAGATTAAAAATCCCCTTACCTAGGACCTTTTTCGCTTTAGCTGACTGTATGCGCCTCCCCCCTCTGACTCCTCTCTTAGTGCCTTTTTAGGCCTCTGTTGTCCGTGGGAAAATACCATTTCCGGTTGTCTCTAGGGTCATAGTTCAACTGGGAAGATTCATATCCCGGACCATAACCCGCCTCATAGGGTCTATTTGAATATGGTGCTCATTGATAATTGTCCTCAAAAACTCCTAGATAAGGGTCTGAAATTTGCTCCGCCAAGGAGCCTGAGCAAATTCCAGACCTATATGGATGTACACAAGTACGTACGCAGGCTTAATATCAAGATATACATGTTAGGTAACCCCATTAAAGAGAGTAATGGATTGAGATCTGAATTTCAACACTCCGGTCTTGCTAATGCATCACTCTTTAACCCCCCAGGGTCATTGGCACCCAGTATCAAAGTCTTTAGGGACGTAGTATTGCGGGATCTAGAGAAAATAGAAGTCAAAAAAGTCAGGATGCAAGGTGATCTACAAAAAGGTTTGGATACCTTGTGTAATAATAAATCCCTTGTTATTAGACCAGCAGACAAAGGGGGTGGGATTGTGGTCTTAGACAGAAGTGACTACTTAAAAGAGTTCATCGAATTACTGATGACTGTGAGACCTATACAGTGCTCAATAGGGACCCAGTTGTCAATTATAAGAAGGAGCTGGTGAGGATAGTTGAAGGTGGTTTCCGGAGAGGAATCCTCACCGATAAGGAAAAACTGTTTCTGATACCAGTTGCTCTGCGAACACCAGTAATTTACTACCTCCCTAAGTTACATAAGAGTGTTACTTGCCCCCCGGGACACCCAATAGTCAGTGGTATTGACTCGGTGACGTCCCGGGTGGGCAAGTATATAGATCACTTTCTCCAACCGTTGGTGCAGAAGATTCCATCATATGTGAAAGACACCAAACAAATTCTCAATATGTTGGGTAAGATTAAACCGAAGGAAGGCCTTTGGCTCGTGACTGCTGATGTTACATCACTATATACCATCATCCCCCATAACTTAGGGTTGGAAGCAGTTAGATTTTATTTAGAGCGGGGTTCAGATTTGACTCAGATCCAAATAGATTTCATTTTAGAGCTCTTGGAATTTGCCGCAGGGCATAATTATTTCTGGTTTGATAACCAGTTTTTCCGCCAGGACAAGGGGGTGGCTATGGGGGCAAAATATGCCCCCAGCTTGGCCAACTTGTTCATGGCGAAATGGGAGGAGGACATGGTCGATTCTCCTAGGAGATCGGAGATAGTGCTTTGGGCACGCTACATCGACGACGTCCTCCTCTTATGGGATGGGGAGGAACTTGAGCTCCGTAGTTATATGGAAATGCTAAATAGTAATAATAGAGGCATTAAATTTAGCTATGAAGCCAGTAGGGAGGAGGTTAGTTTTTTGGATTTGAATATTAAAGTGAGTAACAATACTTTTATTACATCTACTTTTTTTAAATCAACGGATAGAAATTCCTATATCCCCTTGGGGAGCTGTCATCAAGACTCTTGGTTGAAGTCAGTTCCCCTGGGGCAATACTTGCGCCTAAGGAGGAACTGTACTGAGATTACCACGTTTGATGAACAAGCTATGGTATTGTCCCAGCGATTCAGTGAGAAGGGATATGAAGCGGATCTGCTAACTGAGGCATTTAACACTGCACGGAATAGGGATAGGTCATGTTTGCTAACGGATCGGGGGGGTGACAGAGACAGGAACCAGATGATCTTGCCTTTTGTCACTACCTTTTCTGTGCAGCATCGGAAGGTTAAACAACTGATTTGTAAACACTGGCACGTGTTGACCAGTGACCAGATTTTAGGTACTATTTCACCTGAGACCCCTAGGGTCATTTTTAAGGGGGCCTCCACGATAGGAAGTAAGGTTGCCCCTAGTGTACAAAATCCTCCTGAAAGGAGTAGCTGCTTCTTCCAGAATCTTAAAGGGTTCTATAGATGCAAAAACTGCCAAGTTTGCTCGTTGAATGTGAATAAAAATTCTAAGATCTGCGATTTTGTTTCCACAAGCACGCATAAAACATATACAGTTGAGCCTTTTATTACCTGCTCTTCGGAAGCAGTTGTATACCTTATACAATGTCCATGTGGACTTCAATACGTGGGGAGGACAAAGAGGGCCCTAAAAGTCAGGTTAAACAAACATATTGGTAACATCAAACGGGGCTTTGATAAGCATCCTTTATCTAGACATTATGATGAAGTACACGATAGGGACCCCTCTAACACCCTGTACATGGGGATAGACAAGTATAAACCACATTGGAGAGGTGGGGCACTAGTGAGAGAAATCTCTCGTTTAGAAATGTCATGGATTTATAGGTTGAAAACTTACGCCCCTTTTGGTATGAATATAGACACTGACGTTAACGCCTTCATAAATAATGCCTAGCCCAGCGTGGAAGTGGGGGGGCGACTACTGGTTCTCGATGAGTCCTGGTGATTTTCTCTCCTCCTCTCTTTTTTAGTTAAATTTCTTTTGATATTCCTTCCATCCTAAATATACAGTGGTGTGAAAAAGTGTTTGCCCCCTTCCTCATTTCCTGTTCCTTTGCATGTTTGTCACACTTAAGTGTTTCGGAACATCAAACCAATTTAAACAATAGTCAAGGACAACACAAGTAAACACAAAATGCAATTTGTAAATTAAGGTGTTTATTATTAAAGGTGAAAAAAAATCCAAACCATCATGGCCCTGTGTGAAAAAGTGATTGCCCCCTAAACCTAATAACTGGTTGGGCCACCCTTAGCAGCAACAACTGCAACCAAGCGTTTGCGATAACGTGCAATGAGGCTTTTACAGCGTCCTGGAGGAATTTTGGCCCACTCATCTTTGCAGAATTGTCCTAATTCAGTTACATTAGAGGGTTTTCGAGCATGAACGGCCTTTTTAAGGTCATACCACAACATCTCAATAGGATTCAGGTCAGGACTTTGGCTAGGCCACTCCAAAGTCTTAATTTTGTTTTTCTTCAGCCATTCGGTGGTGGACTTGCTGGTGTGTTTAGGATCATTGTCCTGCTGCAGAACCCAAGTTCGTTTCAGCTTGAGTACACGAACAGATGGTCGGACATTCTCCTTCAGGATCTCTTGGTAGACAGCAGAATTCATAGTTCCTTTTATCACGGAAAGTCTTCCAGGTCCTGAAGCAGCAAAACAGCCCCAGACCATCACACTACCACCACCATATTTTACTGTTGGTATAATGTTCTTTTTATGAAATGCAGTGTTCCTTCTACGCCAGATATACTTGGACACACACCTTCCAAAGAGTTCCACTTTTGTCTCATCGGTCCACAGAATGTTGTCCCAAAAGTCTTGGGGATCATCAAGATGTGTTGCGGAGAAATTGAGACGAGCTTTGATGTTCTTTTTGCTCAGCAGTGGTTTTCTCCTTGGAACTCTGCCATGTAGGCCATTTTTGCCCAGTCTTTTCCTGATGGTGGAGGCATGAACGCTGACCTTAACTGAGGCAAGTGAGGCCTGCAGTTCCTTGGACGTTGTTGTGGGGTCTTTTGTGACCTCTTGGATGAGTCTGCGCTCTTGGGGTAATTTTGGGAGGCCGGCCACTCCTGGGAAGGTTCACCACTGTTCCATGTCTTCGCCATTTGTGGATAATGGCTCTCACTGTGGTTCGCTGGATTCCCAAAGCTTTGGACATGGCTTTATAACCCTTTCCAGACTGATAGATCTCAATTACTTTCTTTCTCAATTGTTCCTGAATTTCTTTGGGTCTCGGCATGATGTGTAGCTTTTAAGGATCTTCTGGTGGACCTTACTGTGTCAAGCAGCTCCTATTTAAGTGATGCCTTGATTGTGAACAGGTGTGGCAATAATCAGGCCTGGGTGTGGCTAGAAAAATTGAACTCAGATGTGGACAACCACAGTTATAGTATGTTTTAACAAGGGGGGCAATCACTTTTTCACACAGGGCCATGATGGTTTGGATTTTTTTTCACCTTTAATAATAAACACCTTCATTTACAAATTGCATTTTGTGTTTACTTGTGTTGTCCTTGACTATTGTTTAAATTGGTTTGATGTTCCGAAACACTTAAGTGTGACAAACATGCAAAGGAACAGGAAATGAGGAAGGGGGCAAACACTTTTTCACACCACTGTATATTCACACCAAATTTGGATTGAGTATTGATAAGGGTTCGGAATAGTGATATTTTATTCTGTGGGGACACATAATTTTCGGAACTTTAATATGTTCCGTTAATGTAGTATCTCTGTTTAGTTTTATTTTGTACTTGTGTTTTTTATTTTTTATTATTTATTTTATTTTGTATTAATTTTATTTTTTTGGGTATTTATATGATTTGTATTTAATCACCCAATAAGACATTGTAGGGATATGATGATCTTTGTACACAAATAATTTATGATATTAATTTTCTATAATATTTTATCATTTTTTGTTATCAGATCTGATGTCAATGTTAAGGTTCTGTTTATTTGTATGTAGTGCTGGGACAGGCCTCTTCCTTCAGTGGTGTCACCCGGTGCACAGAGGTACACTATTAAGGGTTTGCTTCACCCTCCGTACTTCATTTCCTTTTGTTTTGTCCCCATTAGGAGGAGTGTGAGGTGAGGCGCAGTATCACCGGTATCCACGTGGGAGGAGTCAAGGTGTTCAATGCCTTTCCATTGATACATCGGAAACGAGGCTTGGCTTATGCGGAGCCTGGATTTCCGGTGTGGGTGGAAACGAGGCTTGGCTTGTTTTTGGAGCGTGGCCTTCCGGCGCGCGCTGGGGGTGGGGCGTGGTCATTGTGCCTTTGCTTCGGTCAGGCGGATGACTACGCCGATGTGCGTCACTTCCGCCTCTCTGACCATAGTGACCTCGCCTCTGATTGGACACCAGCTTTAAAGGCTTGGTTCTTTTTCCTTAATATGGCGCAGAATAAATTATTTAGTATTAGTTGCTTTACATCCTTCGGACACGGCCATTGGGAGTTAGATCCGATGCATGTGCGTCACTTCTGGTACGCAATCGAAAACGAGGCCTGGGTCTCCAATGGAGGAGGAGGCGTGGGCTACAGCTCATTATAAAATAGGGGGCATAATGGCGTGTCACCCGTACCCCGAGACGACGTGATATATCACGAAACGCGTAGGGCGGTGTGACACGCTACTTCTTTGCCTCTTAAACATCAGTTGGAATAAGGATATGATCGTGGAGAATTGCGCTCGGCTGTCGCTTCCCATCATGATATGCCTTTACTTATTTATTACTAGTAATCTTGTAAGTGCATCTCTTTTTTTATTTTATTTTAATAAATGGTTTTACACTATTTGGAGTGCTTCTTTTCCTTCCTATGGTGGACCATTCGCTCTTCTCATTGGAATATTTCTGAATTGTGATCCTGTTCTTTGTGACACGTGGTGTTTTGTCTACAGTTTATTGTTTTTTTTGGTTTCATTCTAAGAACTATCACAAAAGGACAAATTAAGATTTTATGTGACTAATCTATTTATTTGCACATCATATTTTGCATGTTAGTGTGTGGTATAATAATGTTGTGATCCACTGCACATGCAATCAGTGACACTGCTGTACATGTATTGTTAAATGTGTTCAGTATATGTGACACAATAAGTTTGGGATTCACCAGATACATAGTGATGTTTTTTATATGTAATATTTTTGCACTGTATGAGGTTCATTCTTGAAACAGGGGATATTACATTTTAATCACTTAGGGTTTTCTATTCAGTTTCCTGGGTGAGGTGTTTATACCTTAATATTAACTATTAGGGACTGCGTGGTTCTTTTTGTTTTTTCTCACTTACACACGTATATAACTTTTTGGTATATATCAGAACTGCAGCATTATTGATTTTTATTTCGTTATTCTGTAGCGCAATTTTTCTTTCCCTTTTTTTCTGGGGTGATAAGCTACCTGCATATTGTGAAAAACTATATAACAACAATACTGCGCAATAGTCGGCTAGAGAAAAATGAGGATAAGCTAAAGGCTGCTGACACGCTAAAATTGGGAACTTTTTAGCTGGGAGAAAATGTCAAAAATAAAGTGTAAGCGCCCAACTTATATATATGTGACTCTTAAAGTAATACAAACGTGTGTGTACACCTGTGTGAAAAAATATGTGTGAAGTGACCCCAAAAGAGATGGGGGCAATAGTGATATATGTATTGAAACAATTAATAAGAAAAAAAGTGATGACCTGTAAATATGTGCATGAAATCAATTGGGGACTGTATGAATACTTATCCCAGTGAAGAGGGAAACAAAGCAAAAACCAATCAATATAAACACATAAAAATATGATTAATAACAGTGGTAAAGTCCATAATAAGACATGCAAAATATAAAGTCCATATAAAGACGTGCAGAATGTCAGTCTCAACGTGTTACGATATCAACCGAGATCCTGTAGTGTTGTGACCAAGAAAGGTATTTCACCTTGTGACGATCCCACCACCTTATAGGGTGCAGGCTTACCGAATCAATATGACCCTAGCAGACGTACGCCTCAGGGGTCAACCAGAGCTTGTAATCTCGGCCAAAGTAGTCCCAAAATTGGATGTTCCAATCGTGCCACATACGGTTCACACAGACGACTAGGTGTGATCACTGTTTTTCATATACATGAACAACTCCGACAACAACTCAGGCATGGAAGATGAAGAAACAAAGCCAACATGGCATAATAACGTTTTTAAAAAAGCCTTTTAATAAAAAAATGGTTCAAACTCACATTTCCAGAATGATCAATAAAGCATATCAGAGGAAAATAGGCAGTAGCGGAGTCCTCCCGACGCGTTTCGACCTACAGGTCATCATCTGGGTTACCTGCATATTGTGGTCCCCTTTAATAAGGAACCACTATTATCTGGTAAGTGGCAGTATTTACTGTGGTAGAGGTGCGTTTTTTTACATTTGGCACACGTGTCTGTGATTTTTCATTTCACCTTTTTCCACCGTGGAAGAATATACTTTCCTTTGGGACTATAAGGCTATACATTGTAAACAGTAAATGTAATATTCAAGTGTTCCAATGATCCAAATGAATGCATTTGGTTAAAGTGATTGTAAACCCTTACAAACCACTTTGACCTACAGGTAAGCCTAGATTAAGGCTTACCTGTAGGTCCAAGAAATATCTCCTAAACCTACATGGTTTTGGAGATATTTGCCAAAACACAGGCACCGCGGTCTATGGCGCATGCACTGTAGACAGCGGCGCGCAGGCGCACTGAGCACGCTGCTGTCAACGCCGATATGCCGCGAGTGGCGGCTCCCGTGCGCATGCGTGGGAGTGACGTCATCGCGGCTTTACCGAATGACAGCGCCGGAGCAGCGAGACCCACCGAGAAGATGGAGGCTCAGTACACAAGGGGACATTGGTGACTTCGCTGGCTCTTGTATCAGATAAGGGACACATAATGGACTACTATGCGATGCATAGTAGTCTATTATGCTTTACCTTTGCAGGGAATCAAAGAGGAAGTAAACCCATCAGGGTTTACTTCCTGTTTAAGAAGGCACTGTAGAACCGCAAATCTATTATATAGGGTAGAGAGTATTCTCGTTCCATCCAGGGAGCGGAGCACTTCCTCTATTTCCTGCTATTTCCTAAGTCCCCGCTCCCGTTTAAGATCATCAAAGGCTAATATCTGCCCCTGGAGAACAATGTTTCCCAGGTTTGTGATTCCATATCTGGCCCAAATGATCGGATCCGGGATAGTCCTGAAATGGGGTAGACGGGGGTTTCCCCAAAGTGGAGTGTTCGGGGACCAAGTCTGGAGCTTCCCAAGTTTCTGAGCAACAGTGTCCCACACTTTAAGGGTCACGCACATGGGAGGGGTCACCCAAGGGTTGGACCTGGGGCCTCTATATATCAGGTTTCTCAGTTCGGAGTATGAGCCGAGTATTGCTGCTTCCAGCGTCGACTTGGGGTGGCTGGCTCTTCAGAGAGCCACCATTTGACACTGACAAGGACCGCCGCCAATAGTATTTTCTAAAGGAGGGTAGTGCCAGTCCTCCTAGCGTAACAGGTAGTTGCAGGGTAGAAAAGGGCAGCCATGGGTTCTACTGCTAGTGCAAATAGCCCCGGGGAGAGGGGACATCCTTGTCTTGTCCCTCTGCATAGAGAGAAGGGTGGGGACATAACCGCGTCGGTGCAGACTCTAGCTGTTGGAGCCCTGTAGACTGCCTCGACCCAGGAGATAAAGGCCGGACCGAACCCAAACCTGCGGAGGACCTCCCATAGATATCTCCATTCCACGGAGTCAAAAGCATTCTCCGCTTCCAGGGAGGCCACTATCGCTTTCGGGTCCTCTCCCACCCCTGAGGCCAAGACAGTGTACAATCTTCTAAGATTTATGTTGGTTCCTTTACCTGGCATGAAGTCCGACTGATCCCCATGGATCAGGGTAAGGATTGCAGTTATAAGATATCACCCAATATCAACCCTTTGTCATTACCAAACTAGAAGGGGCACCTTTTCCCTCTGCAACACCCCACCTCCCCCCAATAGGCATTCAGTAAAAGGCAGCTCCCTCATGGAATCACAGTTATTAGGAACAACATGATCTCTGTTGCATATTACCTGAACACAGAGTCCCCGAGGGGGGAGAAGAGGGGGGAGACAGTCGGCATCGGGACCACAGTTCCCGGGATAAAAAAGGATCAGTTCAAGGCAGGGGAACAGGACTCTCCAGTATACCCAGAAGATTAGCTAGCTGGGACTGGAAGAGGAGAGGGCACAGGGTCGCCCGATGCCTCCGGCTTGCAGCAAATTGTATGGATGTCTAGACCACAGGGTTAGTCCTGCTGGTCCGGGGGTGATCCCGCTGGGGTAGAAATGGCTATTGAGGAAAGTAAAATGACCGGGGGGGCCCAGGGGAAAGACCAGCCGGGTCCATCTCCGGGGACATCAGAAGCCCGGGGGGAGTAGCAGCAGAAGAAAGCGTTCGTAGATAGGGTCAGTGAGCATGTGGAAGAGATTCCCTCCATCTGGTCGCCTCATCGGGGGAGGTGAAGAATCTTGTTGACTCACTGTCCACCACCCGCAGACATGCAGGGAACATCATGTTATACTTTTTTTTTTTTTTATTCTGTTTATTGATTTTACATATAACATACTATACAAACATTGGACGCTTCAACTGGACGCGTCCATTTTGGCCAGGTGGCCACTTGTGTAACTAACAGAGACCTCCTAACTACCCCCCCAACATTACCGCCCCCCCCCCCCCCGAGTCACAGCTCGACATCATACTGGATTCCCCTGTTGCCTTGCAGCACTCTGTTGGTCATGTCATAAAAGATAGTTCACCATATACTACAGGAGGTATGCCACAGCTCAGTACCTAAGAAGTGCGGCTTCCCCTGAGAAAGCAGGCCCGGCACCCAAAGTGACCATGTTCAGCTGGTTTGGCTCACCCCACGGTGGAACTGGAATTAAACCATGAGTACCATACCTTGTCGAACTTCTTCATACACCCCCTGGCCTCATATGTGGCCTTGTAGTAGGGCAACATCGAGTTAACCAAACCCTTCCAAAAGGAGATACTCAGTGCCCTGTCTTTTTTCCAGTTCATCAGTATGGCTTTCCAACCATAGAAGAGTAAGACATTCAGCATTGTTCGCATGGCCCGTGTCGGGACCGCTTCCTCCACTAGCCCCAGTAGACACACTCTTACAGTTATTGGGACTGGCACTTGGATTAGATCAGTTATACAAGAGGTAAGGTCTGCCCAAAATTCCTGCACCTGGGGGCACCCCCAGAAGATGTGGTCAGCATCTGCGGGTGAATAGGAGCATTTCCAGCACTCCACAGACACCGTCGGGAAAATCTTGTTTAATCTGGCCGGGGTATAGTAACTCCTGTGCAGGAACTTGAACTGGATGAGCCTGTCCCTTGCTGACACCAGGTGTCGAAATGGTTGAGTCCATAGGGAATCCCAGTCCTCCCCCCTCACCTCTGGTACCTCCTCCACCCATCTATCCCTGCATTTAGCAATCGCTGGTGATGTGGTTTTGAACATTTCTTTATAAGTTAGAGAGAGAGGCTTGGTCAAATTCTCACTCCTTAATAGTGTTTCAAGAGAAGAGGGCATAGACTCCACCCTCATCTCTCGAAACTGTGCCTGAAAGGCATGTCGGATTTGTAAGTATCTGAACAAGTATCCATTGGGCAGATCATGTCTCATCTGTAATTGAGAGAAAGTGAGCAGTTCCCCATAGGTGGTTATATCATGTACTGTCTTAATACCCTTTACTGCCCAGAGCATAGGATCTGGTAAATTGTAGAAGTGGGGCAACGTTGGGTTCATCCATAAAGGAGTTGACGTTGTCATACCCCGAAAGGTCGGACACGCTAATTTAACCGCTACTCCCCACGCCTTAATAGTGGCCTTCATAGTCGCCGTTAGCGGCAGATCTGATCTGAGACCTCTGAACAGGGAAAATCTAAGACTATCAAAGGAACCCAGCTGAGCTGCCTCCAGCACCGTTGCTGCATCCCCCTCTTCAGTCGTCAGCCATCTGCGGGCCATCATGTTATGCTTTAATCCTCTGGCACACAGCTGGGCCTTGATTTGGCTGAATGTTCTGCGGAGCCTCTGAGTTTCCACAGAATATCATGATCCTCACGTTTTCATGCCACAGCTCTGCCAGTTTCCGTGCCTCCCGCAGAACCAGGGCCTGGTCCCTGAAGTTTAGTAGGCGAAATATGAAGGTGCATGGCGGAGCACCTGTGGGACCTCTGGCAGATGGCATTCTGTGCGCTCTCTCCACTGCAAAGTGGGGAGAGAATAGTGCCTGGGGGAGGAGTGTGTGGAGCATCTGTTCCATGTAGGACGCCGGGTCTCGGCCCTCAGCACCCTCCGGGAGACCCACCACCCTCAGGTTGTTCCTGTGGTTACGGTTTTCCTGGTCCTCGGCTCAGGACTCTATAGCTTTTACGCGGACCTGCAGAGTGTGGAGGGAGGCTCCATGATCCCATAGTGTGTCTTCTGTGTCGCTCGTTCTGCGTTCCACCTCAGACAGCCGGTCTCTGCACTTGTCCATGTCCCTCCTCATCAGGCCCATCTCCATCTGTATGTGTTCAATTTTTGTGGTGAGGGTCGATTGACAGCCTGCAATAGCTTGCATCAGGGCTTGAAATTGATCCGTTCCCAGAGGAGGGGATTCAGGCTGGTCCATCTGAGACACCATGTTGGAGCATGACAGTACACGAGGGCTCTGAGGCTGCTGCGAGGCTCGGGAAGCCGGGTTCCTCTTTCTCTCCTCCAAGCCAGAGATCCCTTTTTTCATACCTGCCTCCCGCCCACTCACCGCAGGTATGTCAGGGTAGTTTCAGATCCTGTATAAACGGATAAAAGTGCCTGCCAGGTGTGGCGCTCCCTTCACTAGCGTCCTCTCAGGTCGCCATCTTGACCACGCTTCGGACTTTTTCTATGAACTCTGTGTATAATTATTATTTTTTACTCAGTCACCTATTTATTTATTTAATTTTGGCTTGAGTTTATTATTTTATTCTTTAAGGCACATATGTGGTTTTATGATACATTTTGTCATTGTGTCACTGTAGAGTATTAATTTTCACTACATTCATTGTATATTAATTTCAAGTTTTTGGGGGTAGTTTTTGTATATGGTTTTAGCATCATTACACACATGAATTGTTTGTATTTGAGCACATTTATTTCTGCACATAATTTTCATCGATTATTTGTGACAAATTTGTGCACTCTATTTAATCTTTATACTTATGAGGAGTCATACACTGTCACTTTAGTATTCAATTATTGTATATTGGTCAATTTTTAGTGCTGCCCTTTTATTTTTTTGCTTTGACATGATGTCCTGCATGCAAAACTTCAATAAGGACATACAGGCGGTGGAATCAAGGGTGGACCATATTGAATGTAAAATGGGGGAATTTGCGTCCACTATAAATGATTTGGTAGATGCCCATGATAAGCATGAGGAGGAGATGGAGAGTACCAAGGAAAAATGGCAGACATGGAAGACAGAAGCAGACGGAATAATCTGAAAATCAGAGGTATTCCTGAATCCATCCATCAGGGGGATCTGAGGGCCTACGCTACTACCCTATTCACAGAAATCCTTCCTGATTTAACAACGCTTTATGTCACTATAGACAGGATTCATTGCCTCCCTAAACCATCCTGCCTCCCTGATCAGACACAGAGGGATGTAATTATGCAATTACATTTCTACACGCAAAGGAGCAACTGGTGGCGGCAATGCGTACCAAGGAACGCATCCCACCTCAACACCAACACCTGCAGTTTTATGCAGACCCGTCACAGTACACTCTAAAAAAAAAAGAAGAAGCTTGGCTACTATAACCAAAGCACTCAGGAACCACAAGATAAAATACAGGTGGGGGTACCCGACAAACATCACCATCACTAAAGATGGGAACACACACATAGTAACATAGCTGGAGAAGGGCCTATCCTTGCTGAAGGAGTGGCATATTGTCCCTGAATCAGATGGCAATCCCAATCTCCCTAAAAAAGTACCACTAGTGGAAATAGATAGAGAATGGTCACTGCAAAGAATAACAAGAAAAATGCCTGAACCTGGTAAACAAATCCAGGGACTATGAGTCCCAGAGAAGGGAGTATCCTTCTCTGCCACAAACTTGACCCTCTGTTTACACTTGAGCATCTGAGAGAACAGTTATCGCACATTAACCCGGGCAGTTAGCCCACTTGGTTCACAATGATTTGTTTTCCTCAGGAATTTGAACCCCAACTATGCTCTATGACTCATTTTGTGACATTTCTTTTTACTGTTTCTTTTTCCTATTCATCACAGTATGTTCCTACTAATAAATCAAAATATCCTGAGTGTCACATACAGGACAGCATTCATGATCAACCATATGCCTGCAGGGATGCAGAGCCAACCCCAAGGTTCAACACCAAGGTACAAACAAACTCTCCACATACCCATCCACGATGGAACTTCATAACGTGAATACCACTACTAAAACCTCTATGCACTCTTTTCACAATAAGAGCAATTCTCACTTTGACCACTGAGGGGAACACTTCCCTCAGAAATCAGCTCCCCATAAAAAGAATAGCTTTATCTTATCCCTAATCCATCCACATGGGGTGACATTTCTATCTATTAATGAAAAAGGCCTCAATCATCCAGCTAAGCGCAAATCACTGTGGACCGAAGACCTACAATTCAAGAGTGACATCCTGTGTACAAGGAAAACTCACTATTGTGCAACGGCACAGCCCAAATGCTCACACAAGAGCTACCCATATATCTTCACTGCTAATGCAGAGTCAAAGAAAAGATGAGTCTTCACAGCAATCAGAGACACTGTTTCTTTAGAGCTCCACAAGGAAATCAAAGACCCTAGGGGCAGATACCTAATCTTAAGATTTTAACCTTGTCCCAGATAAAGTCATGGACTCAACCTCCACATTTACTCATACAGGCCCTTCTCTTTTCAAAGCAATGCATCAACACAACTTATATGACGCATGGCGATGCCTCCATGTGGGGGAAAGAGACTTTACCTTTTTTTCTACACCTCACCGATCTTACTCCCACTTAGATCTTTTTCTTGTGGACCAGGGACTCTTACCAAGAGCAACCAAAACTACGATTAATACAATAACCTGGTCAGACCACGTGTCAGTGACTCTTACCATAAAAGACTCCCTATCCTCTGGTGCTAACCCAATATGGAGAGCCAACCCACTGCAGAGAGATGATACCAAAAAAATCTTGGAAAGCCATCTAAACGACTATTTTGCTGACCATGTGGATTCTGTAAATGCCTATTTTGTCCTGTGGAACGCCCACAAAGCGTTCACGCGAGGCATTTTTATCAATTTAGGTGCAGGGGTAAAGAGGCAGAGGCAAAAACGCATAAAAGAACTTACTGACAGCATCCGTGAATTAGAAATCTTAAATAAACAGAGCCCTTCACCATCAATCTCCAATAGATTATCGCAGATCAGATAGGACCTCAGACTTTGTCTTCTGGAGAACTTTGGGAAGATTTCCAGATGATTAAAAATGACTTATTATGCCCATGGCAATAAAGCAGGCAAGACCCTAGCCCAAAGCCTGAGTGGCTACAGATATAAAACTAGAATCCCTTACTTAGTTCATCCTATCACTAAAGATAAACATTACCACCCTAAAGACATTGCGGATGCTTTCAGTGACTACTACGGATCCCTATACAATTTAGAGAAAGACCCCTTCACTCTCCAACCTGATTCTGAAATGATAACAATATTTCTAGCCCAACTATCCCTCCCCCAGCTTACAACAGACCAACTACAACAGCTAAACTCTCCCTTCAGTCTTCCAGAAGTGAACGCAGCTATTGATTCGCTACCGCCCAATAGATCCTAGGGGAATATTATAAAACTTTCAGACAGACCCTTGCACCTTATTTTATCTGATTGTATAATGATGCTGCTGCCTCTTCCACTTTCCCCCTCAGAAATGCTTAAGGCATTAATTATAGCATTACTCAAGCCGGGAAAAGACTCATCCACCCCACCAAATTTTAGGGGTATGTCACTTCTTAATAATGATTGGAAATTATATGCAAAACGTATTGGCCTACGTTTAACAGACATCCTCCCTGACCTTATATACTCTGATCAATCTGGATTCACTAAAGGTCGTCAGACCTCGGATGCCACTAGACGCCTTAGCAATGTAGCGGCCATAACCCTTTGTAGGGCGGCCTTAACTTATTGGGCTTACCGGTTACCTTCGTTTGGCTTGTTCTTCCACGTCTAGGAGTTCCCAGGGTTGATACCCAACAACTTGGATACCAATAAAGTCCTTTTGAAAGGTTTTATTTTGCAGGGGTAACATCCAACAACACAGTCTTGTATAGGAACAGAGGGCAAGGGTGAAGAATTCAGGCACCTTGAACTGCAGACATAACAAAGTCTCTAGTACCACCCAGAGAGTAGCCACTCGCAGCTGGGCGCTTCAAGGCTGAACAAATCTCTAGCCAGAGATTATAGCAGTCACCACTTTGATTCAGAACTTGTGAAATCTCTAACCTTTAACAAGTTGTAACTGAAAGTGAACAGGAACATTTTTGCTCAGTACATGGAATGTTCTCTGTCCCTTGACAGTACTGGAAAAAGCGTGGGTTCGTCAATGTCCTTCCCAACTCAGTAACCAGGCACTTCTCAGGATGCCAGCTTGTTGACCCTCCTCCGAAGAGTCCTCTCCCGGTCACTTTCACGAGCTGTGGTGCCCCTCCAAGTCGAGAGCACACCCGGACACCTTGAATCCTCTCTCAGTTACTGCGCCTCAGACCAGCCGGTTCTGAGACTCGGGAACAGACGGATCCCTACCCCAGACCAGGCGGGTCTATTGGGGGTATCCAACAGAAGCATGTTCTGGGATGTTGAACACCCAGTGACCGAGACCTCCCTTATACTGATGCCTAAGCTAATATAGGCCTTTGCAGCACAGTAATAAATAACCAGATTTGTCAGAGGGGGTGAAGTGTTTTACAGAGTTGTGGCAGAGAAGAGTCCATCATACAAAGCGTCTCCTGCGAGGTGTAGCGCTACACAAACATTTATCATATAGTAGCTTACAAATTCTTAGTTGTGATGGCTGCATTACATTTCTTTTTTAATCTCTCTTTCTTCTATTTTCACTTGGTGACAAAAATTGCAGCTGTTGAATCTTTAATAAACAGACACTCACCTGTCCAAAGATCTGTCACTGTCCTCACCGGAGCCAATTCTTCTACTGTCTTTGGGTCCCCAGTGCCGGTATGTTAACTGTAGGCAGCTGACTGTGACTCTTTGCGATTTCACAGCTGGCTTTCCACTGCGCATGCATGAATGCGCTTTGTAAACTGATGTGTCCCAGAATGTTGGGGGGGGGGGGGGTGAGGAGAGCATCCTGTGGATCTGCTGCAATGATCAAAAACAGGTACCCGCTCCTTTCCCCCCCAAAAATGTATTCCAAATGTGGCAGAGGAGGGAGAGGAGGAAAAAGAGCAGGACTTCCCCATTTGGATGAAGCTCCATTTTAAGTGCAGTATAGAAACTAAAAGAAAAGATATTTATAAACTTTAAGAATGTTGTATCATTTTGTGTAAACAAACTTACTTTTAGTAACAAGGACTGATGCAGTATCATCTTCTGTATTTACCAACATCCCTGAAAGAAATGATTACAAGTTAAATTTGGCATGGCAAATCTTACATGCTATCAAAATGCCTTAAAAATGTGTGCAAATTTTATACTCAACAACCTGTCAGGCAACATACTAGTACAAGTTCATCTGGTTGTCTATCCTATAATCTGATAAATGAGCTTTTGATGGAAAATAGAAAAGCACTACTGTAGTCATAGACCAGTCTTATTCAAAGCTATTTTTTTTACCAGAATAAAAAAAAAAGCTACTTCCACTTTGATTAATTTAACTGCTGCATTTTTTTGGTCTATCTTTTCAAACCATAGGTAGGGTCATGCATACAATTCCACATATTCATTCATTTTTAATTAATTCTGAATGAAATAAATATAAAATTGCAAAAGAAAACCATAGTGTGAATGGTGTATAAGCAATACTGTAAATACATTACGGGTTTATACACCGTAAACACAATCTTTCTATTCTTACTTGTCTTATAAGTCATTTAAATAAATTGCTGTTTAACACTGCATTAATTAATCTCATAATTACGTTCAACTCTTGACGCTATAAGGCCCAATTCAGACCTTTTTAATCCGGTGCTGTATAATAGCACATGCGTATTAACACATGTCATGCATTCATACTTGTTGCATTAAGGCAGTGCATGTCAATAGGCTGTTAGCGCACAACAGACCAGAATAACTCAGGATAAAATCCATTTCAACAGTAGTTTATTGGGTAAAACAGTAGCTGACCTCTGGGTATATGTCTAGTCTTTAAGAAGGTAGAACACTTGCCAAAACAAAGACCCAGCTCTGCCTAGTAGCTATACCAGGGCTACTGATAAGGCAGTAGAACCATCCCTCTTGTACGGGCCCAGGCCCCATCAGTTCAACAGGGGGCATGGCCCCTGACAAGCAGGAGGAGCGGTTCTACTGCTCTATCATAAAAAAAACAGGAACAGCAACTTGTGTAAGCGAAACTTGAAACAATGCAATTTCTCACTGTTTTCCTTAGCTGATAATTGCTTGGCACAAGACAGCATACAATGCATTGAAAACATATTCATACCCCTTGACATTTTGTACATTTTGTCATGTTACAACCAAAAACATAAATGTATTTTATTGGGATTTTATGTGATAGACCAACACAAAATGGCACATAATTGTGAAGTGGAAGGAAAATTATAGTTTTCAAAATTCTTTACAAATAAATATCTGAAAAGTGTGGTGTGCATTTGTTTTTACCCCCCTTTACTCTGATACCCCTAATGGAAATCTAGTGGAATCAATTGCCTTCAGAATTCACCTAATTAGTAGAGTCCACCTGTGTAATTTAATCTCATTATAAATACAGCTGTTCTGTGAAGCCCTCAGAGGTTTGTTAGGAAACCTTAGTGAACAAACAGCAAGGCAAAGGCCATGGAACACACCAGACAGGTCAGGCATAAAGTTGTGGAGAAGTTTTAAGCAGGGTTAGGTTATAAAAAATATCCCAAGCTTTGAACATCTCATGGAGTTCAATCCATCCTCCAAAAATGGAAAGAGTATGACACAACTGCAAACCTGCCAAGACATGACTGTCCACCTAAACTGACAGGCCGGCCAAGGAGAGCATTAATCAGAGAAGCAGCCAAACGGCCCATGGTAACTTTGGAGGAGCTGCAGAGATCCACAGCTCAGGTGGGAGAATCTGTCCACAGGACAACTATTAGTCGTGCACTCCACAATTCTGACCTTTATGGAAGAGTGGTAAGAAGAAAGCCATTGTTGAAAGAAAACCTTAAGAAGTCTTGTTTGCGGTTTGCGAGAAGCCATGTGGGGACACAGCAAACATGTTGAAGAGGGTGCTCTGGTCAGATGACGCCAAAATTTTACTTTTTGGCCTAAAAGCAAAACGCTATTTGTGGTGGCTTTCTTTTGGTGGTATTTAATCACTGCTGGGTTTTTTATTTTTTACAAAGTTTTTGCTACTTTTTTCTGTCAGTAAATTTTGTAACTAAGTTATTTTTCACCTTCACTGATGTGCGCTGATGAGGTGCCACCGATGGGCACTGATAGGCTGAACTGGTGGGTACTGATGAGGCGGCACTTATGGGCACTGATGAGGTGGCACTAATATGCCACACTGATAGGCGGAAGTGGTGGGCACTGATAGGTGGCACTGATGGGTACGGATAGGTGGCATGGATAGGGTTACAGATGGGCACTGATGGGCATTGATGGGTGGTACTGATGGGCGACGCTTATTGGCATTGGTGGACAGAAGTGATGGACATTGATGGGCAGCACTGATAGGCGGCACTAATTGCCAGCACTGACTGGGATGGCTAATGGGCACTGATTTGTGGGCTCTGATCACTGGCATTGGTAGGCACTGTATGCTGGCATTGCCATTTTTTACACTTTATATACTGTAATCAGGGCACTGCTGATCAGTGCCCTGATTACTTCCTTAGCTGTCCCCTGTGAGGAGATGCCGCTGATCGGCTCTCCTCTCCTCACACTCTGTCAGTGTGAGGCGAGGAGCACCGATTACCGACATCTCCATGTTTACATGTGACCGGCTGTGATTGGACACAGCTGATCACATGGTTAAAGAGCTGCTGACGCAGCTCAATACACAGATTGGTGTTGCACCGTGTCCTAGCAACACAGTGTGGCTACGATCGCCATGCTAGGAGCCCCCGCAGGTGCTTGGGAGCGGATGTTCCGTGCCGCCATCATATGCTGCCCAGAACAAGAGCTGCACCACCCCACCGTCATTTGATGGCGGGCAGAAAGCAGTTAACCAACTAAGGGCAGGGCCTCGTTTTGAGATTTAGTGTTTACTGGTTTAAAACAGTTTTTTTTTTTTGCTAGAAAATTACTTAGAACTCCCAAACATTATATATATTTTTTCTAACACCCTAGAGCAGGGCTTGAAAAAAATTTGCTTGGAATCTAGGAGCCAGCTTAAAAAGTTAGGAGCCAGGTCGGTAATGGCGATCCGGACCTGTCCCTGGCCTGACATGGAGACGAGTGAGGTGAAGATGGGGGGGGGGGGGCGGCAGCGCTGTCTCCAAGTCATTGCCCATAGCTCTTAGAGGGACATTTTATTTATTTATTTTTTTCAAATGACAATTTTTTTTTATTTTTTATTGCATTTTAGTGTAAATATGAAATCTGAGGTCTCTCTGACCCCCCAGATCTCATATTTAAGAGGACCTGTCATGCTTTTTCTATTACAAGGGATTTTTACATTCCTTGTAATAAGAATAAAAGTGACACAATTTTTTTTTTAAAAGAACAGTGAAAAATATAAAAATAAAAAAGTTAAAATAAGAAAAAGAAAAACATTTTTTAAACACGCCCTGTCCTGCCTGCATATGAAAGCGGTGTTCAAACCACACATAGGAGGTATCGCCGTGATCGGTAGAGCGAGAGCAATAATTCTAGCCCTAGACCTCCTCTGTAACTCAAAACATGCAACCTGTACAATTTTTTTAAACGTCGCCTATGGAGATTTTAAAGGGTAAAATTTTGTCGCCATTCCATGAGCGGGTTCAATTTTGAAGTGTGACATGTTGGGTATCAATTTACTCAGCGTAACATTATCTTTAACAATATAAAAATTGGGCTAACTTTACTGTTGTCTTATTTTTTTATTAAATTATTTTTCCCAAAAAAAGTGCGCTTGTAAGTCCGCTGCACAAATATGGTGTGACAGACAGTATTGCAACAACCACCATTTTATTCTCTAGGGTGTTAGAATAAAAAATATATATAATGTTTAGGGGGTTCTAAATAAAGGCAAGGAGATAGGCAGGCAATAAAAAAAACAGACAGTGAAAGCTCCATTAGCATTGCTGGTTGTCATACCAACGGCCACCACAAGAGGGCGCCAGATTCCAGAAGGAATCATAGGACCGCAGAAGGCCTCAAAGCCGCGGCCTCAATTACCGGCCGCCGGCAGAACGGCGATCACGCCGGGGGGGTCCACGGAGAAAGGATACCCCCAGCTGTACTGCCCCAGGCACCAGGTCGCTAATTCTAGTCGCAAATGCGACCTGGGGCCCGGGTTTTGTCGATCCCTGCCCTAGAGAATAAAATGGCAGTCGTTGCAATAATTTTTGTCACACCATATTCATAATTGCGCAACGGTCTTAGAAGCACACTTTTTTGGGGAAAAATACACTTTTTTAATAAAAAAAATAAGACAACATGAAAGTTAGCCCATTTTTTTTTATACTGTGAATGATAATGTTACGCCAAGTAAATTGATACCCAACGCGCTTCAAAATTGCGCCCACTCATGGAATAGCAACAAACTTTTACCCTTAAAAATCTCCATAGGCGATGTTTAGAAAATTCTACAGGTTGCATGTTTTGAGTTACAGAGGAGGTCTAGGGCTAGAATTATTGCTCTCGCTACCAGGGCCGTCTTTAAGGCAGGGCAAAAGGGGCAGCTGCCCTGGGCCCTGTCATTGTTGTGGGGTCCAAAGCAGCTGCCTCATACTTGCCAACTATCCCAGTTTACATTCCCTTGTCCCTTGAAGCTTTAATCCTGTGCTGTGTCCTGATATCTCAGTGTGATGTGCTGATACTAATGCTGCTCAGCTCTGCCCTATTGTTGTGTGCATATGACTCACCTGCAGACCCTGTGTTTACATGTAAATAACCGGCATTCATATGTAAATAGCAGTGACATGCATATGTAAATAGCTGAGGCCAACGCCATTGATATGTAAATAAAGGCAGCATTCATATGTATATCATGCCCCCCTGCAGTGAGGAGATGATGTGCTGTAACCAATAGCATCCAGTGAGCAGTATTACTGTACAGTAATCTCTAGCAGCCAATCAACAAGCAGAAATCATGTGCTGTAACCTCTAGCAACTAATCAGTGAGCCTTAAGGAGTGCTGTAACCTCTAGCAACCAGTCAGTAAGCAGTAATGATATGCTGTAACCTCTGGCAACCAATCGCAATCGCTGCCTGATCTGATACAGTAAACCGATTTTAAGTCTAGCTGCTATTTATTGTATGTCTCAGAGAAAGTGGAGAGTGAAATTGCATGGGGTGGGGGGGGGGCTAAGAAAATTTTTGCCCAGGGCCCAATCAATATTAAAGACGGCCCTGCTCGCTACACTTTTACACTGTTCTTTTTAAAAAAATGGTGTCACTTTCATTCCTATTACAAAGAATGGAAACATTCCTTGTAATAGAAAAAAAAGCAAAACAGAACCTCTTAAATATGAGAGCAGGGGTCAAAAAGACCTCAGATCTCATATTTACACTAAAACGCAATAAAAATATATTTAAAAAATGTTGTTCGAAATTTTTTATTTTTTTTAAATGTCCCTTTAAGAGCTATGCATTGGTATGCACTGTATGCTGGCATTGGTGGGCACTGTATGCTGGCATTGCCATTTTTTACACTTTATTTATATACTGTAATTCAGGGCACTGGTGATCAGTGTCCTGATTACTTCCTTAGCTGTCCCCTGTGAGGAGATGCCGCTGATCGGCTCTCCTCTCCTCGCACTCTGTCAGTGTGAGGCGAGGAGCGCCGATTACCGGCATCTCCGTGTTTACATGTTTACATGTACATGTTTACATGTTTACATCAAAACGTCACTTCTGCCCTGCAATAGTATGGAGCTGGGTGGGGGCCATCTTCCCCTCACTCAGCTCCATACCACACAGGAAGAAAAAGGATCCAATCGCCAACGCCGCTACCGACGGCTTCAGTAAGCGGCAGAAGGCACCGAAGTGCAGCGGAGGCCCCTCTCCTACCACCGATAAAAGTGATCTTGTGGTGAATGCGCTGCAGAGACCACTTTTATCTGAAAGCCAACCACCCGCTGAAGAAGAGGATACTGGGGTTACGGCAGATAGCTGTTGCAATAACAACGATATTGATCTTCAAATTGCTGACATATAACGACAGCGGTCGGTCATCAAGTGGTTAATAAACAGAGAGAAAAATGAACTGTAATTTTAGAAGCAGAAGGAGAAGGGACTGGCACAGACAAGGAGCTGACAAGCAGGGAGGGGAGGGGGGAGAGTACAGAGGAGATGATGGAGGAGAGGACAGAGAAGAGACAGGACAGCTGCAGATGACGGAGGTACGTAAATTGACCGGGCTCATCAGCCATTGGTCAGTTTACAAAGGGGAGGGCAGAACCAGGCAGGATCAGCCAGGTTTGTCAGGTGATACAAGGGGTCAAATTACACAGCACAAGCACTGTGCTCTAACCGCTTCAGCCCCCTTACCCCCTTTTTGCGATTCGGCACTGCGTCTCTTTAACTGACAATTTCGCGGTCGTGCAACGTTGCACCAAAACATAATTGAAGTCCTTTTTTCCCACAAATAGAGCTTTCTTTTGGTGTTATTTGATCACCTCTTAGTTTTTTATTTTTTGCGCTATGAACAAAAAAAGAGCGACAATTTTGAAAAAAAGTGTATATTGATTGGTTTGCGAAAAAAAGTTATAGCATCTACAAAATAGGGGATAGTTTTATGGCATTTTTATTATTAATTTTTTTTACTGGTAATGGTGGCGATCTGCAATTTTTTTTGGGACTATGACATTATGGCGGACACGTCAGCAAAAAGTAAAAAATATTGCTTTTTTCAAAACTGTCGTTCTATTTTTGTTTATAGCACAAAAAATAAAAACTGCAGAGATCATCAACTACCACCAGAAGAAAGCTCTATTTGTGGGGAAAAAATGACGTCAATTTTGTTTGGGTGCAACGTCTCACGACTGCGCAATTGTCAGTTAAAATGACGCAGTGCCGAATCGCAAAAAGTGCTCTGGTCAGGGAGGGGGTAAAAGCTTTTTACTTCCATGATATGTTTTTTGACTAACCATATTCACCTCACTCAAAGTACCAGGACAAACCCCATGTATGTATATATATACCCAAAGGTCTGGTGCTGTGTCCTGCAATAAACACTGGGAGAAGATAAATTTCTAATAGTCAAATACATTTTACCATTTCCCATTAGACAGAAATCAATACTTTGCTTTAAATACCTAGCAACTGTTCAATGACATGGGTACAAATTCTTCCATCATTTAGCAGTAGTCCAACAACAGTAGATGAATTGTTTTCCAAGCATTCTTGAAAACTAGACAGCACGTGCTTCTTGCGGACCACCTATTTAAAAGAAATGTATACATTGCATACCATTTCACTTTAAAAAAAAAAAAAAAAAAAAAATATATATATATATATATATATATATATATATATATATATATATATATTCATTCACTCAAATGTGCACGGATATAAACAGCCAAAAAAGTATTACTTCACAGAACGAAAATAGCTATATACTGTATATATATATATTTTTTTAACTGAGTAGCTTCCCTCTTACTCGCCCGTCATGCATGACTCCAAAACCTCTCCCATTCTCTGGAACATCCTACCACAACCTGTCTGGCTATCTCCTACTCCATCCACCTGTAGGCAAAAGTTTTCCCAGAAAACCTGTCTCTTTGAGGAAGTATACCCCACCTTCACCTAAAAACTGAACTTTTACTTTCTCCATCATCTCATCCCTCACAGTGATTGCTGTCTGATAGGCTTGTGTCTTTTTTCAACCTAACCTACTATGTAACTAAACATGCAGTGGTCTCAGCGGGGAGCATCGATAATTAGAGATGGACGAACTTCCGGCGGGACGTTTCACGAATGCGAACCGTAAACGCAGCCAAAAGTTTGCGAACCGCAAAGTTTGCGGCAGGCCCCATTGACTTCAATGGCTGGCGAACTTTAAAAACCTACAAGTCATATTTTCAGCCACAAAATAATTACTAGCTGTGCACACATAGTCCCACCACATGGCCACTGACATAACACATGTATGAAGTGAATCTGGGATCGACAACTACAAGAATTCTTTTTTATCTGTGAAATTTTGACAATTCAGGACTCAGGAGCACATGAAGGCAATGGAGGAGAGGGAAGGTCAGGTTAGGCTATGAAGTGGGTGCAGGAGATGATCGCCAGTACTGTGATATAGAGCACTGACACCAGCACCATGATATAGAGCACTGACACCATCACCGTGATATAGAGCACTGACACCATCACCGTGATAGAGTGCACTGACACCAGCACTGTGATAGAGTGCACTGACACCAGCACCGAGATAGAGTGCACTGACACCAGCACCGTGATAGAGTGCACTGACATCAGCACCTTGATAGAGTGCACTGACATCAGCACCGTGATATAAAGCACTGACACCAGCACCGTGATAGAGTGCGCTGACACCAGCACCGTGATATAGAGCACTGACACCAGCACCTTGATATAGAGCACTGACACCAGCACTGTGATAGAGTGCACTGACACCAGCACCGTGATAGAGTGCGCTGCCACCAGCACCATGATATAGAGCACTGACACCAGCACCGTGATATAGAGCACTGACACCAGCACGGTGATAGAGTGCGCTACCACCAGCACCGTGATATAGAGCACTGACACCAGCACCGTGATAGAGTGCACTGACACCAGCACCGTGATAGAGTGCGCTGCCACCAGCACCGTGATATAGAGCACTGACACCAGCACCGTGATAGAGTGCACTGACACCAGCACCGTGATATAGAGCACTGACACCAGCACCGTGATATACAGCACTGACACCAGCACCGTGATAGAGTGCACTGACACCAGCACTGTGGTATAGAGCACTGACACAGCACCGTGATATAGTGCACTGACACCAGCACCGTGATATAGAGCACTGACACCATCACCGTGATAGAGTGCACTGACACCAGTACCGTGATAGAGTGCACTGACACCAGTACCGTGATAGAGTGCACTGACACCAGCACCGAGATAGAGTGCACTGACACCAGCACCGTGATAGAGTGCACTGACACCAGCACCGAGATAGAGTGCACTGACACCAGCACCGTGATAGAGTGCACTGACACCAGCACCGTGATAGAGTGCACTGACACCAGCACCGAGATAGAGTGCACTGACACCAGCACTGTGAGAGCACTGACACCAGCACCGTGATAGAGTGCACTGACACCAGCACCGAGATAGAGTGCACTGACACCAGCACCAAGATAGAGAGCACTGACAGCAGCACTGATACCAGCAACTCGCTGCTGGGCCCCAAAAAATATGACACCGCTCAACCTCTTCAAACAGGAGGGTATGGGCATATATTACGGTGTGCTTTTTTTGTACAAGGAAGTGAGCCAAATGTAGAAAAAAGGTCTGTGTGCTCGATTAAATAAATTGTTTATAGAGATATACATGGTCTACTGGTCTCATGTGTTGAATTCCTCCGAGATCCATGCCTCATTCATTTTTAGAAATGTGAGGTAGTCAAAACTGTCGTGAGCTAGGCAAGTGCGCTTATCGGTCACGATCCCCCCTGCTGCGCTGAACGTCCTTACGGACAGGACACTGGACGAGGGGCAAGCCAACAGTTCCATTGCAAATTGGGCAAGCTCTGGCCAGAGGTCAAGCCTGCCCACCCAGTAGTCCAGGGGTTCATCACTCCTCAGAGCGTCCACATCGGCCGTTAACCCGATCTAGTCAGACACCTGTCAATCTAGGCGTTCCCTGATGCTGGATCCGGATGACGCCTGTCGATGGGTCGACTGAAAGAATGACCTCATATCAGAAGTCACCAACACATCTTCAAACCGGCCTCTTCTTGAAGGTGCTGTTGGATTGGTACCCACAACTCTTTCTCTGGGAGTGGGAATTCCTCCTCTGCCAGCGCACGCAAAAGCAGAATGCAGCATTTCTTGAAGCAAGGCCTGAAAGTGCTCCATTCTGACAGCCCTCTGTGACGGTGGTAACATTTCCGCCATTTTATGTTTGTACCGGGGGTCTAAGTACGTTGCCACCCAGTACTGGTCCTTGACCCTTATGCTTTTTATCCGGGGGTCCCTGTTAAAACACTGGAGCATGAAGGCCCACATTTGCACTAAACTGGAAGCGGTGTGGTGGCCTGGCTCCTGCTCATCATCCAGAATAATGTCGTCCTCCTTGTTCTCCTCTCCCCATCCACGCACAACAACAGAGATCCCAGAAAGGTTTAAAGCATGCTCTACTTGCTCCTCCTCATCCGCCCCGGCACCATCCTCCTCTGACTCCTCTTCAGACTCCTGTTGTTGACTTGTCTCAGATAGAGTAGCCCCCCCTGGGAATTCATCCAGCATTGCGACTTCCTCATCTTCCTGCTTCTGCTCCTCCACGGCTTGATCAATGACACAACGCAAGGCACGCTACATAAAGAAGGCATAAGGTACCATGCCAGTGATGGCGCCATGACTGCGACTGACCAGTTTGGTGATCTCATCAAATGGCCGCAGAAGTCTGCATGTGTCGCGCATGAGCAGCCACTGGTGCGGTGAAAAAAAAGCAGCTCCCCAGAACCTGTTCTACCACAGAGTTCGTACAGGTAGACGTTAACTGTACATTTCTGCTGGAGCAGCCTATCAAGCATATAGAAGGTTGAGTTCCATCACGTCGGGCAATCGCAAATAAGACGTCTGACCGGCAGATTGTGTTGCCGCTGAATGTCAGCAAGGCGAGTCATGGCCTTGTAAGATCTTCTGAAATGGGCCGAGATTTTCCTTGCCTGCCACAAGATGTCCTGGACCCCAGGGTATTTTACAACGAATTGCTGCGTGACCAAGTTTAATACGTGGGCCATGCATGGCACGTGCGTAATTTTTTCCTGTTTCAATGCGCTAAGCAGATTGGCACCGTTGTCACACACCACTTTACGAACTGTCAAATTGAGCGGTGTTAGCCACTGATCTGCCTGTGAACGCAAAGCTGAAAGGAGTGCAGGGCCAGTGTGGCTCTTGGCTTCCAGCCACAACAGACACAGCACAGCATGGCAACGTCTCACCTGGCATGTCGAATAGGTTCTGGGGAGCTTGGGCGGCGCAGCGGAAGAGACGCTAGCAGCGGAAAAGGAGGAGTCAGCCGAGGAGGAGAGAGAGGAGGAAGGAGTAGGAGGAGGAGAAGAAGAGCCAGGCCTGCATGCAATCCATGGCGGTAAAACCAAATCCACATGGGTGCCACAGGTTACATGCTTGACGGCCGTCAGAAGGTTCACCCAGTGGGCAGTAAAAGTGATATACCTTCCCTGCCCATATTTGCTAGACCACGTGTCTGTGGTCAGATGTATCTTGGCACTGACACTGTGTGCCAGAGATACATTCACTTGCCGCTGAACATGGCCATATAGCTCTGGGATGCCCTTCTGTGAGAAATACTTCCTTCCTGGGACCTTCCATTGTGGTGTTCCAATGGCCACAAATTTTCGAAAGGCCTCCAAGTCCACCAGTTTATATGGCAGTAGTTGGCGGGCTATCAGTTCTGACAAGCCAGCCGTCAACCGCTGGGCAAGAGGGTTATCCGGCATCATAATTTTTTTTACTCTTGAACATTTGGCTCACGGAAGCCTGCCTTTTTGCAGAAAAACGTGAGGATGGCGTGATGGAAGGTGGAGTGGAGGACAATTATAAGGAGAGAGGAGAAGGAGAAGTAGAAGACGAGGCTGGATGGTGAGAGCCTGGAGTGTGGCTTTGTGTGTTCCGTTGCTCCCAGTGGGCTCGGTGATGGCATCTCATGTGCCTTTCTAAGGCGGTCGTCCCTAGGTGAGTGTTGGGCTTACCGCGACTTATGCGTTGACTGCAAAGATTGCAGATGGCAACACTATTGTCAGCAGCGGACACGTTAAAAAAAGCCCACACTGCGGAGCCATGTGCCGACATCCTGGGAGCGCCAGATGTGACCGTACATGGTTGATGCCTCGCTCCTGATACATTTGCAGTCTGCTTTGTCCCTTGCGTGCAATGTAAGTTCTTCCTGCTTCTCCTCCCTATCTGCTGGTCCATATCTCCCTCTGAACTCCCCTCCTCTTCCTCTCTTGTGGGCACCCACGTGACATCACTAGACACGTCATCATCGACGTCACTTTCCCCACCGCTATAAGTAGAAATCTCGGAGTAGGCAGCAACAGCGGGGACCAACCTCCTCCTTGGGCTGATCTGGGTACTGTTGTCAGACTGCTGAGTGGCAGTTGTTGCTACCTCCTCTTCCTGATCCAATGCCAAGAGTGGCTGTGCATCGGAAATGTCTTGATATGGATTGGAAAATAATTCCTGTGACTCAAGCAGAAGGTATATGGTGGTGGTCGTAGTGTCTTTGGGGGTGCACACAGCAGAGAGTGAAGAAGAGGGTGCAGATCGAGAGGATGAGGAGGGTGCAGAAGAGTAAGGCTGAGTGAGCCACTCAACCGAGTCTGGTGCTGTCAGGGACGTTACCTGGATGGTCGCGGTGCCTGCTCCTACTGTACCTTGGCCGTCCGCCTGTTGCCGAACCCAGCCTGTACCCGGACCTGCCTGCTCAGTTCCTGCTCTGCACCCAGTTTTGCCTTTGTCCTGCCTATACCTGCTGCTTAGAGTTTTCTGCGGGTTCCTGCTCCTGGATCCATACCACAGGCTCTCTTACCACTCCGCACTCTCAGCCACCTGTCTACTCTATCAGGGGTTGTAAGTCAGACACGTACTGGAGACCACCCTCTGCCCAAGCGGACTCACCGGTCTGGTAAGTGCTAGTCTGACAGTATCAGGCAGCCATGACTGAGTCCGGGCAGGGGGCCTCCCCCATGGACGAATTATGCAGACACCTGGCTGGTCTGACCCAAGCCGTGAAGAATCTCCAGGAAGGCTACTCAAGGTTGGAGGAGCAAGTTGAAGCCTTGTCCTCCTCATCTAATCCTCAAGGAACCTCTTCCACTGGCCTTTCATCCGCACCCTCCGTAGTGATGCTTTCTCCTGAGCCATGAGTACCTACGCCTGAAAGATTTTCTGGTGATTGTACCAAGTACCGTGCATTTCGCAATTCTTGTGAACTTTACTTTGCACTGCAGCCCCGGACATTTTCTCTAGAAGCAACTAAGGTGGGCTTTGTAATATCCCTGTTGTCTGGCGAGCCTCAGACCTGGGCCCACCGTCTGCTGGAGCAAAAATCTGGATCCATGGATAGCCTTGATAATTTCTTCTTGGCCATGTCTCAACTATATGAGGACCCCCAATTGACCACGACTGCAGAAGCCGCACTGCACTCTCTCCAGCAAGGTCGCAGGGCGGCCGAGGACTATGCTGTGGAATTCCGCCGTTGGAGTTCCGACACGGATGACGCCACCCTGCGCCACCAATTCCGGATGGGACTTTCTGACCCCCTTAAGGATGAGTTGGCACGGGTGGGAATACCACAAACCCTGGCTGAATTAGTCAATCTCTCCATTCAGATTGATCGTCGCTTAAGAGAGCGCCGGTCGGAGAGATCCTCCAGCCATTTCCGTCCCACCTGGATGCTCCCCAAGGTTCCCAGTTCTGCTGGTCAATTTCCTTCCACCTCTTCTGCTCCCGCTCTGGAAGCTCCTGAACCAATGCAGCTTGGTTTGCTTTGGCCCTCGCTGACCCCCGAAGAAAAACAGCGCAGACGTACTCACAACCTATGTCTCTACTGTGGGGAACTTGGACACTATGTCAGGACCTGCCCCAACAAGACACGTAAGTGTGTTTCCACTTCTTCCATGTGTGCCTCTGTTCTGCAAAAACCCAGTTCTCACCTTGCTCTTCTCATCACATTGCAGCTTCCAGGAGGGAATTTTCCAGTGTCAGCCATCATTGACTCTGGAGGATGCAGCTGCTTTATCGATCTGACCTTTGCTGCCAACCATCACATCTCGCTTCTACCCAAGGCTCAGGGGCTTGTTGTACACCTAGCGGATGGCTCCGCTCTTAGTTCCGGTCCTGTCACGCAAGAGACTGTCCCTTTGCTGGCTACTATGGGCACCTGTCACCAGGAGCACCTACGTCTGGATGCTATCTCCTCCCCTCTGTTTCCCATTATCCTGGGAATACCCTGGTTGCAGGCCCACAATCCAAGCATAAACTGGGCCACTGGAGAAGTTAAGTTTCTTTCTGAGTACTGTCAACAACACTGCTTGGGCCGACCAACCAATAATTCCTCTCAGCTTCTCTGTCTGGATGTTGATCCGGAATTACATCAGTCCATTCCCAAACCTTACAAAGACTTTCTGGATGTATTCAGCAAGAAAGGGGCAGAGACACTTCCCCCCCACAGGCCTTATGACTGCCCTATAGAATTGTTACCAGGCACTGAAGTTCCTTTTGGAAGAATTTTTGCACTAACGGAGCAGGAGTTAGGCACGCTGAAAGATTATATAGATGAGAACCTGAAAAGGGGGTTTATCCGTCCTTCTACTTCCCCTGCCGGTGCTGGCATTTTCTTTGTTGAAAAAAAGGACCATTCCTTACGTCCCTGCATTGACTATCGGGAATTGAACAAAATAACTGTTAAAAACCGTTATCCTTTACCCCTGGTACCTGAGTTATTCCAAAGGCTGGGGTCTGCAGTTATCTTTTCGAAATTAGATCTTCGCAGATATAATATAATAATTTAATCTGTATCCGAGAAGGAGACGAGTGGAAGACAGCGTTCCGTACTCGTTTTGGGCACTTCGAGTACCTTGTCATGCCCTTCGGGTTGTGTAACGCACCCGCGACCTTTCAACATTTTGTCAACGACATTTTTCGTGACTACCTGGATTTATATGTAATTGCATATCTGGACGATATCTTAATCTTCTCCTCATCATTGAAGGACCACCGTAGACACATCCGTAGCGTTTTAACTCGACTCAGGTTACACGGGCTCTATGCAAAACTTGAAAAATGTGAGTTCAAACGCCAGTCCATCCAATTCCTGGGCCTGGTTATATCAGTGGAGGGCATCAAGATGGATCCCCAAAAGGTGTCTGCCATTCTGGACTGGCATGCGCCTGTGGACAAGAAGGGTGTGCAGCGCTTCATTGGCTTTTCCAACTTCTACCGGAAGTTCATCAGGGGTTTCTCTGCAATTATTGCTCCCATCACCAAACTGACCAGGCAGGGTACCCGATTCTCTTGGACCCCTGAGGCTCAGGGGGCCTTTGAAAGACTCAAGACGCTATTTACTTCTGCCTCTATTCTGAAACATCCGGATCCAGCTTTGCCCTTCGTCCTTGAGGTTGATGCTTCAGAAATTGCCGTGGGGGCAGTGCTCTCTCAGCGGCACGGTGCCAAGGCCCTTCTCTTTCCGGTGGCGTTCTTTTCCCGTAAACTCTCCTCATCCGAAAGAAACTATGACGTTGGAGACCGAGAACTTCTGGCCATCAAGGCGGCTCTGGAAGAATGGCGTTATCTATTGGAGGGTGCTGCACATCCTATCTTGGTCTACACTGACCATAACAACCTGGAATATTTGAGAACTGCCAAAAGACTTAGACCACGGCAAGCCAGATGGGCTCTTTTTTTTTTCTCCAGATTCCAATTCCACATTACCTATAGACCTGGTTCTAAGAATGTTAAGCTGGATGCGCTGTCGCGCATGTTTTCTGACCCTGAAAAGACTCTGCCTCCTGATACAATCCTTCCTTCTGGGAACTTCCAGCTCCCCCAAGGGGACCTCATCTCCTGGATCAGAAAGGCTTCTGTGGGAATGCCCCTGGTCCCTGAAGCCAGTTGTAGTGAGGGTTTGTTCTGGCATAAAGGAAAAATTGTGGTTCCTGAAGCCTTGAAGGTGAATGTGTTGGAGCTCTGCCATGACCATAAGATGGCCGGACACTTTGGTACCCTGAAGACTGCCGAGTTGGTCCAGCACACCTTCTGGTGGCCTCAACTACTTAAGGATTGTAAGGACTATGTGGATTCTTGTAGCATTTGTGCCCGAAGTAAAAGCAGCCGGACACGGTCTACTGAAACCTTTGCCTGTCCCTGAGAGACCGTGGAAAATGATATCGATGGATTTTATTGTGGAACTTCCCCCATCCGAAGGGTTCTCTACCATCTTTGTTGTAGTGGATAGGTTGTCCAAAATGGCTCACTTCCTCCCGATGAGGGGCACCCCCTCGGCAATGGAGACGGCCAAGATCTTTGTCAAGGAAATTGTAAGGCTGCATGGGATCCCGGCAAGTATTGTGTCTGATCAAGGTGTCCAATTCACTTCTAGGTTTTGGAAGGCGCTTTGCGGGTCCCTTGAAATTGAATTGGCATTTTCATCTGCCTATCACCCCCCAGACTAATGGACAAACGGAAAGAACTAATCAGTCCCTGGAGCAGTACATCCGCTGTTTTTCCTCTTTTTCGCAAGATGACTGGGTCTCGTTACTACCTATGGCAGGATTCTCATATAACAACTCCTTACATTCCGCTATCAATCAAACACGTTTTTTTGCCAATTACGGCTTCCACCCAGCTTTCTTACCCGGTTCAATTCCAGAATGTACTGTTCCTGCAGTTTCCGAGACTTTGGATTTCTTCTCCAATAACAACAAACTCCTAAAGGAGACTATGGCCAAGTCTCAGGAATACTATAAACGGATGTTTGACAAGAAGAGACGTGGAGAACTTGTTCTGGCGCCCAGCGACCAAGTGTGGTTATCCACAGCTGACCTAAAGATGGCCTGTCCCTCCAGGAAATTAGGCCCTAAATTCATGGGCCCTTTCACAGTAAAGAGGGAAATAAATGAAGTTGCCTATGAACTTAACCTACCTGACTCTCTTAGAGTGCACCCGGTCTTTCATGTGACCTTATTAAAACCCGTTACCCCAAACCCCTTTGCTGGCCGCACTACTGGCCCACCTGAACCTGTTACAGTGGACAACGAAGAAGAGTTTGAGGTCGAAGCAATTCTTGATTGTAGGAAGAGGGGTAATGTAACCCAGTACCTCATCAAATGGAAAGGGTATGGCCCTGAGGACAACTCCTGGGAGCCCAAGGGCAACCTGCATGCTCAGAAACTTTTGCGGGCCTTCAAGAACGGCCAGGTTTCCAGATGGGCCCACTTGGGCAGCCGGAGTCTGCCGATGTGCGGCGGTGCGTGCGGGTGTGCGTGTTCCCGTGCGCGCGGTGGTGCGCGCTCCTGCGGGCGCTGGTGCGCGCCGGTGTGCGCCCATGCATGCTCCTGCTGGCGCCGGTGTGCGTCGATGCGCGCCGGTGCGCGCTGTTGTGTGCGCTTTGGGTGACGCTGGTATGTGTGCTGGCACTCGGGTGTGCCAATCGGCCTATTTAGGTCTGCTGCTTAGTTCATTCAGGTGCTGCCTGATCAACAGCTCCCTGGTTCCTGTTCCGTTGCCTGTATCCTGCATTCCTGCTTCCTGATCTCCTGACGACCCGGCTTTCTTTGGACACCCCTGACCTCTGCCTGCACCTGACCTCGGCCTGTTTGACCTCGCTCCTGCCTGCTCCTACTGTACCTCTGCCGTCCGCCTGTTGCCGAACCCAGCCTGTACCCGGACCTGGCTGCTCAGTTCCTGCTCTGCACCCAGTTTTGCCTTCGTCCTGCCTATACCTGCTGCTTAGAGTTTTCTGCAGGTTCCTGCTCCTGGATCCATACCACAGGCTCTCTTACCACTCCGCACTCTCAGCCACCTGTCTACTCTATCAGGGGTTGTAAGTCGGACACGTACGGGAGACCACCATCTGCCCAAGCGGACTCACCGGTCTGGTAAGTGCTAGTCTGACAGGTGCGTCTTTTGATGTAATCGCAACCACCTGCCACTTTGGCTCAAACCTGTTGCTCCTGCCCTACCCCTACCACCCCTGCAAAGGGCCTGCCTCTTCCTCTGCCTGTCATTTTTTAAATGACCCTGTGACAAAAGTCTCTAGAGAAGAGAAGTATGTATGGTAGAAGGTATATAACACCCCGCTTCAATCTGTCGTTTTTGGGGGCCACTAGTCTATCACACCAGTTATAATACTTTTTTTTTATTGCGTTTGTCACTCTTTGTAGTATCGCGGCAGAACCATTCAGCAGTCACAATGCACTATACTATGCTTTCTATATGTGCAAGTATTTTATACGTGTATTACACATATGTACGCACACCAAATAGTACACCTATACCAGTCCTTAAAAGGACCTTTGTGGACCTAGTAGCTAGTGATTTGCAGACTGTCCCTCAGTCACTACACTGATAAAGGACTGCTGCAGAATAGGGCAGCAGTCAGCAGCAGTGCACCACAACCCTATATATTGTACACCTATACCAGTCTTTACAAGGACCTTTGTGGACCTAGTAGCTAGTGATTTGCAGACTGTCCCTCAGTCACTACACTGATAAAGGACTGCTTCAGAACAGGGCAGTAATCTGCAGCACAGCCCTGCACCAGCACCCTATATATTGTACACCTATACCAGTCCTTACAAGGACCTTTGTGGACCTAGTAGCTAGTGATTTGCAGACTGTACCTCAGTCCCTACACTGATAAAAGACTGCTGCAGAAACCAGCAGTAATCTGCAGCACAGCCCTGCACCAGCACCCTATATATTGTATACCTATACCAGTCCTTACAAGGACCTTTGTGGACCTAGTAGCTAGTGATTTGCAGACTGTCCCTCAGTCCCAACACTGATTAAAAACAGCTCCAGGATCGGGCAGCAGTCAAGTATAATATTCTTTCTATATGTGGAAGAAAGTATATTATACGTGTACAACCCTATATACTGTACACCTATACCAGTCCTTAAAAGGACCTTTGTGGACCTAATAGTAATAGCTAGTGATTAAACTGACTGTCCCTGCTCCACACAACGTCCTGTCCCTACACTGACAAAAGACAGCTGCAGAATCAGTCAGCAGTGCACTCAGCAATCACCAGCACAGCAGTGCACCAGAACTCTATATACTGTACACCTATACTATATATATATTAAAAGGACCTTTGTGGACCTAATAGTAATAGCTAGCTAGTGATTAAGCTGACTGTCCCTGCCAGTGGCATAACTAGAACCTTCAGGGCCCTGATGCAAGAAACCATGAAGGGCCCCCCTGAACCCCAGCCAGGGCCCTTCCCTCCGAGTCTGGCGGTGGAACTCCAGGGCGTGGTCACAGGTATGACCTTTGTGAGCCCTGTAGTTCCACCACTGGTATCAGTAGTTTTTTTTTATTTTTAGGTGCCCCATTGGGGGACTGTCCCTAGGGAGGATGGGGTCCCCGTCCCCAGAAGAGATGAGGTCTTTTTCTCCAGGGCAGATGAAGTTACTGCTCCCAGATGAGAAGGGGTCCCTGTCCCCAGGGGAGGTGGGGGTCCCTGTCCCCACGTGAGAAGGGGTCCCTGTCCCCATGGGGAGATGGAGGAGGTATGTAATGGTGTGTGGGGGATGGGGTCCTCTCACTCACCATGACCAAGCTGTAGGCCGCGCACTCATCCATGTTGGCCTGGGCTCCATCCAGTGTGCTGGATGGGCGATCAGCATATCTCCCAGAAAGACCTTTCATCATCTGTGTATGACGGGGGAGGAGGGGGGCTGGCAGACAAGCCTGCAGTGTCTTCCGGGGAGCCGGCTCTCATAGGGCTGCACTGTATCTGTGTGCTTAAAGTTTGTTTACCCGGGAGAAGTATGCAGTGCAGCGTGGGCAGAACTCGGGGGGGGGGGGGGGGGACTCTGGCTGGGGAGAACAGACATTGGACTGAGCGGCAATGCATGGAGCAGGAGAGGGGTACCCTGAGGAGCCGGCTGAGGACACAGGTCATGCGGGGAATGCACAACTAAAGCAACTAAAGAGCAGCCAGTGCGATAGTCAAGCATGGAGCTCTGCTAGTCACCCTCCACCTCCAGCCACCCGTGTGCATGGTGCACTGGTACCCCTAGCTGCCTATGCTGCTGCCGGCCATATGTAGAGGGGGCTGCATGGGCCCCCTGCATCACAGGGCCCGGTTGCGGTCGCGACTGCTGCACCCCCTATAGTTACGCCCCTGGTCCCTGCTGCACACAGCGTCCTGTCCCTACACTGACAAAAGACAGCTGCAATCACCAGCACAGCAGTGCACTGAACCCTATATACTGTACTACTCCTATACCAGTCCTTAAAAGGACTTTTGTGGACCTAATAGCTAGCGTCCTGTCCCTAAACTGACATAAGACAGAATGTAAAATGGCCACCAGATCAGGTCTATTTATAAGGTAGGGGGAATGTCCAATTGTCCATGTGCTGAAATGTCTCAATTGGCTGTCCTGTACCCCATGATGGATGTGTCATCATGGGTCAAAGTTCTTTCACTCTGTAAACACATATGTCCGCCGGGCGAACAGCAGCAATAGTCCGCCAATCGGATTCACCGCGAAACGACTGCCGGGCAAACAGTTCGCCCATCCTTATCGATAATTTTAAAAAACGACTAGATAAGCACCTAAACTACCACAACATACAGGGATATACAATGTAATACTGGCATATAATCACACACATAGGTTGGACTTGATGGACTTGTGTCTTTTTTCAACCTCACCTACTATGTAACTTTATGTAACTTGCTTCTCGGTTTTAGTTTGTAAACTCTCATGAGCAGAGCCCTCTTAATCCCCTTGTATTGAATCTAATTATAACTGTACTTTCCTTCTTTATTTTTTAAAGTGTTGAGCAAACTGTTGGTGCTATATAAATCGGAAGTGTTTAAGACACCTGATTCCCTGCACTGCACTCTGATTCTCCCTGCCAGCCCTGGCTTAAAATATTAACCCGCTTCAGCCCTGGAAGATTTTACCCCCTTCCTGATTGGAGCACTTTTTGCAATTCAACACTTTAACTGACAATTACGTGGCCGTGCGAAGATACACTAAAAGAAAATTGACATCCTTTTTGTCCCACAAATAGAGCTTTCTTTTGGTGGTATTTGATCACCTTTGCAGTTTTTATTTTTTGAGCTATAAACAAAAAAGACTGTCAATTTTGAAAAAAAGCACTATTTTTTACTTTTTGGTATAATAAATATCCCCCCAAAAATTTTTTCCTCAGTTTAGGCCGATATGTATTCACTACTCCTGATGACAGGGAGCAGTAGATCTCTGTCATGTCACTAGGCAGAACAAGGAAATGCCTTGTTTACATAGACATCTCCATGTTCGGCGGCTCCGAGACACGATTGCCAGGATAATGGCGGACATCGAGTTTGTGGGACCCGCGGCCATGGTCACGCTGTATGCGGCACGAGCGCTAGCCCCACCAATTAGAGGGGTCGTACAGATACGCCCATTTGCCCACCGCTGCCATTGTGCCGACATATATCGGTGTGCAATGGTCGGCAAGTGGTTAAACAATATTGCCAGCTGGTTTAACCACTTACTGGGTATGCAACTTATCTTTTAATCCTTTCCAGTATTCCAGTTCAGGCTGGGTTCACACTAGAGCATGAAGCGTATCACAATCCCAGACATTTCTACCTGTCTGGGATTCTCCCGGACAGTTCAGGTGTGGAATCATGCATCCAGGTTTCAGACCACCTGAAATCTACACACATTATTCAGACTGTTGCAGAAAAAGAGAAGAAGAAGGGGGCGCCTCTGGGTGTAGATTTTTTTAAAAAGCAAAGCGGGCGACGCGTTTCCTGAGCGTTCGGGTCGAGATGGAGAGACGACCGCGCTCTTTCTTCAGGCCAATCCCCGCGACCCGCGTGTCACAGCTAACCAAGCCTCGCTTTGGAAATACATCCTCTGCGTCCACCGAGCCGGCTTTTTCAAAACAACTAACTTGTGGTAACGCCAGGAGAGGACAACATGACACCTGCGGACCGGATCTCAAGTGACGGACGAATCAGATGACCTCCCTTTTATTCTACATGCCATTTTATGTCTTGGAAAATGTGAGTGCATAATCTCTTTGTTTTAGACCCGTGAATAAATTGCTTTTTAAAAAAATCTACACCCAGAGGCGCCCCCTTCTTCTTCTCTTTTTCTGCAACAGTCTAGGAGCCTGGTTTCAGCTCCCTGTGGTGGCAGCCCTGCACTTTGAAAGTCCCACTCAAAGAACGAAAGACACTTCCATGGGACTTGAGAACTAAAAGTTCTTATATATATTATTGTCCTATATAACAGTATATTATTATCTGATTTTTTGCGCCTCTACTTGTCATGTACATTATTCAGACTGGACTAGGGCTTCCCAGCAGGGTTGCTGGCTGCAGTTGTGTAAGCCGAGAGTGTGTGTTACACTCTTTCAAACTGCCCAAAACCTGCACTAACTACTCCCCTCCCCCCCCACACACACACAGACAGGTGAGGAGAGAGGGCTCAATCTGCACCTCTTCCACCTGCCCCTACCCCTCTGTGTCTGCCCACACTCCAATCCCTGGCGCTGTGGCTCAGAAAATGAAAGTGGGGGTAGGAAATTTGAAATCCAGTAGCCTCAGATACATCTGATGAGAGGTGCTGACTGCCAAGGGGCAAGTGAGCTCACCATCCACCCCTGTCTGTGACTGAAGTCTCCCCCTTCTCTCTCCTGTCTCTGAGTGAGTACACCAAGGTGAATCAGGGTTCTCAGAGCACTCACTACATCAGAGTTCTTCTTTACACCAGAGGCCACAGCGTTCCTCCCTACATCAGAGTTCTCAGTGTTCCCCCTGAATTCAGGGTTCTCAGAGGATCCCTTATGTTAGTGTCCCAAGAGTTCTCCCTAACATCAGACGTAAAAGGGGAACTCTGTGGACTCTGATGTAAAGGGGGACTTTTGTGATTAATTTCATATGATTAGAAATGTTATTTAATTGCAAAATATATGTATAGATCATACTATTTAAAAAAATTGCTGTGCACCGATAAAGTGTTCGGGTTTGACTTGAAGAAAAGGTGGCAACCCTAGGTTCACAGCAAGAATCCGGTTTCAGGTCTGATTTCAGCCTGAATTTTTGGCTGAATTCGGACCTGAAATTGACCAAAAGATGCACAGGGCTCCTGTGCAATTCGTACTGGCAAGAAGACCCATAGGTTGAAATGCGTAGGGCTTGATTTACTACTCTCCATATTGCCTTACATTTTATACGTGATCACTTTTTTATATGTATGCAGGTTTTTAGAAATAAATAACCTTTTTTGACCTACACCATGTGAAAGCTATTTCCTTCTTTCCACATATCGTCTGGATGTGAATGGATGTGAGGTCCTTTTTGAGCTGACCCTCTAGATCTAGCTGTGATGGTTTATTTGGAAGCCCACGCGGAGGTCAAGCACAGTCCTTTTGGATCCTGCCCTGGATGTTTGGACTATCGTGAGCTCCACATACCTACCGTCTGCAGCACTTTGCCTGTTTGACTCCGTGTTGCTGAGATTAGAGTCCACCGATTCTGGTAAGAGCATTTACATCTCATTACATGGTTGATGTTTTATTGCCCTGATGATTCTTCAACGCACAGAGTTTTTCCATTCAACTCATATGTGAACTCTCATCATTTGGGGTTGAAAGCTATTTGTGTATATCTGTTAGTGCTACATTATACACTACCTGTAATTATTATCATAATTCTTACAGTTATTTAATCTATATTATAGCGACAATTTATGCAGTTCTTTACATATTGTACATTCACATAACTTTATAAGACACTGAGAGCTTTCTGTTATACTATAGGTGGCTAAGTGAGCTCTGTCACATTACAGCAGTTTAAGTGAATGCTTGCAAAAATAGTTGAAAGTCAGAATGTAGCCAGGAATACATCAATATATATATATATATATATATATATATATATATATATATATAAACACCATACAGATGTTTGGAGGCCAAAAGAAGAGACTAGTTTGCCAAGAGAAGTGGTATAAGGGGTGCTGAGGACTGAAGCTTGGGGGTCACCAACAAAGAGAAAAGTATGCAGGGCCTGACTGAGGCAGAGACAGAAGAGGCTCAAGCAGAGCACTGTGCAGAGGACAGGAGATACAGGCGGTTTGGAGGTCTCTACTGCCTGTGCATTGCCTTGGTTGTCACCTGAACTGTCCAGTACTGAACTGTAATTGTTGGAGCTTCCCTGCCAGTGTAAAAGCTGCCTGCTCTATATCGGGAGTGCTGACAGCTGAATACAGTGAACAAGCTGTCAAGTGACAAGAGAGATCGGCTAATTACACTGGAATAGCCTCACTATTACAATAATCTGCAGGACTGCTGTTGGGATCTGCTCTTCATTCATTTTTTTTATTAAAGCTGCTGTTTAAGCCTTCATTCATATGTGTGCTGATTAGCTATGGTCAGTTTTGTGAGGCCAGAACTCCATAGAAATACAGACCCTGGATGCACACTTCCTGCACTCAGGGTTGATCAGAGGGCTTTATTCATATGTAACTTCCCAGATGAGTGGCTACATGTCGTATGGTGCATGTATGAGATAAGGGGCATTATGTCATGCACTTTTTCCACGTATATGCAGTATGAGTTAACAGTGAAGCAAAATTTCAAAATGGCAGAGTGGGAACAGGGGCCCAGGCAGGACAGAAGCAGAATAAAAGTCACATGGACATGGGTACATATATTTGTTTATTTCCCACTTTACATATTATTGGGTGTTTTATAGAGGGGGTCCTCTTTAACTAAAGGGGTGCTATGAGGTGATCTTTCTCCAGTGCCCAGGCACTCAGCTGGGGTGTCGGTTTCCCTGAGCTTCAATGAGAACAATTGACATGACATTATAAAGCGATGGTAGCCAGAGAAGCTTTATACTTACACGTGATATGAACCCAACATTTGGTTTGTATACCTTACATAGAGTATACAGTACTTGCCTTTTTTAAAGTTGCAAAGACTTCTTTAATGAAAATACACTTATAATTAAAAATAAAAACACTTCTGTAGTATTAGAATGTTCAGAAGAGTATTTCAGCCCCAATTTTAGCTTTGCACAGAGTGGGTGCAGGTTAGATCCTCTGTCAGTTATTACTGATCTCTGTGTCCCTGTTGAAAAGATCTTCCCTTGCTTCCTGTCTTGGTGACAGCATGTTACTGGGACAGGAGGTGAAATTGGCCAAAAGGGACACAGACAGCAATAAAAAATACTCATTTGTTATAGATTAGGGGAAGGTCAGAGCCCCCAGCAACTTTGTTGTCTATGTCCCTGTTAAAAATTGTCCCCCACATCCTGTGTGGGTGACAGAGTTGTCACAGAACAGGAAGTAAGGTGTTGAGGCTCATTTAAAGCAGAGATCCACCCAAAGGGGAAAGCTCTGCTGATCTGCTTCCTTCCTTCCAGGATTAGGTACCTGTTTTTGACCCTCGGAAGTTTGGTCCTCCCTCCTCTGCTGCAGCACCAATTAGAAAGCTCAGCGCACTTCACGTATGCGCAGTAGGTTTCCCTTACCAAAAATGGCGGCAGCACCTGGGAACCAATCCGAAAATTGGCTGAGATGCTGACATTGTGGGCTTCCTGGGCAGGTAAGTGTCCATATATTAAAAGTCAGCAACTACAGTATTTGTAGCTGCTGAATTTTATTTTTGTATTCCCTTAGTCAGAACAGTGCTGTAATAAAGAAGTTGAAAGTCTTCCTGAAAAGCTTCCACACACTTCCTCCAGCTCTCTAACACAAAGCCTCAGGCACCTCAGGCAAGGAGCTGGAGGAGGGATCTGCAGGAGCCTGGCATTGTACCCGACATCCACTGATCATGGTACAATACTTTGCATGCGCCTGTGAAAAAATAAAAAACTTTTTTTTTATCGTGCACTTAGCCTTTGGTAACCTCTTAATTTTTTGTGACTTGACATTTACAAAAATGTGCTTACGGTAGCAAGCATTAAAACACAGCAGGAAATGCTGCAATTGGTAAGTGTACTGATAATGTGAGGTAAATATTTTATGAATGTACAAGTATATGTCTACACACATGAAGAAAGTAACACACAGTAAACATACAGAATGTGTGGTGCTGTGAAATATATTCTGAGATACGTATTTGAGGTTTACTTACAGAGACCGTCCCATCCTCCATCATCTCTATGACACACGCCAAGCAAATAGGCGCATCACCAGCTCCCTGTACTGGGAGAAGCCACTGTGCATCATGACGATAATGGGCCCGTTCATACAGCTGTGGCCCTGCCATTGGTGCTTGCTTTGTCTCTCTCACACAGCAGTCAGGAATCACCACACCTGTTCCCGCTCTTTTCTTGGAAGGGCTCTTCTATAGCCAGTCAGAAAAGCCAGCTGTGATTGGCTAGATTTTGTCAGAGGGGGTGTTCCTCAAATAGTACAGAAAGAAAAGGGATGTGTACATTTCCAGTCAGGACTATACAAATCCTAAACTTACAGAAACAGATATTGAGTCACATAGACATTTTACTAATTTCATTTCCATAATCTGGCTTTCTCTTTCCTGTTGGGCCTCATTCACACAGGCAGTGACATTTTAGGACTTCACAAATCATATCTTGTGGGAGTGCTGGATTTTCAGTTTGCTTTCACATTGAAAGTGCTGGACGTTAGTGGTAAAGCGCCTTTTGCTTTAGCAGCACTTTATTGCTGTTTAAGGCCACTAGCGGGGCACTTTTAACCCCAAAGAAGGAGTTAAAAACTCCTGTGTTGCGGCACAGCCCATTCATTACAATAGGCCAGGGCGTTTTGGGGGCGCCCCAAAGATGCTGCTTAAAGCACTTTTTTTAAGGTCTCGCAAGCGCACCACCCAGGTGTGAAAGCACCCATTGCAGAGGATGGGAGGCAGATTTCAGGCACTTTACAGGTTCTATTTCTAGCGCTAACATGCTTGAAAACTGCCTCAGTGCAAAAGGGGTCCAAAGTGATTAAAAACGTTTGTTCTGTCTGTTAGAACTCCACTTTTCTGACCATATTTCAGGTTATACCCATATTTAGGGTGTAACATGAAAGATGGTCATAGTCTGCATCCCCCATCCTTCACCCGCACCCCTGTGTCATTTCATACCTCCCAATAAGGGGGCATATTAGCAAAAGTATGTAGGCATAGGACACACTCCCTATACCACTTGTCTACAGGGCTTACACACCCTTCCTGCCCAGGCCATTTTTCAGCTTTCAGCGCTGTCGCACTTTGAATGGCATTTGGTCATGCTACACTGTACACAAATGACATTTTTAGCATTTTTTTCACACAAATAGAGCTTTCTAAAAATAAAAATAAATAAATAAAGATCAAAATATTTGAAAAAAAACTTTTTTTTACTTAGTTTCTGTCAGTAAATTTTGTAATTAAGTAATTTTTCTCCTTCACTGATGTGCACTGATGGGCTGAACTGGTGGGCATTGATGAGGTGGCACTTATGGGCACTGATGAGGTGGCATTTAGGGACACTGATTAGGGGGCACTGATGAAGAGGGAATAATATGCCGCATTGATGGGCACTGACAGGTGGCAGTAATATGTGGCACTAATGAGCACTGATAGGCGGCACTGGGCACTGTTAAGTGGCACTGATGACCATGGATAGGTGGCACTGGTGAGCACTGATAGGCGGCTCGGATAGGCAGAACTGATGGGCACGGATGGGCAGCACTGATAGGCATCACTAATTGCACTGGTGGCACTTGTGGGCACTGATGAGCACTGATTTCTGGCACTGGTGGGCACTGATTGGTAACACTGCTGGCACTATAATGTAATGTGATGATCAGTGCCCTGATTACGTGTGTTGTTGCCCCTGCGAGGGGGTGATGCTGATCGGCTCTCCTCGCCACACACTCTGTCAGTGTGAGGCGAGGATTACTGATTACCACATCTCCGTATTTACATGTGTCGCACTACACCCGAAGGTGCTGCTGATAAATGTTCAATTCTACACCCTGCCTCTCAACCACAAGAACAGTCTCGACCCCTTTGGCAAACTTCTATGGTAATAGACCCAGCAGTAAAGAGAAACACAGTAATGATACACTATACAGTATATTTACCATAACCTTGGAACCCATCACTTCATAAGCCGTGATAATAGATAGAGACTCACACAGGATATCAATTAACCATTTAGAAAGTTTACTGAAATGGTAAATAAACATACGAAACAATGTGGTCAGATATAAACAGTTGGCCGCTGAGCACACATACAGGCTGCTGTGTGTCGAATGGTGTCTGGAAAGAGAGAAAGCATGCCACGCCTGTGCTTTTCTTTGCTTACCCAGCAGGCTGTTCTGTGACTTGGCATTGTGGGTAGGTGAACTGGGCATTGAGGGTCAGTAGTTCCAGGATTGATTTTAGCACAAGAGTCACTTCCTTATTAAACTGCTAATCCAACAATGCATTGTGACGCTGCTTTACAGAAACCAACAAAAGTCTCAACAGTATTTAAAATTAAGGACACTAGAAGGAGCCAAACTCTTATTTAACCACCTCAATACAGTGCACTTACACCCCCTTCCTGACCAGACCAATTTTCATCTTTCCGCGCTCTCACAGTTTGAATGACAATTACTCAGTCATGCAACACTGTACCCATATGAAACTTGCGTCCTTTTTTCGACACAAATAGAGCTTTCTTTTAGTGGTATTTAATCACTAGTGGGTAGTCAGATGAACTGTGACAGGTACTCGGGTACTCAGATGGACTGTGACAGGTACTCGGTACTTTGATGGGCTGTGACAGGTACTCGGGTACTCTGATGGGCTGTGACAGGTACTCGGGTACTCTGATGGGCTGTGACAGGTACTCGGGTACTCGGGTGGACTGTGACAGCTACTGTGAGTGACAGGTACTGTCAGTGACAGGTACTATGATGGGTGGTGACAGGTCCTCTTTATTGGGGGGCAATCAGTGTGATTGGTGTACACTGTAAGCAGTAACGAGATGTTACCGCAATCTCCTCCTCACAGGAGAACCCGATAACATCTCGTTACCGGGGTTTGTTTACATTTAGTGATCGGCTGTGAAACGATCACAGCCGATCACGTGGGTAAACAGCCGAGCCAACCAGCGTCGATGATGAGCAGTGTTCCCGGGAACACGCCGCCACCGACGTGCACGCGCAGAGCGCTTGTGATCGCATTCACGTGCCTTGCACAGTGGGGTTGTAACCATCTGTGATCACGTGGTAAACAGCCATACCCAATGGCTGTTCACCCCTCTCGGTGGCGAGCGGTGTCTCCGTGACACTCCGCCACCGAAGGAACAGGGATGCGCGCGCACAATCGCACACATTTAAATGGGAGGTCGTCATATGACGGCCTCCCGCCACAAGAGCCGCGCCGCCTGGCCATCATTTGACAGCCGGCGGTCGGCAAACAGTTAAAAAACATCATAATTATGCATGATAATTTGGTCACACCCCAACGCTACAAATGTAACTGGCTGTGATTGGACACAGCCAATCACATGGTTAAAGAGCTGCGGACGTGGCTCTTTACAGAGATCAGGGTCACGCCGTGTCCTAGCAACACGTGGGAGCATGACAGCAGCTGTTCTGGGCCGCCGTCATATGATGTCGTCCCAGAACGAGAGCCGCATCGCCCCGCAGTCATTTGACAGTGGGCGGGAGGCAACTGATTAAAGGAGAATTATACAAAAAATAGATTGGTTAAACCCACAAGTGCTTTTTTTTATCACTACTATTCCTTTATACTGGTTTTGAAAAACACAGCAATTTAGAAATGGGATGAAAGGTTTAGCACTTTGATAGGTAAATAGTGCATTTTATTTACCACTATATAGATCTATTTCTTGGGTCCCTTGGCCTGCTGGGAGAGCTTATTTATTTGGGTGGAGTCAGGTGGTCCCTGTTCTGTGCTACCTGGATGGCTGTCTGGATGGAAGTGTGTTGTATTGCCCCAGGCTGCTAGGCCAGAAACCTAAGGCCTATCCTGGGGGCCTCTGGCTGCTAGGTTATCTGAGGGCCCATCCAGAAGTAGTGCAAGGTAGGGACTGCGTGCTTGTAGTCCAACCAGAAGTAACGGTTCCACCAGCTGGGGAATCAGTCATGGTTGGAGGTAGAGGAGACCATCCACCTTACTACCGGACCATCATGAGTAAGCTGAGGCCAGTACCAGACAGGGCTGGACTGGGACAAAAATTTGGCCCTGGACTTCATCCAGACTGGGCCACTTTAATTTTGCGAACATGCACAAAAACAGTATATATATATATATATATATATATATATATATATATGCTATTGGAGAGTGGGGTGGAGGACACAGAGGGACAGTGTGGGTGATGGAGGACACAGGAGGACACTGTGGGGGGGGCGGGGGACACAGTTAAACACCGTGGGGGGTGGAGGACACCATTGGATATAGTGGGCAGTGGAGGACACAGGAGGACACAATGGGGGGGTGGAGGACATAGTGGGGGTGGAGGACACAGGGGGACACAGTGGGGGGTAGAGGACACAGTGTGGGTGGAGGACACAGTGGGGGGTGGAGGAAATAGTGGGGGTGGAGGACACAGTGTGGGTAGAGGACACAGTGGGGGGTAGAGGACATAGTGTGGGTGGAGGACACAGTGGGGGTGGAGGACACAGTGGGGGCAGAGGACACAGTGGGGGGGTGGAGGACACAGTGGGGGGGTGGAGGACACAGTGGGGGTGGAGGACAGAGGGGGACAGCGTGGGGGGTGGAGGACAGAGGGGGACAGCAGGAGAGTATCATGGGGCCTCCTGTGATCCTGTTTGAGCCATTACTTTGAAAGGCTGTCACTCAAAGTGGCCCACTGAGCCATCGGCCCACCGGGAAACTCCCGGTAGTCCCAATGGCCAGTACATGCCTGGTACCAGAGCATGAATAACATGTAGGGGGCACTAAATTATTAATCACCAATGTGAACAATGCCTTCTTATTGATAATCAATAATTTGGCTAATTAATAATACACGCCCCCCTGAAGACGTTATTCTAACAAAACGTATATTGGAGGCAGTGCAAGGTCACACAGGACATCCGGTCGTTCTGGCTAACAACACGAGTGTGTGGAACGCACGCCATCTATAGCGGATAGTGTGGATACCTTCGGTATCGCTCAAGATTAATGCCAGCAGCCCCAGTGCCGGGAGAAAGGCACCTTTCCAAGTAAGGAGCCATTTGGCTGTACATTATTTTTGAAGGACTTTCACCTCAGGTGTTATCACACGAATGTGTTTTTTTATTTTTGTTGTGTTGTATTCATGAAGGTGAATGCACTTTAACTAGTTGCACATATGTTATGTATTATTAATTAGCCAAATTATTGATTATCAATAAGAAGGTATTGTTCACATTGGTGATTAATAATTTAGCGCCCCCTACATGTTATTCATATCTTGAAGTGAGAAGTGTAAAATTGTATTCTCTTTTTTCAGGGGAGCAGCAATAGAATATTCTTGAGTTTTTTAAAGTATATATATATTCTTTTGGCGCAGGGTTTCTTTCTATTTTTTACAGTACCAGAGCATACTTCTCCCCAGCCGGGGACAGTGATGAAGTCAGAAAGCATCAGCAAGTGCCAATTCAGGGACCCAGCGGGACAGCAGAGGTGACGCTTGTGGAGTGCCAAGCCAGGGACCTAACGTGTCAGTAGGGGTGAAGCTTGAGGAGTATCTGTGAGTGCCAAGACAGGGACCCAGCAGTGAAGCAGGGTTGATGTTTGAGGAAGATACTGAGTGCTACAGTGAAAGAGCTCAGGGGATCCAGTGGCTAGTGGATGTGGAGTCTAGTGAGAGAGACTGGGAGCTCATTGAGTAAAGACCCAGTGGGTGTGGGGTAAAGAGAACTGTTCTTGTTGCAAAAAGTTGAATACCTATACCTACAAGATTGTTGCCATAGGAGACAGTGCCCTACATATACAGAAGTGGTGTCTGGTTGGAGGCTTTCACCTTTATTCACCTTTATAGCTGTCTACCTATAGAAGTCTCGGAGTCTGCCAATAAGAAAGTGTTTCCACATGTGCTTGGCTGTGGGTTGGAGAAGATGGCGCAGTTTGGAAGTATGATGGCGGATTGGAAAATGTATGCTCTGGGTGTTGGCTTTGGATTGAGCAAGCCAAACGGTGTTCTGACTGACATTGGCGTGCGGTATGCACCTAAGGGTGGTCTTGTCCTGTACACTGCTGGAGGCTATGAGGCCTTGGAACTGATCTGTGGGAAGTGTTGCGATTTGGCCATGCATTTGAGGCCTTGGATCGTCTGCAGACCTTGCGGGGAACCCCTGCTCGAGGTAATCACACCAGTCCAACCTCTGTGGATACTGCAAGTGGAGTGGGACAAGAATGTCGCAGTCCTGGTTGGGAACGGCATAGAGAGTCCACCTGTTATCCCCGTCTCGTGAGAGAAGCTGCTCCTCTTGCTCCTGTTGCTGTTCTAGGACCCAGCATTAGGGTCACCCCTCGAGGCCATGGCCAGGCCCACCTGCTCTCTTTGATGGCAGGATCACCGAAGAAAAGGGTACCAGATTCAAGTAAGCCTGCAAGGGGTGAAAGTGGTGTGCCAGCGGGGGAGGTGATACTGGTAGCCGTTAAAGGAGATAATGCAGTTTTGCCAATTAAAGCCAGCTCCAAGCATAATCTCCCGGCCAAAGAATGCTCCATCATATTTAGTTCGAGTAGCCCCTTTGAAGGGGTTTGTGAACTGTTCTCAGATAATTTGTCTTGGACTGGAAAATGGAGTAATAGCGAAGAGGAGCAACTATGTGCTACAAGTGTTAATATTGAACTGTCTGCTAGTGTCTCCCCAACTGTGCGTATCATTAAGTCTTTTGAGGAGGATCATTGGGAATATTGGGTCTATAAAGTTGTTTCCACTAAGCCGATAGAGGCAACTAAGTTCGATTGCAAACCTGATGTTGTAGCAGGATACCCAGTTCAGCGTGCTCCAAACCCACAGAGAGCCTTAGACACTGCCCAGGCTGTCCAAAGTGCAACGCATCATCATTAAGAAAGTGGCTCAGGAATATGGATATCTGTATCCCTATATACCAGCCCATCTAGAGGAAGAGACCCAGGATAAAGAAACTCAATGGATAGATGAAGCTGTGCGAAGTTTCCCTAGGATCCCTCTGAGGGTGGACTTTCCAAAGTTGTCCCCCAAGATAGGTGAGAAATATCTTTCAGTGCTGCACACCTGGGGCTTTGGTCACAAAATTAACTTAATTAGAGTGATTATCCGCAGGCCTGACAAGGCAGACATTCGACACTACATCACCACATTAAACGCTGAAGGAGAGGTCTTGAAGTTGCCGGATCCCAGGTATTACTAATAAATGATGTTGGACTGTATTTTCCTAACACTGTGGATTATAAATGTGTACTTTGTTAAGTTAGGACGCTATGTTGAGAAACCACTCTGCCTTTTGTACAAGAATTGTTGCTAGTGACAAACACTCCTGTTGGCTGTACTCCTGGGACTGTTCTGGACTGAATGCTACCAGCAGATAAAGGGAGTGCCCACCTGAGTCACACTGGCTAGTGCTGTGAAGTTGCCAGAGTGCCTCCCTCTGAAAAGTAACCAGTTGATGTGACTTTCAACATGTTTGTTCATAAACCGACGAGGAAACTTTTTCTCAGTTCCCAGCTGTTATGCAGACAGACTGAGATCGCCATTACAAGGGGACCTGTGTTCAGAAGTGTGGTCCCTTTTTCTGTGGCCTGGTTGCTTGTTGCCTGATTGCAACCGCCGTGCCTCCTGTCACCACCGTTATCCCTGAGAATAAGGGAAACTGCAGGGAAATATTGTTCTTCCCCAAGTGAAAAAAATTTGATGGACTGTAAAATGTCAAGGAAACTGGGGTACTTACCTAGTTATGTAGAATGAGCTGTGGCAAAGGGGCAAATTCTCACCTTACCTTTGAAATAATGGACTCTTTAATGTATCTTTAATGAGTGAACCTTTATTCGTATTATGTCTATATCTGATAGAACATGCTAAGAAAACTTATGTAGGATAGTTGTGGAAGGGGGTGGTATCTTCAGGCGAAGATGGGGCCCACTTCCATTTATATGTGTGTGCTTGTCAGGGCTGGGCTCAGCCCTTCCATCTCAAAGCCGGCCACTCAGCTGTCAGCTGATTGCCAGGTCCTATCTCTCCACAGTGACTCACGTGTTGATGATATCCTGCTCATCAGTCCTGCCATCCAGCCCAGATAATCTCTGCTTTCGCCTTGGTCATATCTCTAGAGAAGCTCTCCTGTGTTCCTGTTAAAGACTTGCTTGGCTGACATTCCTTCTGGCTGCAGATGCTGCTTGCTGTTCTATTATGCTCATTTCTGGGTCCCTGACATTTTGGCTTGTCTGACTATCCGTTACAGTTCCTGAACTCTGGCTTTATTTTGAATACGTTTACTCTGTTTACCTTTTTTATTATTATTAAACAAGTGTGATTTAACTGTACTTCTGTCTCAGTCTGATTCATGGTTTCTGACACTACCTGAGACCATTGTGAGTAAGCTGAGGCCACTACCAGAGCAGACTTCTTGCCAGTCATGGAAGGTGAGGAAGTGGGAAAGCATCAGCAAGTGCCAAGTCAGGGACACAGCGGGACAGCAGAGGTGATGCTTGTGGAGTGCCAAGCCAGGGATCTAACATGCCAACAGGGGTGAAGCTTGAGCAGTATCTGTGAGTACCAAGCCAGGGACCCAGCAGTGAAGCAGGGGTGATGCTTGAGGAAGATACTGAGTGCTAAAGTGAAAGAGCTCAGGGGATCCAGTGGTTAGTGGATCTGGGTTCTAGTGAGAGAGACTGGGAGCTCGTTGAGTGAAGACCCACAGTGAGAGGTTGTGAGGTAAGCTGAGAACTGTTCGTGTTGCAAATAGTTGAATACCATTACCGTAACAGCTACAAGATTGTTGCCATCGGAGACAGCGTCCTACCTATACAGAAGTGGTGTGTGGCTGGAGGCCTTCACCTGTATAGCTGTCTACCTATAGAAGTCTCAGAGTCTTCCAATTAACATTGCATCTACTTAAGGGTGTCCTGGCCCTAATCATCTCTCCTACAGTACTGTTCAAGAGACAATAAATCTCTTTGTATTCAAAAAGTGTCTGGCACCCAAATGTTCATCTTGCATTACACCCACCATGCCTTGTAACCCACTCTACACTAAAGGATGTCAAGAGTCCTTAACTCTGGAGGTCACCATTGGGCTTCTGGGGCCCCAGGGACTTCCAGGGGCTACATTCCTCAAGCTTCACCCTCGCTGACACGTATACAGCAGAATTAAAAAACATACTATATAAAAATATACTATGCATATACAATATACTAAACCTAGTATTGACAAGATATCTTCTCTTATAACCACTTGCTTACTGGGCACTTAAACACCCTTCCTGCCCAGACCAATTTTCAGCTTTCGGTGCTCTCACACTTTGAATGACAATTACTCAGTCATGCAACACTGTACTCAAATTAATTTTTTGTCCTTTTTTTCCCACAAATAGAGCTTTCTTTTAGTGGTATTTGATCACCTCTGGGGTTTTTATTTTTTGCGCTATAAATGAAAAAAGACCGAAAATTTTGAAAAAAAACCCCCGCATATTTCTTTGTGACAGAATTATGCAAATTATTAATTTTTCTTCATAAATTTTGGCCACAATTTATACTGCTACATATCTTTGGTAAAATAACCCAAATTAGTGGATATTATTTGGTCTTTGTGAAAGTTAGAGAGTCTACAAGCTGTGGTGCGAATCGCACAAAATTTATCGCATCTGATGTACTGGTGGCCTATCTCACTTCTTGTGACCCGAACAAGCCAGGAAAGTACAAATACCCCCCAAATGACCCCTTTTTGGAAAGTAGACATTCCAAGGTATTTAGTAAGAGGCATGGTGAGCTTTTTGATGTTGTCATTTTTTTCCCACAATTCTTTGCAAAATTAAGATTTTTCTTTTTTTTTCTTTTTCTCCACAACATTGTCATTGTAATAGGTTATTTCTCTCACATGGCATGTGTATACCACAAATGACACCCCCAAAAAAATTCTGCTACTCCTCCTGAGTATTACAATACCACATGTGTGGGACTTTTTCACAGCCTGGCCACATAGAGAGGCCCAACATGCAGGGAGCGCCATCATGTGTTCTAGGAACATAAATTACACATCTAACTTGTTGACTACTTATTACACTTTTGAAGCACCAGGACAATGGCACGTGACACTGATGACAGATGGCACTGATACGTGGCAATGATGACACTTATACGTGGCACTGATGACACGTGGCACTGATGACAGATGGCACTAATATGTGGCACTGATGACAGATGGCACTAATATGTGGCACTGATGACACGTGGCACTAATATGTGGCACTGATGACACGTGGCACTAATACGTGGCACTGATGACAGATGGCACTAATATGTGGCACTAATACGTGCCACCGATGACAGATGGCACTAATACGTGGCACCGATGACGCGTGACACTGATGACAGATGGCACTGATAAGTGGCATTGATGACACGTGACACTGACAACAGATGGCACGTGACACTGACAGGTGGCACTGATGACAAATGGCACTGATACGTGGCACTGATGACAGATGGCACTATGTGGCACTGATGACACGTGGCACTTATACGTGGCACTGATGACAGATGGCACTGGGGACAAATGGCACTGACAACAGGTGGCACTGGGGACAGATAGCACTAACAGGTGGCACTGGGGGCAGGTGGCACTGGGGCCGATGGCACTGGGGCAGATGGCACTGGGGCAGGATGGCACTCGGGCAGGATTGCACTGGGGCAGGATGGCACTCGGGCAGGATGGCACTTTTTTTTTACACTTTTTTTTTTTTTTACTTTTTTTTTTACACTGACGGCGCTGCAGCCGTTCATCTCTCCCCTCTCACACTCTGTCTGTGTGAGGAGGGAGAGCGGAGCTGAGAGATGATCTCATATGTTTACATATGAGATCATCTCCCATTGGACACGCCGATTGCGCTGTAAACGGCCGCTGTGATTGGCCGTTTACAGCGATCTGTGTTTGCCTTTTCCCGGGGGACACGGCAAACACAGAACTTCCCCGATGCGCGCCCACGGCGGTGCGCATTGCGGAAGTAAACATTAGGACGTCCAGGGACGGCCACCCGGACGAAAGCGCCTGCTCTACGGCCGTCATTAGGCTATAGGGCGGGCGCAAGGTGGTTAAAGAAGAGGATATGTAGAGGTGGTTGTCCATATAAAAATGGCTGGGATGAGGAACAAGGAAATTCTCACTAGTATATATATATATATATTACTTATATATGAAATTACTTCTCACTAGTTTTATATATATTATTATATATTAAATTAATATATGTAAGAAGGCCAGTGTGGTGGCCTGAATTTATGGGAGGAGCCCGGAGGGTATTTAACCAGCCCGCTCGCCTGTGGTCTTTGTCGGTTTCCGGTGCGCGGCACTACGTCACTAGGCCGACGGCTCGTGTTTCGTTTCCATTCGGACAAAACGTCTCTCTCGTGGTTTTCTTTCCCGTTCGTGTTGTACAACGTCGCCGGCTCTGTACAACGTCGCCAGCTCGACTGCCGCAGGTAAGGGTCTCGATTGACCTTCCTGTACTATTTTTAGTGTCGTTAAAACCTGAAATATCGAATCGTTCGTTATGATACCGGTTGTTATCACTCAATACGCTCCAATTTCGCAGCGCCCTTCATTTCACGGGCGTCATTTCGGTAGATATTGCTGGTAGGAAAAAATTGCACTGTTTTAGTACTTGTTATAGTCTCGTTACCGTGTTCCACAGTCAAAATCGTTGCCAGTCGTGTCTCACGGCACAACGACTCCTACCTCTGCCATGGCTGGCTCACGTAAGTCATTTCATCATTTCACTCATTTTGTTACGCACGGCGCTCCGATTCGAATGCAGTCGCATCCGCTAAATGCGCCGATTCATTCCGGTGTGCCCCTAACTGCTTGGCCACATTTCAGTACATGCTCCAGAGCTCGCTCGTGGCTAATCGATCGGGTCTCTGTCATGGGAATTCATTTCACTGTCACCTAGTACGTTCGAATCGAAACCAGTCGCAGTTCTCGAACGCACAGGTTCGATCGACGTGTCCCAGTTACGTTGGCCTCATTTCGGTACATGCTCCAGAGCTCGTTCGTGGCTAATCGATCGGGTCTCTGTCATGGGAATCATTTCACTGTCACCTAGTACGTTCGAGTCGAAACCAGTCACATTTCTCAAGAAAATGCACAAGGTTCGATCGACGTGTCCCAGTTACATTGGCCTCATTTCGGTACATGCTCCAGAGCTCGCTCGTGGCTAATCGATCGGGTCTCTGGCATGGGAATCATTTCACTGTCACCTAGTACGTTCGAGTCGAAACCAGTCGCATTTCTCAGGTAAACGCACAGGTTCGATCGACGTGTCCCAGTTGTGTTGGCCTCATTTCGGTACATGCTCCAGAGCCCGCTCGTTGCTAAGCGATCGGGTCTCTGTCATGGGATCATTTCACTGTCACATATCACGTTCCGATACGAATCCAGTCGCGTCTACGATGCACCAATTCGTCCCGGCGTGCCCCAGGTATTTTCGGCCTCATTTCTGTACATGCTCCGGAGTCCCGTTCGTTGTCAGTCGCAATCGCGGCACGACCGATTCGGGCCTCCGTCATGGCATACTTTTGTCACTCATTTCACTGTCACTTACCGCGCTCCGATTCGAATCCAGTCGCATCCGTGATGCACCGATTCGTTTCGGTGTGCCCCAGTTGGTTACGGCCTCATTTCAGTACATGCTCCAGAGTCAGGATTCATTGTTGGTTGCAGGTTTCGGTTCTCTGATTCATGACTCTGTCATGGGAAATCAATTTCACTGTCACGTAGGACGTCCGATACGAATCCAGTCGCATCTACGAGGCACCGATTCGTCCCGGCGCCCCAGGTATTTCAGCCACATTCCAGTACTTGCTTTACAGCATGCACGATTAACGGATAGTCGCAACAGCGGCACAACCGACTCATGCCTCTGTCATGGCAATCAAATGAATTTCACCGCCACGTACCGCGCTCCGTTTCGAATCCTGTTGCATACATGCACCGATTCGTTACGGTGTGCCCCAGTGCTTTAGCCTCATTTCAGTGCATGCTCCAGAGTCCGGTTCATCGTCAGTCACAGTCACGGCATGACCGGCTTATGCCTCTGTCATAACAGGTTTTCATTAAATGGACCGTAGTATACAGTGCCCCGTTTCGAGTCGGTCGCATCTGACATGCAAACACATCCCCAGGCACAGACTTCTGGCAATCGTTGCAAGCACGCATTCAAGCATAGACTTCTTGCAATCTTTGCATACACGCATCCAAGCATGGACGCACACAAGCGTAGACTTCTTGCGATCGTTGCAAACACGCATCCAAGCGTAGACTTCTAGCAATCGTTGCAAGCACGCATCCTAGCATAGACCTCTTGCAATCGTTGCTAGTACGCAGTCAAGCATGGACGTCTTGCAGTTGGTGCGAGTACGCATACAAGCCTGGACTTCTCGCAAGCGTTGCAAGCTCGCATTCAAGTGTAGACTTCTGGCAACCGTTGCGAGCACGCATTCAAGCATGGACGTCGTACAGTCGTTGCAAGTTCGCATACAAGCGTAGACTTTTTGCAATCGTTGCAAGCACGAATCCAAGCATAGACTTCTTGCAAATCATTGCAAGCACGCATCAAGCATAATCTTCGTGCAATCGTTGCGAGCACGCATTCAAGCATGGAAGTCTGGCAGTCGTCGCAAGCACGCATACAAGAATAGACTTCTTGCAATCATTGCAAACACGCATCCATGCGTAGACTTCTTGCAGTCATTGCAAGCATGCATCCAAGCGTAGATTTCTTGCAATCGTTGCAGGCACGCATCCAAACATAGACTTCTTGCAATCATTGCAAGCATACATTCAGGCATAGACCTCTGGCAAATCATTGCTAGCACGAATTCGAGCATAAGACCTCTTGCAATCATTGCGAGCAGATGTCCAGGCACAAACTTGTTGCAATCATTGCTAGCAGGCAGTTCCGGCTGGCTCAATAGATTGCTTTGGGAAAAACCTGGATACTTTCCTAAATGTACATTGTAACGGGGTACTTATTTTAAAGTTGATCCAGGGAAAATCCGATTGCCTCTCGGGGGATCAGGAAGGAATTTTTTCCCTGCTGTAGCAAATTGGGCCATGCTCTGCTGGGGTTTTTGCCTTCCTCTGGATCAGCTGTGGGTGTAGAATTGGGTGTGTCGGGTTGTGCGATATTTATTTGTTTGATTTGTGGTTAGGACTGGATGGACTTCTGTCTTTTCCGACCTGGCTACCCATGTATCTTACCATAACTTCTTGCAATCGTTGCAGGAACGCATCCTGGCATAACTCCTTGAAATCATTACAGGCACGCATCCTGGCATTACTTCTTGCAATCATTGCACACACGCATCCTAGCATAACATCTTGCAATCATGGCAAGCACACATCCTGGTGTAACTCCTTGCAATCGTTGCAGGCACGCATCCTAGCATAACATCTTGCAATCGTTGCAAGCACGCATCTTGGCATAACATCTTGCAATCGTTGCAAGCACGCACCCAAACACATGTTCAAGCACAACTCCTGCAGTCTTCGCAAAGCACATGCGATAACACGAATTTCTCACAGTCACTATGAACACATTTCCAGGGACAAACTCCCACGCAATTGTCGCAAGCACACGTTTAAACACTACTTTTGCAATCGTGCCAAGGCTCGCGACTTAGCATAACGTCTTGCAATCATTTTTTTTGCAAGCACACATTCTCAGTGGCACACAAACTGGCTACACGTCGTTTTCAGCAGCACTTAGTTGGCCACTTGTCTCCTGTGGCTTTTCTTTCAAGCCACTCACCGTTTCCTGTCTGTCGGTCTCTCCCTTAGGATAGTTGAGTTCAACTTCCATCCAGCACCTGGATCGTGTTGACACACGCAACTGGCTTCTTCCTGTAACACGCTCAGGCTATACCTAGCCAGCGTTCAGCATTTCTCATCCTTACAGGGCCCGGAGAGCCACCTGTCTTTATGGCTCATACAGCAAGATCCCCACTTCGAGGCATCCAGAGGCATCACCCATAGCCAACGGAAAACGCTCGCCCATCACAACTGCCATCTTTAGGGACATGAAATCCTTGCATATTCCCCAGTCTAGTCATCCAAGCGGCCATCTACCTGGCCCTTTGTGGTTTTCCCTGGCCTAGCCAATTTATCGTTGGTAGCACTGGCAGCCAGGTTCTACACAGACACTACCTGACGAATGTTCAAATCTGCAATACGGGCCATTCCCCAGGATCGATCTTTATGTCACGCCTCCTAGTCCTCCTCTCACGGACACAGGACCCTTCTTAGATCCTTAATTTAGATGCCGTGGCAATAGCAGACCTGTCAATGTCGGAAGGTTCCTTACTGCATGAATTGATGTATCGGTGTTTAAACCGTCTACGATGCCCCTGTCGCCCCTGGTAGCGACAGATGCCACAGCCTACACAGGCTTCGCGGAAATTTTTGGCCACCACTGGTTTACAGGACCATGGCATCAGGGATACTCCTAAACCCCGGTTACCTGGACTTCCTCCCTCTTCAGACTATACCCGGTCATGACAGCCTCTCGTATCTGGGGTCATGTCAGGACAGGACAGGCTGTGGCTTTCACCACCGACAACTGGGCCGAGGCTCATCTTGTTATTGAAGCCAGGTCTGGACCGATCTCGGTTGTGTCCTTCCTGCGCAGACCGCTGCAGTTAGCCCGGTGGCACCAGTTTAATGTCCATTGTATGTTCATTCCAGGCCTTCAGCAATCCCGCAGGCCAAGTTCTGCATAGTCGTTACTTGGCTCGCTACCAACTTCATTTCATCCTCCTCCTTGCAGTGTCTAAAACCCAGCAATCTGACTCCAGGATGGACGTCCATTTCTATAGAGAAGCAGGGCCTGGTATCAAGTAACCGCACTTGACTACCTACTGTCACTCCTACCGGAACGCGTAGACTCTAGTTCCCTATTGCTTTCGTGCCAACACTTGTGTACCTGCCAGTTTCCCAGACACATGGGGTTCTTCTACACAGCCTACACCTCGTCCCCGGTCCATACCGTGGACACTCTTTAGTATTTGAGCACCCTTGGCAGCATGTTGGCGTGGGTCCCAAGTCACGTCATTGAAAGACTAAGCACTTGGGACCCTGCCTACCTCGCCCGGTACATTCCCAATCCTCGGGTGGAAATGGCACAAGCGTTCACCAAACTTGCTCAACTAATTATGCTAAAACTAATAAAACTGCACCCCTACCTGAATGTTTTGCCCCCTTATTTTGGTATACCGACCATCAGACCAGGGCACACTTCAGGTCCATTTCATGTGGTTAATCTTATGGTAGAGGCTACTTGTTCATATCCGTATCGGCCATAGGGCTTTGACCATAAGTAAGAAGGCCAGTGTGGTGGCCTGAATTTATGGGAGGAGCCCGGAGGGTATTTAACCAGCCCGCTCGCCTGTGGTCTTTGTCGGTTTCCGGTGCGCGGCACCCACCCTCCCTTCCCCTTTCCAGGGCATTTCTCAAATTCATTTCTCTTCACATATATTAATTTCTAATCTAGGGTATGCCCCCTTATTTTGGTATACCGACCATCAGACCAGGGCACACTTCAGGTCCATTTCATGTGGTTAATCTTATGGTAGAGGCTACTTGGTTATATCCGTATCGGCCATAGGGCTTTGACCATAAATATATATATATATATATATATATATATATATATATATATATATATATATATATATATAAATAAAACAAGGAAATTACTTCTCACTATTATATATTAGTATACAGTGGTGTGAAAAAGTGTTTTCCCCTTCCTCATTTCCTGTTCCTTTGCATGTTTGTCACACTTAAGTGTTTCGGAACATCAAACCAATTTAAACAATAGTCAAGGACAACACAAGTAAACACAAAATGCAATTTGTAAATGAAGGTGTTTATTATTAAAGGTGAAAAAAAATCCAAACCATCATGGCCCTGTGTGAAAAAGTGATTGCCCCCTAAACCTAATAACTGGTTGGGCCACCCTTAGCAGCAACAACTGCAACCAAGCGTTTGCGATAACGTGCAATGAGGCTTTTACAGCGTCCTGGAGGAATTTTGGCCCACTCATCTTTGCAGAATTGTCCTAATTCAGTTACATTAGAGGGTTTTCGAGCATGAACGGCCTTTTTAAGGTCATACCACAACATCTCAATAGGATTCAGGTCAGGACTTTGGCTATGCCACTCCAAAGTCTTCATTTTGTTTTTCTTCAGCCATTCGGTGGTGGACTTGCTGGTGTGTTTAGGATCATTGTCCTGCTGCAGAACCCAAGTTAGTTTCAGCTTGAGTACACGAACAGATGGTCGGACATTCTCCTTCAGGATCTCTTGGTAGACAGCAGAATTCATAGTTCCTTTTATCACGGCAAGTCTTCCAGGTCCTGAAGCAGCAAAACAGCCCCAGACCATCACACTACCACCACCATATTTTACTGTTGGTATAATGTTCTTTTTATGAAATGCAGTGTTCCTTCTACGCCAGATATACTTGGACACACACCTTCCAAAGAGTTCCACTTTTGTCTCATCGGTCCACAGAATGTTGTCCCAAAAGTCTTGGGGATCATCAAGATGTGTTGCGGAGAAATTGAGACGAGCTTTGATGTTCTTTTTGCTCAGCAGTGGTTTTCTCCTTGGAACTCTGCCATGCAGGCCATTTTTGCCCAGTCTTTTCCTGATGGTGGAGGCATGAACGCTGACCTTAACTGAGGCAAGTGAGGCCTGCAGTTCCTTGGACGTTGTTGTGGGGTCTTTTGTGACCTCTTGGATGAGTCATCGCTGCGCTCTTGGGGTCATTTTGGGCGGCCGGACACTCCTGGGAAGGTTCACCACTGTTCCATGTCTTCGCAATTTGTGGATAATGGCTCTCACTGTGGTTCGCTGGATTCCCAAAGCTTTGGAAATGGCTTTATAACCCTTTCCAGACTGATAGATCTCAATTACGTTCTTTCTCAATTGTTCCTGAATTTCTTTGGGTCTCGGCATGATGTGTAGCTTTTAAGGATCTTCTGGTGGACCTTACTGTGTCAAGCAGCTCCTATTTAACCACTTCCCACCTGGCCAATGCATATATACGGCCGGGTGGGAGCCGTCTACTCCTGATAGGACGTTCAGGAACGTCCTTCAGGAGTAGCGGGATCGCGCGCGCAGTGGCGCGATCCCGATGTGCTCGTGTCACCCGGACACGGCACATCTCAGATCGGCAGGAGGGCTCTGTGATTGGCCCTCCTGATCACATGACGGCCGTGTCCAATCACGGCCGTCATGTGATGTAAACAAACAGCCGGTTGCTAGGCAATCGGCTCTCCTCTCCTCACACGGAAGTCACCGCTGAGGAGAGGAGAGCAGAACGCTGCAGCCGGCTGATGATCAGTGAGTATGGGCTGCTTTTTACAGCTTTTTACTCACTGATCATCAGTGTAGTGTAAACACACAACACACCACACAGTACAAACACAGTCCCCACATATGTCCCCAAAACACACATGTCCCCAAAACATACATGTCCCCAAATAATAAAAACACATGTCCCTAATAATAAAAACATGTCCCCCACATATGTCCCACTAAAATCACATGTCCCAATGATTATCTGCACACATATGTACGTGATCACCTGCACACATATGTACATGATCATTTGCGTACATATGTCCGTGATCACACAAACCAATTATTATACACTTAACGGAATTTTTTTTACCAAAAACATGTAGCAGAATACATTTTGGCTTAAATTTATGACAAAATTTGATTTTATTGGATTTCTTTTCAAATAGAAAAAAGAAAATATTGTTTTTTTTCCAAATTTCCGCTATTTTTGCGCTTATATCGCAAAAAAAAAAAACGGAGTCGTGAATAAATAACACCAAAATAAAGCTCTATTTGTGCGAACAAAATGATAACAATTTCATTTGGGTACAGTGTAGCACGACCGCGCAATTGTCACTGAAAGCAATAGAGCGCTGAAAGCTGAAAATTGGGCTGGGAAGGAAGGGGGTGAAAGTGCCCTGTATTGTAGTGGTTAAGTGATGCCTTGATTGTGAACAGGTGTGGCAATAATCAGGCCTGGGTGTGGCTAGAGAAATTGAACTCAGGTGTGGACAACCACAGTTATAGTATGTTTTAACAAGGGGGGCAATCACTTTTTCACACAGGGCCATGATGGTTTGGATTTTTTTTCACCTTTAATAATAAACACCTTCATTTACAAATTGCATTTTGTGTTTACTTGTGTTGTCCTTGACTATTGTTTAAATTGGTTTGATGTTCCGAAACACTTAAGTGTGACAAACATGCAAAGGAACAGGAAATGAGGAAGGGGGCAAACACTTTTTCACACCACTGTATATTAAATATATACTAGTGACTGAGAAGTAATTTCCTTGTTCCTCATCCCTGCCATTTTTATATGGACAACCACCTCTACATATCCTCTTCTTTAATAGAGAAGATATCTTGTCAATACTAGGTTTAGTATATTGTATATTGCATATTGTATATGCATAGTATATTTTTATATAGTATGTTTTTAATTCTGCTGTAGTACAATCAGGGCTGGACTGGGACACAAATTTGGCCCTGGACTTCATCCAGACCGGCCCACTTTAAAACACACACAAAAACAGTATATAAACTATACACAATTGCGCAAAAAAAATAAGTGGTCAAGTGGTAACCAGTGGTCAGCCATTAATGCATCAGTGACCAGCGGCAGTACATTCATTCATCATCAGTGATCATGACCAGCAGTGATAGTACATTAATTCATCAGTGACCATGACCAGTGGCCGCAAATTCATTCATCAGTGACCGTGACCAGTGGCAGTAAATAATCAATTAATGTGACCAGGGGCATTAAATTATTAATCAGTTACCGTGGTAGTGGCATTAACCACTTGCTTACTGGGCACTTAAACACCCTTCCTGCCCAGACCAATTTTCAGCTTTCGGTGCTCTCACACTTTGAATGACAATTACTCAGTCATGCAACACTGTACTCAAATGAATTTTTTGTCCTTTTTTTTCCCACAAATAGAGCTTTCTTTTGGTGGTTTGTGTACTGGTGGCCTATCTCACTTCTTGTGACCCGAACAAGTCAGGAAAGTACAAATACCCCCCAAATGACCCCTTTTTGGAAAGTAGACATTCCAAGGTATTTAGTGAGAGGCATGGTGAGCTTTTTGATGTTGTCATTTTTTTTCCCACAATTCTTTGCAAAATTAAGATTTTTCCTTTTTTTTTTCTCCACAAAATTGTCATTGTAATAGGTTATTTCTCTCACATGGCATGTGTATACCACAAATGACACCCCCAAAAAAATTCTGCTACCCCTCCTGAGTATTACGATACCACATGTGTGGGACTTTTTCACAGCCTGGCCACATAGAGAGGCCCAACATGCAGGGAGCGCCATCATGTGTTCTAGGAACATAAATTACACATCTAACTTGTTGACTACTTATTACACTTTTGAAGTACCAGGACAATGACACGTGACACTGATGACAGATGGCACTGATACGTGGCAATGATGACACTTATACGTGGCACTGATGACACGTGGCACTGATGACAGATGGCACTAATACGTGGCACTGATGACACATGGCACTAATAGGTGGCACTGATGACACGTGGCACTAATACGTGGCACTGATGACAGATGGCACTAATACGTGGCACTAATACATGCCACAGATGACAGATGGCACTAATACGTGGCACCGATGACGCGTGACACTGATGACAGATGCACTGATAAGTGGCATTGATGACACGTGACACTGACAACAGATGGCACGTGACACTGACAGGTGGCACTGATGACAAATGGGACTGATACGTGGCACTGATGACAGATGGCACTAATACGTGGCACTGATGACAGATGGCACTATGTGGCACTGATGACACGTGGCACTGATGACAGATGGCACTTATACGTGGCACTAATGACAGATGGCACTGGGGACAAATGGCACTGACAACAGGTGGCACTGGGGACAGATAGCACTAACAGGTGGCACTGGGGGCAGGTGGCACTGGGGGCAGGTAGCACTGGGGTGGATGGCACTGGGGCAGGATGGCACTGGGGCAGGATTGCACTGGGGGAGGATGGCCCTTTTTTTTTTTTACACTGATGGCCGCTGCAGCCGTTCATCTCTCTGTCTGTGTGAGGAGGGAGAGCGGCGCTGAGAGATGATCTCATATGTTTACATATGAGATCATCTCCCATTGAACATGCCGATCGCGCTTTAAACGGCCGCTGTGATTGGCCGTTTACAGCGATCTGTGTTTGCCTGTCCCCGGGGGACACGGCGAACACAGAACTTCCGCGATGCGCGCCCGTGGCGGCGCGCATTTCGGAAGTAAACAACAGGACGTCCAGGGATGGCCACCCGGACGAAAGCGCCTGCTCTACGGCCGTCATTCGGCAATAGGGCGGGTGCGAGGTGGTTATATTATTCATCAATTACCGTGACCAGTGGCATTAAAATTATTCATCAATTACCGTGACCAGTGGCATTAAAATTATTCATCAATTACCGTGGACAGTGGCATTAAATTATTCATCAATTACCGTGACCAGTGACAATAAATTATGAATTAATTACCGGGGACAGTGACATTAAATTATTAATCAATTACCGTGACCAGTTACAATAAATTATGAATTAATTACCGTGGACAGTGACATTAAATTAATAATCAATTACCATGGACAGTGGCAGTACATTTACCCCTACCCCCTACCCCCACCATGCTGCATATTACAGATATCCCAGACACTGACAATAGCAGCCTGCATCCAGTATAGCATTCGATTAGCTTATTTAGTCCTTACTTGTTACTTGAATGACACTGGTGAGGTGATGGACTTTTCTTTGTCCCTGACCCTGTCTGTGCTGCTGTCTGGAGTCCTGGACTTGCTCCAAACAATGTTCTGGTCCCTCCTCGGCGGCGCTTTCTCCTCTTGAACGCAGTCCCAGGCCAGGCAGCTAAGCCTGGGAAGCAGCTGCTACGCTCCGACTCCTCCCACGTCCCCGGGCCGCCTCCGCCCTCCGGCCGTGAGTGACGTCACGGCGCTGGGACATGGAGGCTGCCAGCAATGTTAAGGGGAGTGAGTGGCAGCATCACGAGGGGAGGGGGTGGTACTTGTGTGGCGGCCCAGGTGCTGGAGCGGAGCCGCGGCCGCGGCCGGCGTAACACAAACTACTACAGAAATGGAGAGTCCAGCCGCGGCAGACAGTAGTGTACTGAGTCAGACACACTGTCTGACAACCGGCCCAGCGGCCCACTGAGCCAATCGGCCCACCGGGAATCTCCCGGTAGTCCCGATGGCCAGTACAGGCCTGAGTACAATGCACAATCAAAAAATAAAGCCCACATCTTTGGTTCAAAAAGAATCTCACTCAGAATTGTCCATTAGGTCACTTGTTTTACACATGTTAAAAAATGTGTTGTTTTTTTTTATATGAAACTTGTACATAAGTGCTAGCTGATGCAATCATAGTGATTATCACACTGGCCTGCACTGTAATTAAATGTTATTTTATCAGGGCATAATGCAGAGGATACAACTACCACTGACTATAAATGTATAGGGTGCTATTTACAAAGTATATTAAAGCCCTAAAACTGATCCATTGCACACCCCCATATCTGGCATTTTAAAGATTAAATGTCATCATTTCGATCAAAAAATGACAACTTTATTGAGCATAATGAACAGGATATTATCACCAAAACGTAGTGCAATAGGCACTACCCAAACAAACTTGTGCATTTTACAGACAGGTACAATGAATATACGAATAAATACAACACAGAACGTGTGATGCAGTGGTCAGCAGAAGAGCCTAAAGGGTATAAAGTGGGGGGGGGATATTCCCTAGAAAAGACATAGAGACATCTAGTGTAAAGGTCAGCTAACTCTCGGCATTGCAGGTAGAAGCATTCTCCAACCACCTGTCCCATATTTTGTTATATTTATGGGGACAGCCCTTATGAGTGTACAGCAGCTTCTTAAGGGGGAGAGTGTCATTAATCGCCCTAATCCATTGCTGTAACGTGGGGGGGGCCCTCTCAGCCATGTCCTGGCAATCTGCATCCTGGCCAAAAACAAGGTCTCCTGCAGAAAAACGTTAAGGTATTTCTCACCGTCAGGTAAAGAGAGGAGCCCCAGTATGCACTGCCGAGGGCACAGAGACACCGGGGAGCCCATGCGGTCGTGCAGAAACCGGACCACCTGCACCCAGTATCCCTGTATGGTCGGGCAGGCCCACAGTAGGTGATAAAAGGATGCATTTGGGGAATCACAGCGGGGACAGTTGGGGTCGTATTCAGGTCTGTATTTAGAGATGCGGTGAGGTGTAAGATAGGATCTGTGCAGGATGTAGAGGTGGGTAAGGCGGTCCGTGAGTCTAGGTGACATAAGCTTGTGATTCGCCAGGGCTTCATCCCAATCCGCATCCGACACCGCACCCAGGTCTCCCTCCCACCGAGAGCGCACCTGGTAGGCCACGGCCAGGGCGGTGGGGGATAGAAGGTAGGTATACAGCTGTGAGATTAGCTGCCGATGATCGTCACCCAGCACTAGGTCACCCACTGCTGGGGTCCCAACCCTCGGAATACGGTCAGCGAACTGGGTATGGAGCGCGTGTCGGAATTGGAGATAGCGAAATCGCATGTGATTGGGTAGGGCGTAGGCATGCTTGAGGGCCTGGAAGGATTTGACCACCCCATTAGAGACCACCTGTGACAGATAGACGACACCCCTAGTCACCCATAACCCAGAATCCGGGATAAGGGCCAGTTCTGGTAGTACGGATTTGTTCCAGAGGGGTGTTACATAGTTACATAGTTAGTCAGGTTGAAAAAAGACACAAGTCCATCCAGTTCAACCAAAAAAATTAAAATAAAAATAAATAAAATAAAATATACTATACATATATATATACACATATACACACATACATACATATATATATATATACACATATATATATATATATATATATATATATATATATATATATATATACACACATACATATACCAGCCCATATACCCAATTCTATACCCACAGTTGATCCAGAGGAAGGCAAAAAACCCCAGCAGAGCATGATCCAATTTGCTAAAGCAGGGGAAAAAATTCCTTCCTGATCCCCCGAGAGGCAATCGGATTTTCCCCGGATCAACTTTACCTATAAATTTTAGTACCCAGTTATATTACGTACACTTAGGAAATAATCCAGGCCTTTCTTAAAGCAATCCACTGAGCTGGCCATAACCACCTCTGCAGGGAGTCTATTCCACATTTTCACAGCTCTCCTCTCCTCTAGACGTAAAGAGTGCCCCCTTGTCCTCTTTGTTGACTTTAAAGTGAATAACTCAACACCAAGTTCCCTATATGGACCCCTTATATATTTGTACATGTTGATCAAATCCCCCCTTAATCTCCTCTTATCAAGAGTGAATAAATTCAGTTCCTCTAATCTTTCCTCATAGCTGAGTTGCTCCATGCCTCTTATCAGTTTGGTTGCCCTTCTCTGCACTTTCTCCAGTTCCCCGATATCCTTTTTGAGAACTGGTGCCCAAAACTGAACGGCATATTCCAGATGAGGTCTTACTAATGATTTGAACAGGGGCAAAATGATATCTCTCTCTCTGGAGTACATACCTCTCTTAATACAAGAAAGGACTTTGCTCGCTTTGGAAACCGCAGCTTGGCATTGCATGCTATTATTGAGCTTATGATCTACCAAAACCCCCAGATCCTTCTCCACTATGGATTCCCCCAGTTGTACTCCCCCTAGCGTGTATGATGCATGCATATTCTTAGCCCCCAAGTGCATAACCTTACATTTCTCAACATTAAACCTCATCTGCCACATAGTCGCCCAATTAGACAGAGCATTGAGGTCTGCTTGTAAATTGGTGACATCCTGTAAGGACGTTATTGCACCACATAGCTTGGTGTCGTCTGCAAAGACGGAAATGTTACTCTTGATCCCAGACCCAATATCATTTATAAAGATATTAAAAAGTAAGGGTCCCAGCACTGAACCTTGGGGTACACCACTCATAACCTTAGACCATTCAGAGTAAGAATCATTAACCACTACTCTCTGAATTCTGTCTTTTAGCCAGTTTTCTATCCATCTACAAACTGATGTTTCCAAACCTGTAGACTTTACCTTACACATGAGCCGTGTGTGCGGAACAGTATCGAATGCTTTTGCAAAATCCAAATATATCACGTCCACCGCCACCCCTCTGTCCAAGGTTTTACTTACCACCTCATAAAAAGAAATCAGGTTTGTCTGACAACTCCTGTCTTTCATGAATCCATGCTGTCTGTTGCTCAAAATATTTTTTTCCTGCAAGAACTCATCTATGTGGTCTTTTATTAATCCCTCCAGTATCTTCCCAACTATAGAAGTTAAACTAACGGGTCTATAATTACTTGGTAAAGACTTTGTTCCCTTTTTAAATATAGGCACCACATTGGCCCTGCGCCAATCCAGTGGTACTATTCCTGTCATTAATGAGTCCCTAAAAATTAGATACAATGGCTTTGAAATTACAGAGCTCAATTCTTTTAGGATCCGTGGGTGGATGCCATCAGGTCCAGGTGCTTTCTCCACCTTTATTCTGTCCAAATATTTCTGGACCATATCACTTATGAGCCATTGTGGATTAGGGGCTGCGTCAGTACCACCCCCATTGTGGACATGAGCTCCCCCATGCTCCTTTGTATACACAGAGCTGAAGAAAGTATTTAATAAGTTAGCCTTCTCTTTGTCCCCAGTCACCCACTCCAGATTATTTTGCAAAGGGCCTACATGCTCAGACTTAACCTTTTTACTATTAATATATTTGAAGAAATTTTTGGGGTTTGTCCTACTGTCTTTTGCAATTTGTCTTTCATTTTGAATTTTTGCATCCTTGATTTCCTTTTTACATATTCTGTTAAATTCCTTGTAACATTTAAATGACACTAGTGTTCCTTCATTTTTATATTTTTTGAAAGCTCTTTTTTTATAGTTTATAGCTTTTTTAACTTTGGCCGTGAGCCACATCGGCTTTATTTTTAACCTTTTAAACTTATTGCCCATGGGAATATACTTTGCCGTGAGATCACAAACAAGCTTTTTGAAGAATTCCCATTTCTGTTCTGTGCCCATTGGTGCCAATATTCTCTCCCAGTCTAAGTCCTGGAGAGCAGCCCTCATCCTTGGAAAATGTGCTCTCTTGAAATTAAGTGTTTTTATCTTTCCCGTATGTGATTTTTGCTTACAGCTAACATCAAATGAAATCATGTTATGGTCACTGCTACCCAGATGTTCCTTTATCTGAACATTAGTAATACGTTCTGCATGGTTTGAGATTACCAGGTCCAACAGAGCATCATTCCTAGTTGGGGCCTCAATAAACTGTACCATAAAATTGTCCTGTAATAGGTTTACAAATTTTTGCCCTTTAACTGTCCCAGCAGTGCCATTACCCCAGTCAATTTCTGGGTAGTTAAAATCCCCCATTATTATCACTGTCCCAGCCCTTGCAGCCCTTTCTATCTGTGCAAGGAGCTGAGTCTCCACCTCCTCATTAACATTGGGTGGTCTATAACAAACTCCAATGATTAACTTTGAACTACGCGCATCTGTATGCAGTTCTACCCATAATGCCTCAGACTCATCACACTCTCCGCCCACCAGGTCCTCTTTCTCACTTGCTTTGAGATTATTTCTCACATACAGACAGACCCCTCCACCTTTCCTTTTTACTCTGTCTTTCCGAAAGAGTGCATAGCCAGGAATATTAATAGCCCAGTCATGTGAGGAATGAAGCCAAGTTTCAGCAATACCGATTACATCATAGCTCTCCTGATGCACCAGAGCTTCCAACTCGCCTATTTTGCTTGGCAGACTTCTGGCATTGGCAAACAAACATTTTAATGTATTAATATATTTTGACCGGTCACACACTATCCTCTTGGGTGTTCCAAGATTACAACTAGGACTTGTGTGGGAGTGGGGAGAGGGGGCCTGCCCTAGGCGCATAGCAAGCGGCCAGATTCTACAATGATGAAAGAGCAGAAGGTGTCTGTCTTTAGGGAGGGGCGGGAGGCGGGAGTTACAGAACAACAACTGGAAAGGGTGAATCACCGGGCCTGGGGCCCGTGAACACACTAGGGTGGTGTAGCGGACTCTATCTGTTTGGTTGAAGTGAAAAAAATGGGAGAGTTGAGATGCTATATAATAGAGGAGGAGGTCAGGCAGGGCGGCACCGCCCAGGGTTGATGGGCATTATGGGACGGCAGCTTATGTCGGGACGAGCCCCAAATGAACGTGTTAAGGATAGACTCCATGGCTTTAAATAAGCGGGGAGGGAGGTATAACGGTGCCTGCCAGAAAACATAAAGAAGCTTGGGAAGGATTATCATCTTAACTAAATTTATTTGGCCCATCACCCCTAGGGGGAGACGGGACCAGACTTGGGTTCTGGATTTTAGGACATCAAATAGGGGTTCAACGTTAAGGGTGAGATAGTCGGGAAGGGACCTAGAGATGTGTACGCTGAGATATTTAATGGAGTTAGTTCTAGCAAGCGGGAGCGCCGCCTGCTCAGCGGTGGGGGGCCCCAGGTCCAGCGGGAGTATTTGGGACTTGGACCAGTTGATCTGGAGCCCAGAAAAGGCTCCAAAGGCCGTGATGAGTCGCAAGGCTGTCTGCAATGAGGGTCCAGCGTCAGCTAGATACAACAGCATATCGTCTGCATATAGGCTGATCACCTCATGCAGACCGCCACAGCGAAGGCCCTTAATGTCCGGGTGAGTCCTGAGGGCTATGGCCAGGGGCTCTACAGCCAAGGTGTATAGCAGTGGTGGCCAAGGCGTATAGCAGTGGCGCCATATCTGGCATTTTAAGTGGTTATTCTCATCACCATTCAAGTGTCCAGATGTTGGAATTGTGTCCACTGATTTAGATGTTAAAATACTTTGTTATTAGTTTGAATTTCAAACTTTGAACTTAGTTATTTTCCCCATCAGCAAGGACTAAATTTTTTCAGGCTTGTTGGCAATTTAATTGCTGAGTGTTCTGCTCCTTGTCTGCTGTTTGGGCATTCAAAGTGTTTTTTTTTTTAATATGTCGAGAAAAAAGCACAAAGCAGCTTTATTAATGTTGAAAATAAAACAAAACCTTTCCTGAACACTGACTTTTAACTCATTTAAAGGTGGAAATGGGATAGATCAGTATTTTGACTTGATTTGTGACTTGACCAAAATAAATGACTTGACTTGACTTGCTTGACTTCTAGCAGGGACTCGACTTGACTTGCTTGCTTTTTGCCACAGTAACTTGGGACTTGCTTGAGACTTGAAGATTAAGACTTGAGACTTGCTTGTGACTTGCACATGTGTGACTTACTCCCATGTCTGCCGTCTACTGACAGGTTCTCCGGCCGGCAAAACCATCACTTTTGGTTGGACTGCAAGCCGGAGTCCCAACACTGTGCTGCCCTCTTACTTCTGGATAGGCCCTCACACAGCCTGGCAGCCAGATGCCCCCAGGCACAGAACACAGATCACCTGACCTCATCCGAATATATAGGCTCTCCCAACAGGCCAAGAGATTCAAGAAAAAACCCTGCCTATTGGCTGGGACGCCCACATATCCATAACTTGACCTTGGGTTGCCCTTCTCGTATCTAGTACCACCAGGTACCCGGCCACCTAGTGGTAGAAGAGAAAAGCGCAACAAGGCCAAGCTTAGGGAGAAATCAATAGATCCCTATCAATCAACCAAGATAACTACTCTTGGAAAGTAAATTTGTGAGGAGCTCCCTGACTAAACTCCAGGGTGCTACACACACATGAGCAAGTGGTAGTTCCCACAGGGCAGATAAATAGCAGACATTATATCCAATTTTACTTGTGGCGTACCACCCAAATAGCTAAGGGAAATATGAACAGTAGCCTTATATCCTAACTATCTATCTAATATATACAGTAATGAAAAACATGAGCGGTTAGTATTGCTATCCACGTTGAATCACTGTCTCTCCTTATCCAAGGAAGAAGCAATGGGTGCAGGGAAAGAAATGCATCCTATCCCTATGATAATACAGTGCAATATTTACATAAGTGACTCTTGAGTAACTGTTAATTACTCTCAGCCAAGAGCAGCATAGCTGTCATGTACCTTAAGGTAGAGCCTGACAAGCAGAGGAAAGCCTCTCGCACAACTCCGGTTCAAGGACCACTGTGTTAGCAACAGCAGCCGTGAGAGTACGTGGGGTAGGATTGCCTGTGATGTTCTTCGCAGCAGGAGGACACTGGTAGCAGCCAGCAGCAGTAGTGGAGCTGTGGTTGGTTGCTGTGGGTGCAGGCACTTTTGGATGCAAGCATGCTGTGGATGCAGGGAGACTGCTGGTGCCGGGTAGCACGGAAGCAAGTACGTGGAGGCTGAAGCGAGGAGCAGAATGAGACAATCCAGGTCAGATACAGATGAATCGACGTACATCAGAGATTACACTTAAGAATGGTCAAGTTCAGGCAAAGCTTTGGCAACAGAGAGATCTGGAGGTAAGACTGAAGAAAGTTCGAGCAAGCCGAGGTCAGGAATGGAGAGAATCAGAGTAGTCAGGAAGCCAGGTAACGATCAGATCAAGGATAGGCACTGGAAACAGGATATAGGGGGAAACTGCAAATCAGACAACAAAGGTCATAGTACATCTGCCATCCTTATATACTACACACGTGCGCATGCGCATAGGCATTTGCCAGAGCACGCAGACCTGCCTGTCAGGAGGGACATCACTGGAATTGTGCCCATGCATATGCAATGGTCTCTGTCTCTGCACATCTGCTCTGATATGGCCAGCGAGTCCCTGACAATAGCAGTGTAAGTAAACCCTATAACAGTGGTGGTGAGTCCATAGGGGCACACGGGTGCCACCCCCTCTCTCCAGCCACCCCTCTAGCACCAATAGATCAATAGATAGATTTATTAATTGCATGAATCTATCTATGGCCGCCGCTGCCACCCCCTATTCAAGTGCCTGGCCCCTTTTCGGGCACCTGAATTACAGCGGCAAGTTTTTTTTTGAGGCACCTGATTAGAGTCATAGGCTCTAATAGGCTTCAAAAAAGGTGACCTGCGAGCGCCATGCTGGGCACTCACAGGTCACTCAGCTGTGTTACAAAAGTGAATGAACATTCACTTTCCTAACTCTAAACCACCTCTCCGCCAATCAGGTGCTCGGATCTGTTACTCGTCACCTGATGGGCTGAAATGACAGGCGCTGTGATTGGACAACTATCAGGCATCCAATCATAGCAGAGGATGGGAGAAAACATTGAGGAGCTGTCCCACCACCACAAGACAGGGTAAGTACAGACAGTGGGAGAGGGGCACACTAGCAGCATTTGATATGGCACAGTGGCTGCGTTTGATGGGGCCCAGTGGGAGCATTTGATGGGGCACAGTGGGAGCATTCGATTGGGGCACTGTGGGAGCATTTGATGGGGCACAGTGAGGCTGCATTTGATGGGACACAGTAAAGCTGCATTTGATGAGGCCCAGTGAGGCTGCATTTGACGGGCACAGTGAGGCTGCATTTGATGGGGCACATTGAGGCTGCATTTGATGGGGCACAGTGAGGCTGCATTTAATGGGTACAGTGGCTGCATTTGATAGGCACAGTGGCTGCATTCGATGCTGCGCAGTGGCTGCATTCGATGGGGCACAGTGGCTGTATTTGATGGGGCACAGTGGCTGAGTATGATGGCACACTGGTGGCAATTGATGGGCACAGTAGGTGCGTTTGATGGCACAGTGGCTGTGTTTGATGGTACAGTGGTGGCAATTGATGGGCACAATGGTTGTGTTTGATGGCACAGTGGCAGAAATTGATGGTACAGTGAGGCTGCAAATTATGGGGTTTTTTTTCCAGAATTTTTCAGTTTATTTGCGCCAAAAAAATTTGAGCATCAGCCGCCACTGCTCCATATTATGTTTAAACTACAATGATCTCTATGTCTGAACACACATATGAATGAAACTGGACTCCATCCTCATCCTCAGGATGCCACCCCCTTCCACAGCTATCTTACAAAAAACTTTATTAGCATTTCCTATAAGGTAAACACATAATGTGAATAAGGGCTCACTCAGGTTGGCACTACTCATGTCATCTGGTGGCCAGTATATGAAAAAACAATCCTGGTACACTGGACAGTCCATCATTAAAAGTGTAAGGTGAGAATTTGCCCCTTTTGCCACACCTTCTTCTACCTAACTGACTAAATACCCCGGTGTCCTTAAAGCTTCAAAGTCCATCAAAAAAATAATAATAATTTCACTCGGGGTAGAGAAACATTTCACACCAGTTTCCCTCTTCTCAGGGACAACTCTGGGGACAGGAGGCACGGCTGCAATCAGGCAACAAGCAGCCAGACCAGGGTGCAAAGGAACTGCACTCCTAAACAAAGGTCCCCTTGCAATGGTAATCTCAGTCTGTCCACATAATAGCCAGGGACTGAGAAAGATTTCCCCATTGATTGAAGAACAAACACGCTGAACGTCACATCAACAGGTTACTTTTCTGAGGGAGGCACACTGGCAACTCCAAAGCACTGGCCAGCATGACTCAAGTGGGCATTCCCTCTATCTGCCAGCAGCATTCAGTCCAGCACAATCCCAGCAATATAGCCAACAGGAATGTTCCCCACTGATTTTTGTATAAGAGGTGGAGTGGCTTTTCAGCATAGCGTCCTAACGCCACAAAACACACATTTGTAAACCATATGATGGCCATGAAACACAACCTAATATCTTCTCCCAGTAATATCTGCGATCTGGTAACTTCAAGGCCTCTCTTTTATCATTTACTGTGGTAATGTAGTGCCGAATGTCTTTCGTGTTTGGCCTGCGGATGATCACACTATCCAACTTAGTTTTGCGACCATAGCCCCAAGTGTGCAGCACTAAAATATACTAAAATATAGGCCTCAAGGGGCATTCAGAGCGCTGGGTCCCAGAGCAGCCACAGAAGCAAGAGGAGCAGCTTCTCTCACAAGACGGGTGATAGCAGGTGGACTCTCAATGCTGCTCCCAGCCGGGATGGCAACATTTTTGTTCCAATCCACTTGAAGTGTTGACGGAGGTTAGGCTGGTGAGACTACCTCAAGCAGGGGTTCCCCACAATGTCCATAGATGACCCAAGGCCTCAGATGTGTTGTCAAACCAGAACACTTCCCGTAGATCAGTCCCAAGGCCTCATAGCCTCCAGCCGTGTACAGGGCAAGACTACCCTTAGGTGTATACCACACCCCTGTATCAGTCAAAACACCTTTTGACTCACTTGGATCAAAGCCAACACCTGGAGCATACATTTTACAATCCGCCCTCATACTTCCAAACTGAGCCATCTTCTCCATCCCTCAACAAGGCACACGTGGCAGCACTTCTTTATCCTCCTCTGCAGAGCGGGGGCTCCTACCCCTGCCAACGGATTGGTGCAGATACTTTCTGGAAACTTCAACACCCACCAAAACTTTAATGGAGTCCATTTTAACCCTTGCAGCAATGGTGTCAAAAGACCAGGCTGATACTCTACCATGAGCAATGAGACATGCTGGTTCTTCCCCACATTGTTGGAATGCACAATAACACAGTCTATAAAAAAGTAAAGATGGGGGGGGCGTGGCTTGGACTCCGACGGGAATGGACGCCGCTTAGCTGAGCTCCGCTGAGACCGCCGGACCGTGACACCAGCCTCCCCTTCCAGCCATACCGAATGTGCGATGGGCAGACGAGACAGACTGCCTGATTGTTCCGGATCACAGAGCTCTTACTCTACCACCGGAGCTCACCGTATAGCGGACATTTTCGATCCTCAGGCACAGAGGACACAGAGGACCAGGGGCCGCCCTGCTAGCAAGATGGCGCTGAGAAGCCACGAGGCAGAGCATAGTGAGGACTCCATGTCGGCTTCAGAGGACAGGGTAAGGGAGCAGGACTGCTCAGATCAGCCCCTTAAGCTCTCAGAAATGACAAAAATAGCGGCAGACATTAAAAACACTTTGTTTTCTGCTATCACTGATTTAAAAGCTGACTTTAAGGCTCTGTCGGATCGGCTGTCCCACACTGAAAGAGCAGAAGCAAAAAGGGATAGAGCGGTGGAGAGGCTGTCTTTCACTGTCTCATCCCACACCACCCATCTTATTCAGATGAATAGGCACCTTGAGGAACTCGACAATCGGGGTCGCAGACAGAACATTAGAGTGAGGGGGATCCCCGAGAAGATTGAACCTGCGCAGATTAAACAAGCTTTGCAGTCAGTGTTTAACGGAGTGCTGGAGAGACCTAAGGATACTGACATTGAGTTTATAAGAGCGCACAGAGCATTAGCATCAAAACCAAGTGACACAGCCCCTCCAAGGGATATCATATGTTGCCTGCAAAGCTTCCCATTGAAGGAAGAGATACTGGGGAAAGCAAGGAAAAATGATCAGATCTTTTTTAATGAGCATGTGGTGGCATTATATCAGGATCTTTCCCATATTACATTACAGAACAGGCGAGCTCTGCGTCCCTTGACTAACGTTCTAAGGGAGAGGGGTATCCCTTATCGATGGCGTTTTCTCTTTGCGCTGAACGCCACGTTTATGGGAAAACAATACCACCTGCGTATGCCTGAGGATATTCCAAGCTTTTGTGCACAGCTACAAACCCCATTGATTGATGTGCCGGAATGGTACAGGGAATTTCGTTGTCCCCCGCTGGGGACTTCCCCACCACATATCCCACCACATACCCCACAGTCATTTCCGTTGAAGCCATCAGTTAACAAGAAATCTCGCCCGGACAAACTCCAGAGCTTGGACAGGGGCAGACCCCCACACCCTGGGACAGAGTACTGGCCGCAGTCACATGCCTGAGTTTAGAAGTGGGAGTCTGTCTTCCTCGGTTCCATTTTTTTTTTTTTTAGCAACCGGCCTCACGTATTTCACACTTGGGCACGGATATGCTGGATAGCCACTTTCCCAACTGATGATACCTGCTCGGGGTCTGCTGAGCTGTTTCTAGAGACCCCGCCACCCCTCAGAAAGCAATTTTTGATGGGGGGATGCCCCCCCGCCCCCCCTCCCTTTTTTTTTTTCTGGGCTTAACGGCTTTTCTCCATAATGACTTTATTGCAGTTGAACTGAACATGTTTCTACCAGGGGAATGGTCTTGGCGGCGCAGGGACACACTGTTTCTGCGCATGCAGTGGGGGGGAGGGGGGGGGTATTATTCCTATTACTCTTATTATTTTTTGTTATTCTTGTCATGTTTATACACTGGAGGGGGAGCGGGTACCTGGTCCTTTGTTGTGCGGGTGGGCGGATGGGAGGTGGCTGTACAGACCTCCCGTGTGGCCTAGACGGATGGGTCGTGAGGGGGGTCGGTCCAGAGGGGGTCCCGGCCTCGTGCCACATGGTGCGGGGTCGGGATGTAGTTGTGACCCGATTGTTTTCTCTTAGAGACTGCCACCCAGTGAGCGGTTCACAGACCGCCACAAGGGGATTGTATGAGTGTCAAGTGTGGCAGCTGGGGGTATATTGAGCCCCTGGACCTGCCAGAGTTATCCTGGGTGGTATGGCAGATGCTGATTACTGCAGTTTTTATTTTAGTTGTTGTTTATTAGATGCGCCCATCGCGCTGTATTAAAATAAATTTCATGTTCATAATTTTGTTCATGATCTCATCCTTCTGGCTGGAAGGGTGTATATGTGGCCTTAATATATGTTTGATTTCTGAGTCACGGAAGGCTTGGAGCGGTTTTCTTTATAAATCGTAACAGATAACCAACCGTTTTTGTATTTTGGGCTTTATTTCTTTTTTGTTTTCCATTTGCTGAAGGAAAGTCCTCCCACTGCTTCCACCTGTGCATCGCTGTCTGGCTTTAACCAGACAGGGATTCACAACGTTTTTTTTTTTTTCTTCTCCTCTCATACAGTTGATAGGAGGAGACATTTTACCTATTCACTCCATTTGGGTGTCTATCCACCTAAGTGACGGATCTTTTTCTTCCTGTTCTTTTCTAGTCTTTCTTTACCCCCCCCCCCCTTTGTACTTACTTAACTATTGTACTTAATATGGCGTACTCTATGTTAGATGAACATGCTTTCGTGATCTCCCATAATGTTAGGGGTCTAAACACGCCGGAGAAGCGAACGGCGTTGTTTAGGGAACTCCACAAGCGGAAACCAGCAGTGGTGTTTCTTCAGGAGACCCACTTCCGGTCTGGCAAGACTCCAAAATTGCATGATAAACACTACCCACATGCTTTTCACGCAACAAATCCCGAGGCCAAATCTAAGGGGGTGACTATCTTGCTACATAAAAACGCTGACTTCATTTTACACCAGCAGTTGGCGGACATTGACGGAAGGTATGTGTTTTTGAAGGGGATCTGGGCGGGAACTTCGGTTACCTTGGCTAACGTTTACTTCCCCAATACTGCACAGGTCACTTTTTGTCAGCATGTGGTAGACGAATTGAAGGGCTTTGCATCTGGATGTGTGGTGGTGGGGGGAGATTTCAATTTAGCGCTAAATCCCCTGCAGGATACATCGGATGGCAGGTCCAGCATCTCGTATAAAAAGTTGCGTAAAATTAAGACACTTTTAGCCTCCCTCACTTTAGTAGATACTTGGCGTTTGGCAAACCCTTCAGGTAGGGACTACACTTACTTTTCTTCCTTGCATAACAAATTTACACGCATAGATTACATTTTTGTTACTCAAAGGGATATATCCCGTATAAAATCTGCCAAAATAGGTGTGCAGACCCTCTCTGATCATGCCCCTATATCGCTGCAATTTCATAGAACGAACATACACCGTCACCCCCACTCGTGGAGACTAAATCCCTCCCTACTAACGGACAAGGACAACATTGACAAAATAGCGGATACAATTAAACTGTATTTTACAGAAAATGTCACAGAGGAATTGTCGCCTCTTACAATTTGGGCGGCTCATAAATGCGTGGTTCGGGGGGAGCTCATACGGTTGGGGGCGGCGAGAAAAAGGGTTGCGGAGAAGGAGACCAACGACCTTATACAGACCATTAGAGACTTAGAGGGGAAGCACAAACAATCCTTAGCAACTGATACAGCAGTAATTTTATTTGATTTGAGAAAAAAACTACAAGCTCACCTGAACCTTAAAGCACAGAAGATCCTTTTCTTTCGGAAGGGGTTCTTCTATGAACACAGTGATAAAACAGGTAAACTTTTAGCAAAGGCCCTTAAAGAAATACTTCTATCGACGAACATTGCTGCAATTAAAACCAGTGCTGGTCAGACAACACAGGATGCTGCAAAGATCGCGCAAAGATTTCAGGAGTATTATTCCAACTTGTATAATTTACCGCAGCTACATAAACCTAGTGACTTAAGGGGGACGTCAGCAGGGATTACCTACAAATTTCTTGCCGACAGCGGACTCCCCAAACTTACCGAGGAGGATGCGCTGTCGCTGGAAGAACCGATAACTGAAGGTGAACTCACCGCAGCTATTAAGGAATTAAAAAAGGGGAAAAGCCCCGGACCGGACGGTTTGACAGCTCACTACTATAAAATCTTCACGGAATTACTGATACCACACATGACTAAGATATTTAACCACTTTAGAGACACGCAAGCGTTACCAGAAGATTTTTTGAGAGCGCACGTTACAGTACTGCCTAAACCCAACAAGGATCCTTTAGATTGTGCCAGCTATAGGCCGATTTCTTTATTGAATGTGGACCTAAAACTTTATACGAAAATACTAGCGAACAGATTGCGCCCACTATTGCACAAACTTATAGGCCCCGAACAGGTAGGTTTTATGCCTGGTAGGGAGGCGAAAGATAACGTGATTAAGGCCCTTAATCTTATACACAAGGCCCAAACAGAACAATTTGAAGGCATGCTCTTATCTACAGATGCAGAGAAGGCCTTCGACCGTGTGTCGTGGGACTTCCTGTATGCGACCTGCTTCCATATAGGCTTGAGAGCACATATGCTATCCTGGATTAAAACTATTTATTATAACCCGACGGCACAGATTAAGGTGAATGGGACACTGTCAGACAAGGTGCGGATACGGAATGGGACTAGGCAAGGGTGTCCTCTTTCACCCTTGCTGTTTATACTCACCTTGGAACCGTTAATCCGCACAGTCAACTTATCATCCTCTATACATGGCTTTCATGTAGGCGACAAGGAATACAAGTGTGCTGCTTATGCGGACGATTTATTGTTTTTTATAACTCAGCCGCATGTTACTATGCCCAACTTGTGCACTATATTTAAGCATTATAGCTATATAACGAATTTCAAAATTAATTACAAAAAATCTGAAGCCCTCAATCTAACGCTACATGAGACCACGCGGGAGGTCGTTTTACGCAATTGCAAATTTAAGTGGGAATCCCGCGCCCTTAAATACTTAGGAGTTTTCTTGACCCCTAGTTTGAACGAGATATACAGCCAAAATTTCTTGCCACTGTTACAAAACGTAAAAAAAGACCTGGAGAGATGGACACTTAAACACTTCTCCTGGTTTGGTAGGGCAGCTATTGTCAAAATGACAATCCTGCCCAGATTTCTGTATTATTTCCAGACTTTGCCCATATGGTTACCTGCAAATTTCTTTCGGTCACTGAATGCTATTCTTAGACACTTTCTTTGGGCGTCCAAAAAGCCACGCATAAGCCTTGTAATACTCACTAGAGATAAAGGCAGTGGGGGAATGGGATTCCCCAATTTCAAAAATTATTATAAGGCCACCCATCTTACTAGAATGATTGACTGGACCTGCCATGCGGACAATAAAGACTGGGTGACACTTGAAAACGATGTAGGACCTACCCCAGTGACATATTCCCCTTGGATCCCGTGGGACCTATGCCCTAAACAGCTTAAGCAACATCCCCTCATAGGGACCACTTTAAGATTACTACAAACAGTGACTCAAACGACGGGTTTGACTACTTCACCTGGCCCATTAACACCGTTAGTAGATAGTCCGGACTTTACCCCAGGCATGCACAAACCTATTCGGCACTTTACATGTGGGAATTCGCCGTTATTAGCCACTCATTGCTTCGAGGGTAACAAGATTAAATCAATGTCGGACCTACAACATACTCTGGGCTTAACCTCCTTGGGCCACTGGACGTATAGACAAATACATGACTATATTTTGAGCCCACGGAGGCTCAAACATTTTATACGACCATTAACGCCATTTGAGGCGGTTTGCTTTCAAGCCACCGCCTCTACGAAAAATATCTCCCTTACGTATGCTTGGTTGCAATCCGCAGCACGTCTGGAACCTAATAAACATAAGCTTTTCTGGGAAGCAGCATTAAATGCATCATTTACAAACGATCAATGGTTACAGGCTTGTGTATTTGCCCATAAATGTGCAATTAGCACTCGATTACAGGAAACTTCTTTTAAACTTTTGACGAATTGGTATAATACGCCAATTAAACTGCATAAGTGGTTCCCAGCCGTTTCAGACTTATGTTGGCGTTGTAACCAAGCTAAGGGCACTTTACAACATATATGGTGGGAATGCGATTTAATTAGACCTTATTGGGTTCAAGTGATTAGCATTATACAACAAATAACTGATACACAGATCCTCCTAGACGCTAAATGTTGTCTATTACATATTACTGACCTTTCAATGAGAAAATATAAAAAATCGCTGATCAGATTCCTGCTAACGGCAGCTAAGGCGGTGGTACCGAGATATTGGAGGAACACTACGACTCCCTCAATTATGGAATGGTTGGGAGAGATAAGATATCTGCACAAAATGGAAGAAATTAGGGCCATAGCTCACGAAAGCACGGACAAGTACATGGTTACCTGGCGACCTTGGGTCGTGTTTATTTATTCCTCTGCATATGCTTCCCTGTCACGAGCATGAGGGGGAGGGGGCGCTGAGAGTCTGGGCTGACAAGGCCCGTCTTTTCTCTAGGGATAACCGCATCTTTTCCTTTTCTTTTTCTCTCTTTTTCCAAGGTGCCAGCCTTGAGATAGGCTGTCACCTCTTTTCTATCACCATTTGCCACATTTGGCTCTTGGACTATAAGTAGTGGGGTGTAACTTGATTGGCATAAAGTTACAATGCAGATATGTTGGGACAGGCTTTTACAATACATTAGTGTATATGTTTAGGTCCTATCGATGTACTAGGAATGGCAATGTATCTATCCTTATATTAAGAGGTTTTTCCACTTTTGGAGGGGCCCACTAGCTTAATGGGATCTTTGTCAATCCGTTTATACGCAACCAAGATGTCTAAAAGTATGAGTCTGTAACGCTGTTGCTACCCTACTGTTCACTCAGGCAGTTGCATCTGCGATCATTATGCTTGGTTATGTTGTATTGTAACTGGCTATTTCTTTAATAAATTCTAATTGTTCTATAAAAAAGTAAAGATGTTACTTGCCAATTTCTTACGGAGCCAGATGAAATCCCAATGTAGCCAGTTGCTATGGGTGACTGCTGTACGAATAACGCCTTTGCCCCACTTTGGGCTCCAAATGTAGCAAAGTTTCGGGCCCCGTTTCGGGCCCCTTTAGGCCTAATGGTATCGTCCAGAGTCGGGGACAGCTGACATCCTTCTGTGTAGAGTGGGTAACAAGGCATGGTGGGTGTAATGCAAGAGGAAACGGTAGGTGCCAGACACTTTTTGAATGCAAAGAGATTTATTGTCTCTAAAACAGAACTGAAAGAGTATTAGGGCCGAGACACTCTTGGGTAGATGCAATGTTAATTGGCAGACTCTGAGACTTCTATAGGCTGACAGCTATACAGGTGAAGGCCTCCAGTCGGACGCCACATCTGTAGGATGCTGTCTCCTATGGCAACAATCTTGTAGCTGTTACTAACGGTAATGGTATTTAACTATTTGCAACATGAACAGTTCTCAGCTTACCCCACAACCTCTCACAGTGGGTCTTCACTCAATGAGCTCCCAGTCTCTCTCACTAGACTTCAGATCCAATAGCCACTGGATCCCCTCTGCTCTTTCACTTTAGCACTCAGTATCTTCCTCAAGCGTCACACCCGCTTCTTTGCTGGGTCCCTGGCTTGGCACTCACAGATACTCCCTAAGCTTCACCCTCGCTGACACTGGTGATCCACAAGCATCACATCTGCTATCCCGCTGGGTCCCTGACTTTTTGCTGCATTTGCTGAAGTTTTCCCACCTCTTCACTGTCCCCAGCAGTTGAGAAGTCTGCTCTGGTACTGGCCTCAGCTTACTCACAGTGGTCTCTGGTAACAAGGTGGATGGTCTCTTAGTGGCGACAGCTTCCACTCTATCTCCGACCACGACTGGTTCCCACGGGCAGTGGAACTTTACTTCTGGTTGGATTACAAGCCTGCAGACCCAACCCTATGCTGCTCTCCTGCTTCTTGATAGGCCCTCAGACAGCCTAACAGCCAGATGCCCCCAGGATAGGCCTAAGGCCTACGGCCTAGCAGCCTGGGGCAGAATAACACACGTCTACCAAGACAGCCATCCAGGTGTCACAGAAACCTGATCACCTGACTTCACCCAAATTAATAGGCTCTCTTAGCAGGCTAAGGGACCCAAGAAAAGCCCTACCTACCCTGAGACACCCCAGTCATTCATAATCTGTCTTTGCTATGCTCTTGACTTATCCAATGTCACCAGATACCCAGCCACCTAGTGACAGAAGAGAGAAGTGCAGCAATTCCAGAATTAGGGCAAAATCAATTGCTCTCCTAACAATTGGCCAAGGCAACTATTGCCTGGCAACTAAATTAAATAGCAGCTGTGCCTAAACATCAAGGTGCTACACACACAAATAGAGCTTTCTTTAGGTGGTATTTAATCACCACTTTTTTATTTTTTGCACTATAAATTAAAAAAGACAGTTTTGTAAAACAAAATTCATTTTTCTTATTTTCGGTTATAAAGTTTTGCAAATTAGTAACTTTTCGTCATAAATTTTGCCCAAAATTTATACTGCTACATATATTTGGTAAAAATAACCCAAATTAGTGCATATTATTTGGTTGGTTGTTTAGAGCAGGCGATTGGCTTTCCGAGGATAACAAACGATGTGGCTAAAAGCCGCTCGGTTGTTATCCTGTAGGAGCGGAAGAGGACGTCCCCCCTCCTGCCGCTCTTCCCAGGCCTCCCGGTGGCACCGGAGAGCCGATCGACGATGGCTAGTGACAGACTGGAACAAACCCGGAAACGGCTTTGTTCCAGTCTCCTTGATGTAAACATGGAAGCGGCGTCATGACGTAACTTCCTGTTTACGTAGCTGCCAATGGCACCGGATTTTAAAAAATATACAGTTTTCAGATACACCGTTTTCGGTGATCTGAATACTTTGAAGTGCAAAGGAGGGATTTGAGGTCTTTTAGACCCCCGATCTCTCAATAAAGAGCACCTGTCACCAGCTATTACTGTCACAAGGGATGCTTACATTCCTTGTGACAGCAATAAAAGTGATCAACTTTTTATTTTTTTTTAAAAACACAATTTATTCATATAAAAATAAATAAGAACATTTTTTTTTTCAAACCGCCCCGTCACCAAAAATGTGTCAAAAATGTCCGATGTGTCCGCCATAATGTCGCAGTCACAATAAAAATCGCTGATCGCCGCCATTACTATCTGTCCCCTATTTTGTAAATGCTATAAATTTTGCGCAAACCAATCGATAATCGCTTATTTCGATTTTTTTTTACGTATATGTCAGAAATAGGCTCAGTCATGAAAGGGTTAAAACCACTGCTCCTGAAAAAAACATGTAGTGCTGGCTCCTGAAGAGCACACGCTATATGTTTTGCAATTTAATGTTACCCTCAAAACTGCAGTTTGGTTTGGGTCTAATTGTTCTAAATTTTGACCTCAGCATCAGTGTGACTGGACTGCAGGGTGTTCTGCCTGGCCATGGGGGGCGCTGTCACTTTTGGCAGGCATGAAACACAGTCTAGTTGGGTGCATGAAGGTTGCTCTCTTTCGGAAACCAGCCCAGTGGGAGTGTCACTCTTGCTGTGCTTTCTGGGAGGGGGTACTTAAGGTGCGCATGTCACGTGTTTCGAGGTTTCCGGTCCAGAAGCATGTTCTGACTGCATGGTCCTGCTCCTCCTGACCAGCCCCCAGGACTCTCATGGCCTGGGGTGCGGATCCACCCAACTTTACGTCTCGGGGCTGGCTAGCCCGAGGCGAAGAAACTGAAAAAAGGATTCGGAGGTAGTCCGGTGCCGTCTCGGTTAGTGGCGAGGCCCTGCAACTGTGAAGTTATCCAGTGGGGGGTCTCTTCTGGAGAAGGCCATGCAAGGGTTGGCTTCTCAACAAGAGCCTGGAAAAGCTGAAGGACCTAAGCGCATTCCATCTTGTGCGGTATCGCCGGATCGGCTGCAAGATACTGGTACCACATGAGAGTTCTACAAGATTTCAAGTTTCCCTTGCGTGTTTTATAGCAAAGTATGTGGCAGAGTCTTATTCCTGACTCAAGCACCCTGTTGGCTGCTAGGCTTGGTGAGAGAAGTACTATCCAATTAGGGTGAGGATCCAGTTGTGAATGGCTATTCTCTGGATTTATTCTAAGTGAGAGACTGGTTCATACTGAATTTATCGATAAGATTACCTGGACTTTTCACCTAAACCCTCTGATCCTATGTTGAGAGACTGTGTTGTTAACTACTTTTTGCAAATAAAAATCCCTTCAAGTAGATCTGATTGTCAGTCTCTGCAGCATAGTTGCCAACATTGTAAAAAAAAGGTCATGGGTTTGTAGCTGTGGCATAGAAAACAAAATGCGGTGTGCAAAGCTCCATTTCTATTGGCAGCCCCATACATTCCCACATGGGCTCCGCCTCTTGTTTCTTCATCATGAGCTGAACTTCAGTTAAATGGGCGCGATGGAGACAGCATTACCTAGAGGCGGCGGGGGAAAAAAAAAATTGGAAAGATGCAGATTTCCTGGGAAACGGTAAGACTGGGACAAAGGTCTAAATCCCAGGAATGTCCCGGGAAATTCTGGACAGTTGGCAAGTAGGCTGCAGTTCTTGGGCCATCTACCTCAGGAAACCCCTAGACGCATACGAGGTGAAGGAGGTAACAGTAAGCCCAATAAATTCAGCCGCTCCTTCAGGGGTCAGTGCTACAAACGATTGGTTTAAAAAAATGTTTTTGCATTGATACATGTCCCCTAGGGCAGTACCCGGTTCCCTAGAAACCTTTTATGGCCAATTACTTGTATATAAGCCTTCAAAATGGGCACTTTTGATTTTTTCCTGTTCCGCTCCCATAGACTTCAATAGGTTTCCCCTGTTCGGATGTTTTGCTGCAAGGGGAGGGGGTTGTTCGTCCCATCTCTGTTACAAAACCACCACCACGCGCTGCCAATACTCATCTATTATTGTGGAAGTGGTTATTAGACTAAAGACCTAATACAGTGTTCTGTCCTGTGTTACAGCGCCACCCAGCGGTGAAATCTTGGCAGTAAGAGCGCAAGTATACAGTCGTCGCTGAGCGTCACAGGAAATTAGTTGATACAAGCTCCGCCTTTTCCTCTCTTCGAGCGCCGGAAGTTGGAAACACGTTGCCGCTGCATTGCTGTACGCAGGTTCATTCCATTTTCCTCCGTGAAGCTTCCGGGCAGAGAGGACCAGACGACTTCATACCCGCGTGTAAAAATGGTATGGGGGGGATATGTTGAGGGTAACCTGCATGTCCATAGTGTGGCTGTGTATGGGGGGGAGGGGGAGTGTACCGTGTTATGAAGATGTGTGCGCACGTGCTCAGACTGAAGCCTCCTCTTGCTGTCGCCCTGCGTTCCTGTTCTCTCTTTGCTCGTTCTCATTGTATGGAGACGGCCGGACTTTTATTCGGTGTTTTATATTACAGACTGAACCAGAAGTGAACCCCAAAGCCTATCCATTGGCCGATGCTCAACTTTCAAAGACTCTTCTAGATCTGGTGCAGCAGGGCTCCAATTACAAGCAGCTCCGCAAAGGAGCCAATGAAGGTACGTAGCTTTGTGTAGGAATAGTATGTTTTCATGTTCTCTTCTACTCTGTGCTGGCAAAGGATTGTCTCCCACGTAAGAAACCATAGGAGTGCCAGTTGTATTCTCCTTGGAATCCTGGGGTGGAGGATGACTGGTTTATAATGTTCCAGTGTTCAGTCATGATGAATATGACAAAACAGGTTCTGATTAACCACTTACCATCCGCAGGCCATCATATGACGGCCTTGACTTTGCGGTGGTATATCTGAATGATGTCTGAGGCTACAGACATCATTCAGATATCAGCATTTTCAGCCGTCGATTCTCTGCACCATAATGATCACATCGGCTTTTCTGCCGCTTGATCGTTCTTACGGGCGGCAAAAGGGGACTCCACCCTCCCGCTGCCCTCCGGTGCTTCTACTGACTCACAGCAGCGAACGGTGAGTCGGATGCGGGATCCGCCGGCCACCGGATGTTGGTCATAGAGATTTCCGGCAGACCAGATGGTCGCTGGAGTCTCTGATAGTCGAAGGCTGGGCGCGATGTTATGACGTCATGCCTGGCCTCTGCGTTCAAAAAGGCTTCCCAGCCTAGTGGTGAGATGTGGGGTCTTATTTATCTCACTGTAAAGAGGTCCTGTCATGTTATATTCCTATTACAAGGGATGTTTACATTCCTTGTAATAGGAATAAAAGTGATCCTTTTTTATATATAAAAATTATGTAAAATGAATAATTTTTTTTTCTTTTAAGCGCCCCTTGTGCTTGTACGCAGAAGCAAACTCATACGTAAGTCCCGTCGACGTATGAAAACCGTGTTCAAAGCACACATGAGGTGTCACCGCGATCGGTAGAACGAGAGCAATAATTCTAACCCTAGACCTCCTCTAACTCAAAATACGTAACAAGTAAAAAAGTTTAAAGCGTCGCCTATGGAGATTTTAAGTACCAAAGTTAGGCGCCATTCCACGAGCGCGTGCAATTTTGAATCGTGACATGTTGGGTATCTATTTACTCAGCGTAACTTCATCTTTCACATGATGCAAAAAATTTGGGCTAACTTTACTTTTTTTTTTTTAAAGCGTTTGAAAAATTGCTGCGCAAATACCGTGCAAGAAAAAAAAAGTTGCAATGACCGCTATTGCATTCTCTAGGGTGTCTGCTAAAAAAAATATATAATCTTTTGGGGTTCTATGGAATTTTAGAGCAAAACAATTATGATTTTTACATGTAGGAGCGAAGTGTCAGAATTGGCCTGGATGCAAAGTGGTTAAAGTGCATCTAAAGCCAGAACCATTTTCCCCTGAAGATATTGGCTTCATGTACACAGGATATGGGGAAAAAAGTAAATGCTGCTTTTTTTTCACCCGTCCTCTAAAATACACCCCGGTGTGGCAATGTGCTCCTAGGAGTTCATTGGTGAATTGGGAGTTTTTACAGGCTAAGAGTCGGTAACTGGTTTTCACAGGTACCTAGCTCCCACTTCCTCTCCTGGTGTCGCAGAGCGGATGTTCACCCCCCCTTCCCTGCAATCTTCTGGGACACATCACATGTCCTAGAAGATTGCCTGGCCATTCAAGACAGCGCAGCTCGACATGTGCGCCTGGCTGTGAAGTCACAGCCAGGTGCACACACTTGCACTGCCATGGAGAGGAGCAAGGCATCGGGCGGCCGCATTGCTGGCCCGTGGGACAGGTGAGTGTTAAGTCAACAGCTACACTTTTTGTAGCTGCTGACTTTTAAATGCATGGAACTCCGCTTAATTCATTCACTTTTAATATTCAAAGCACTCTCATCTGCATTCTTTGTTTTGTTCGGAAATCACTTTGAAAAGCACCCTATAGCATTTCTAGCTGCAGCCATTTTGAGGGATCATGTAGCATTTACTTCCTGGAATCCATCTGCCGCTATTTCAGGCAGGAGGGTGTACTTGGCCAACAAACCCCTCCAGATGAAAGGGGGGGGGGGCGTAAAACAAAACATGATATACTTTCATATCTATTTACTTATGCAAGCAGCATAAGTATTAACCGTTTCATGCCCTGCGGCATACTTTCTGTGGTTATACTGGGTAGATGCCTGCAGATATCACCCCTGTACTTTTTATTTTGGCTTGTGAAGCACTGTCATAGGGCTGACTGGACCGGAACAGCCCGATCAGCTCTATGGTCTAATAAATCGGAAGCAACAAGTGTTTTGTCACTTCCGGTTTTGCTAGTTGTAAACAAACCATTACTGGTTTAATAAAACATTGGATGATACCAATCTTGGTATAATCTGAAGCTTTTAACGGTAGAGGACAGTTATGTGGTCAAATAGACTCCAGATGTCTCGGTAAAGGCAACTTGTCACTGCTTACAAAATAAAATATAATATAAATATATAGTGTATGTACAGTGTAAAACAGAATAATAAAAAAAATGAAGTGCCCCCACCATGCGCAAAGGTGAACACGTTTCTGTCCTGCAACGGTATGTAAACAGCGATAGCACCACACGTGCGTGTATCGCTAACAACGTTAGATCGGGAGCACTAATTCTAGTACACAGCCTCCTTTGTAAATTCAAAATGGTAACCTGTAAAGTCTTTTAACAGCGTAGCCTATGGATAATATAATGTATGTAGTTTATCACCGTGTCATGGGTGTGTGTAACTTTAAAGCATGTCAATATTTTACCAAACGATTGGGTATTGTGATTTTGTGAATTAAGTGTAGTAATGAGTGAGTGCCTTCCCTCCTGAACCATACCAGGCCACGTGCCCTCAACATGGGGGGGTTGCTTTGGGACAGGGAGGTACGCTACCCATTCTCCAAAAAAAGTGTCAAGGTAATAGGTTTTGACAATTCTTTTTATTAAAAAATAAGCGTCCCCTGGGAGTGCAGGAAGATCAATTGGCTATGACAGCACTCATCACTGCCCTCACAGCTGATTTGAGAACTACAAGCCATCATCCGCAATGACTGTAGGCATTCATTCACACAACTGTGAAATTATGTGGTCGCGTAGGTGGATCCCCCCCCTGCCAGCACGTTCCTCCTGCAAGCATTTGAAACTGTTCCCCATAAATGTTTACTGTATAAAGTAAGGTATGGGCCATAGGGTTAGTACATGGCTTGAAAACTGGCTACAAGGGCAAGTTCAGTGGGTAGTGATAAATGGGGAGTACACAGAATGGTCAGGGGTGCAAAGTGGGTTCCCCCAGGGTTCTGTCCTGGGACCTATCCAATTTGTTCATAAACTACCTTGAGGATGGGATAGACAGCTCAATCTCTGCATATGCAGATGATACTAAGCTAAGCAGGGCAATCGCATCCTGTGGAGAAGTTGAAACGTTTCAAGAAGATCTGAACAAATTAATGGGGTGTGCAACTACATGGCAAATAAGGCTTGGAGCCGCGTTCTGGCAAAATTGATTTTTATTTTTTAAATGTCGGCAGCTACTAATACTGCAGCAGCTGACTTTTAAAATATGGACACTTGTCTGTCTGGGAGGCCCGCAATGTTCTCACGCGAAGCCGTTCTGTCCGGGTGGAGGTGCTGCCATCTTCGGTAAGGAAATCAAGAAGTGCCTGGTTCCCTGCTGTGCATCCTCGCTGTTCCCTGCTGTCTTCTGGGACCTATGTGTCTCCGAGAAGACGGTGGGGGGGGGGGGGGGTAGGGGGCCGGACATGGTGTAGATTGCTGCGGAGCCTGCAGTGATCTATGCCCAAGAGTTTAGAGAAAATACCTGGATTATACAGTTATATGCCCCCCCAAAAAGTGCCAAATCTGACGGGGGGAGGGGGGGGGGGGTATGGTAATCCGAAAAGCAGAAGTTCCATTTTTGGGTAGAACGCTGCTTTTAACCACTCCCCGACCAGCGCACGACGATGTACGTCGACAGAATGGCATGGGCAGGCATATTGGCGTACATGTACGTCCAATATTCGATGCCGCCCTACCATCGGGAGCGTGCCGCCGGCGGCAAGCTCCCGCGCTGGTCGGGACCCCCGTGAGTCCGGTCGCGGGACCCGCGGACTCGATCGCCGCGGGCATCCCCGCGATCGTCTCACGGAGCGGCCGAATGGAGGAAATGCTGTATAACAACATTTTTCCATTCTGCCTAGCAACTAGTGACGCTGATCTCTGCTCCATGTGATTGGAGCAGAGATCAGTGTACACTAAATGAAAGCCCAACCCCCCCACAGTTAGTAACACACCCCTAGGAACACTTAACCCCTACACTGCCACCCACTGGTTAACCCTTTCACTGCCAGTGTCATTTACACAGGAATCACTGCATTTATATAGCAGTGATTACTGTATAAATGACAATGGTCCCAAAAATGTGTCAAAAATGTCCGATGGGTCCCCGACAATGTCGCAGTCACAATAAAAATCGCAGATCGCCGCCATTACTAGTAAAAAAAAAAATAATAAAAAATTATTAATAAAAATGCTATAAAACTATCCCTATTTTGTAAACGCTATAACTTTTGCGCAAACCAATCAATAATCGCTTATTGCGATTTTTTTTTACCAAAAATATGTAGAAGAATACGTATCGGCCTAAATTGAGGGGAAAAAAATGTTTTTTTATATATTTTTGGGGGATATTTATTATAACAAAAAGTAAAAAATAATGCGTTTTTTTCAAAATTGTCGCTCTATTTTTGTTTATAGCGCAAAAAATAAAAACCGCAGGGGTGATCAAATACCACTAAAAAGCCCTATTTGTGGGAAAAAAAGGACGTCAATTTTGTTTGGGAGCCACGTCGCACGACCGCGCAATTGTCAGTTAAAGCGACGCAGTGCCGAATCGCAAAAAGTGGTCTGGTCTTTGACCAGCAAATTGGTCCGGTCTGAAAGTGGTTAATATGGAAAATGTTAAAATGGTGCATTTGGGTGGCAAAAATATTAATGCAATCTACTCGGGGGGGGGGGGGTTAAATAAGGATAAAACTTTTATGCGCAGGGGAGTTTAATAAGACTCGTGGCCACTCATTAAAATTAGAAGAAAAGAGGCTGGACCCTACTACTCGGGGGGGGGGGGGGGTTAAATAAGGATAAAACTTTTATGCGCAGGGGAGTTTAATAAGACTCGTGGCCACTCATTAAAATTAGAAGAAAAGAGGCTGGACCCTAAACTGCCGGAGAAGGTTCTTTACTGTATGAGTGGCACCGATGTGGAATTCCCTTCCACAGGTGGCGGTCTCAGCAGGGGGCATTGATGGTTTAAAAAAAAAAAACTATTTAGATAAGCACCTAAATGACCACAACATACCAGGTAATACTGACATATAATCACACATTTGATGGACTAGTCTGTTTTTTTTTTTTTTTTTTTTTCCCCTCACCTACTATGTAACTATGTATTAGTATTGGCGTTTTTGCAGTACATGAAGAAAAACACTGTTAGCACTTTAGTAGATATTAGGAGCATTCAGCATATTTTTCTGCTGGAAAAACACCACAAGAAACTCTACAAAAACTATTTTATTTTCTGCTCACGGAAGCTGAAGCTAAAAAAATGCTAATAGCCTAAAGTAGTGTGCATGGACATATAGGATAACATGATTTGGCTTCTAATAGTAGAAAAAAAATGCTTCTAGGAGCTTGAAAAAAACTCTAGTGTGCGTGGAGCCTTAAATAGGCTCATTCACGTTAGAAACTGTTTAGATGTGTTTTTCCTCAGCATTTTTAGGGTCTTATAATTTCCGTAGATAACTGTTTGTGCTTGGCACAAAAAAAGACTTGGATTTTGACTATCTGGAAATAGAAATGTTGGCTAAATTGTTCACGGGGTTGCTTCTATGATGTGCATAAACTCAATTTTTATACACTGGAAGCGTTGATTTCTCTATGCTAAATGTTTTGTTTGTTTTAATGCCATTTATTTATTTTATCTTGCAGCCACAAAAACATTAAACAGAGGGATTGCAGAATTCATTGTAATGGCAGCTGATGCAGAACCACTTGAGATCATTCTTCACCTTCCTCTCCTCTGTGAGGATAAGAACGTGCCCTATGTCTTTGTGCGCTCTAAGCAAGCATTGGGAAGAGCTTGTGGTGTCTCAAGACCAGTTGTTGCATGTGCAGTTACGATTAAGGAAGGTTCTCAGCTAAAGCCCCAGATTCAAACTGTCCAGCAATCTATAGAGAGACTGCTGGTGTAATTTTCCCCCCTCCTTTGAAATGACAGATGGCATAGTGCAGTGTACATTTCTTTTTTTCTTTTTTTTTCTATAACCTGCTTATGTAGGACTATTGCAAATTTCAAAAGGAGTATCTTGACAGCGGCTCCTTTAAAATCTCCCAGTGTGTTCTGTCAATGGTAACGTTTACCTTTTTTTTTTTTTTTTTTTTTTTAACATTCAGATGTGAGCATATATTTTGGCTTTTCAAAAAAGGAAAATGCTTAAAAGAAATTTCAGTAAATCTTTGTTCCCCCTGGATACTAACTTGTATTATGTGTTTTTTTTTTTTTAAATAAAAATATACATGTATGCTTAATTCCTCCCTTTGGGAAATAGTAATGTCATGTTTTAAAATGGTTATGTTTTGAGGGTAAACTAAACTTGCATATTTAATGTACCAAAAATTGGGCTCCTGGCTCCAAATACGACTTTGACCAAAAAGACTCAAGATTAGATATGAGATGCATGGTAGAAAATGTGTACCGTATATACTCGAGTATAGGCCGACCCGAGTATAAGCCGAGGCCCCCAATTTACCCCCAAAAAACTGGAAAACTTATTGACTCGTGTATAAGCCGAGGGTGAGACATGGCTGTCCATCCCTGTGTGTGTGTCCGTCCATCCCTGTGTGTGTGTCCGTCCATCCATCCCTGTGTGTGTGTCCATCCATCCATCCCTGTGTGTGTATCCATCCATCCATCCATCCCTGTGTGTGTGTGTGTGTGTGTGTGTGTGTGTGTATCCATCCATCCATCCATCCCTGTGTGTGTGTGTGTGTATCCATCCATCCATCCATCCCTGTGTGTGTGTGTGTGTGTGTGTGTATCCATCCGTGTGTGTGTGTGTGTGTGTGTGTGTCCGTGCAGCCTTGTGTGTGTGTCCAGCCTACCTGTGTCCCAAGCCTCCGTCCCGTGCCTCCTCCGTCCCGTGCCTCCTCCGTCCCGTGTCTCCTCCGTCCCGTGCCGTGCCGTGCCTCCTCCGTCCCGTGCCGATGGATCGCCGCTCTTCTCGGCGGCCATTCTACAATTCAAAATTCCGCCTCCGCCTGTGATAGGCGGAACACTCAATTTCCCAGCAGCCTGTGTTCCGCCTATCACAGACATCCTCTCATACTCGTCCGTAGTATGAGAATGAGCGGCTGTCCGTGATAGGCGGAACACTGACTGCTGGGAAATTCAGTGTTCCGCCTATCACAGGCGGAGAAGGAGGCGCGGCTTTTGAAAATTAATGTCCGCCGTCTGTCTGCTCGATACGCTGATCGAGCAGTCAGACAGCGGCGACTCGAGTATAAGCCGAGGGGGCACTTTCAGCCTCAAAAAAGAGGCTGAAAATCTCGGCTTATACTCGAGTATATACGGTATATAATTTTTTTTTTTTTTTTAGATTAAATTCTTACTGTGTGCAGTAAATAACATAAGCATGTTTAATCTTTATATGTAATTTTTTTAATTTTTGCAGTAGTGACATCAAAATCATGTATGCAGTAGTTGTGGCAGAAACTGGATTTTTATTTTTTGATACTTAACTGCTTGCCGTCCAGCGCATGATGATGTACATCTGCAAAATGGCACAGCTGTGCAAATGGGCATACCCGTACGTCCCCTTTAAAACACAGGCTAGCGGGTGTGTTCCCACGGACTCAATGTCCACCGGTGGCCTGCGATTGTGACACGGAGATGCCTATGTAAACAAGGCATTACCCTGTTAAGTCTAGCAACATGACAGGGATCTACTGCTCCCAGTAGTCAGGAGCTGTGATCTGTCATGTTCTAGTGAGCCCATCCCCCTACAATTGGAACACACTGAGGGAATGCATTTAACCCCTTGATCGACTCCCAGTGTCTAACCCCTTCCCTGCCACTTGTACTGTAATCTGCATTTTTATACCGGTAGCACTGATCGCTCTATAAATGTCAAGTGTCTGATCTGTCCTCTGCAATTTTGCAGTCATGATAAAAAAAATTACTAAAAAAAAAAGCCATACATTTTTTTTTCCCCCTCTATTTATTTTGTAGACGCTATAACTTTTGTGCAAACCAATTAAAGCGGGATTCCACCCTAAAGTGGAACCTCCGCTAATCGGATCCCTCCCCCCCTCCGTTGTCACAATTGACACCTTTCAGGGGGGAGGGGGGTGGAGATACCTGTCAAAGACAGGTATTTTCACCCACTTCCGGGCATAGACTCCCGTGGGAGTCTACGCCATTTCCTGCCCTGCCGCGCTGTCTGCTGGGACACACACGGGTCCCAGTGACAGCGCGGAGATTTCCTATTGCGTGGCTCGCGCATGCGCAGTAGGGAACTGGGAAGTGAAGCTGATTCGCTTCACTTCCTGATTCCCTCACCTAGAATGGTGGCGACAGCAGCCGAGAGCCGAGCGATCGATCTGCCTCGGCTGCCGGCATCACTGGAACCCGGGACAGGTGAGTGTCCATTTATTAAAAGTCAGCAGCTGTAGTATTTATAGCTGCTGGCTTTTAATATTTTTTTTTTTTTTGGTGGAATCCCTCTTTAATATACGCTTATTGTGATTTTTTTTTTTATTTATTTTTTATTTTTTCCCCTATATCTATAATTTTCTTTCAAATTGCATGTAGAAGACAACATATCGGCCTAAACTGAGGAAGAATTATTTTTTTCTGGGATATCTATTATAGCGAAAAGTGAAAAAAAAAATGATATCCCCCTGTGCTGACAGCATTTGCCAGTGTTAAAAAAAATCACTGCCAGCCCCTTCCACACTGCTCCTCCTGTGTCACTCGTATTATAAAATGAAGCTGCCCTATACCTCAATAGCTCAGTTTTTTTCCCACTGACCTGGTCACTGCTATCTGATGTCGCATAGATGGTCATGTGAGCGCTCTCCAATCTAAAGCGAGGAGGAGAGCAGCCAGAAAAATGTAGCTACTGAGATATTTACAAGCTCTGTTTTATTACACCGACACAGGAAGAGCGGTGTAGAAGGGGGCTGGCAAGTGATTATATATTTTTTTTTTCTATCAACTTTAGACTATGCAGACAGCGCTGTTCCAGGGCCAGGAGAGGTGGGCCGGCTGGCCTGACACACCCCAATGGGTGGCTTTCAGGGCGGACAGCCCGATTCCCCCGCCCCCTGTTGGTATTATATCGGCGTATAACACGCAGACCTCTATTTTCAGGGGAAAAAAGTGCGTGTTATATGCTGATAAATACGGTATATATTAATACAGGATTCATTTCTTGCCTAGTTTCTTTTTTTTTTCTCCACCATTTCCAGCTGGATTCGTAGAACAGTGATCCAATACCATGCTTTTTTTTAGACCGTGAGGCTCTGTTCCAGATAACTGCATTTCTCCAGAATGCCGAGCGCGTCCTGGGCTTTTCTTCCTTCTGCCTCACTTTGCAAGGTGGCTAGCTAGTTGTCAATTCACACCTTTTACCAAGTTTTAAAAGGTTGGTTTACCTGCCTCAGTGAAGGCCATATTTTGCCAGAAAGTGTTGCTGTCTGGGGTTGATGCTCTTTTTTGGTTTTTCTTATTGTTTTGGGCCCAATTTATTGGTGGCACTGCCAGTTATGGTTTTCGTTTTTAAGTTGCATGGGGCGCGCTGTTCCCCAAGGTTGTGGCATCAAACCCATCCATGAAGGAGTTTGGCTGTGTCCTTCAATGAACTCAGAGAAAGGGATTCTATGGTGAGTACAAACATCCATTATTTTTTTTTAATACAAGTACATGGTGAGACATATCAAAAATATGAAATGTTGAGGTAACATACACCTAATTTCCCTCTTATGTTATCATACCCTTGAAAATGAGCAGCTGTTTTTTTCTGAGTTGCAAAGAACTGCCAGCCAAAACCAAAGGGGCTACTAAAAAAGGGGAAAGTGCATTATTCTCCACCACCTTCTGAGCCTGACGTGGGCCCCTTTCACACATGCCTTCAGTTTGTTTCATCAGTTCAGTCATGTTTTTGCAAAGAAAAATGGATCAGACCGCTGCGCAATGAAAGCGTAACATAAAATATTGCAACAACCGCCATTTTATTCTCTAGGGTCTTTGCTAAAAATATATGTTTGGGGATTCTAATTTCCTAGCAAAAAATACTTATTTTAACTTGTGAACAAGTGTCAGAAAAAGGTTTAGTCTTTAACCACATAAGCCCGGACCATTTTTCTGGCCATTTTTATTGTGACTGCGACATGGGGACACATCAGAAATTTTTGGGACCATTGTCATTTATACAGCAATCGGTGCTATACAAATGCATTGATTCCTATATAAATGAGACTGGCAGTGTAGGGGTTAAGTGTGTCCTGGGGACGTGGCTGTGTTTTACACATGTTGTGTTTTATACATCACTGATCTCTGCTCCAACCACAGGGAGCAGAGATCAGTATCACTGTTGCTAGGCAGAACAGGGAGATGCTTGTTTACTTGAGACGATCGTGGGTATCCCCACGGCAATCAAGTCTGCGGGACCCGCGATCTGACACGGAGGTCCCGACTGGTGCGCACACGATGGCATGGCAGCAAATTTAAAGGGACGTACCGCCGACGTAGATCAGCATGTGCCGGTTGGGAAGTGATTAAACTGCCCTCATCTAGAGACCGATAACTGAGAGATACGTTGCATCTCTTCTCTATCTCTCTGAGGAATGTTTCTTTTTTTTTTTTTTTTTTTTTTTTACAGCTCTGGCTCTGCACTGTTTATATAGAAGCTGTAAAATATCAGTTCAGATGGAGAGGCGGGTTGAATCCTGATATAGATAAATATATTATGCCTGTGTATGTGGGGAGGCTCAAAATATATATTTTTTTTTCTTATGATTGTATTGCTATTGCATAGGGGACCAATAGTCAGATATGCAACGGGTCCTCTTTGGGGGGGGGGGTGGGGGGGTGCGTGGCAGTATACACAGTGAGGGGGTAGTCTGTACAGATAGTCTCCCTCACTTAGCGATGCTGTCACTTTCAGCTTTTAAATCAATTGTCGGGTCTTTTTTTTTTCCTATACTTAGCGCTGAGAAGGAGCTGTTATTCGAACCTGCCACTAAATTAAAGGGATGGGGGTCACGTAATTACATTTAAAAGCTGACAGTGGCAGTCAGTATCGGCAAGGGTGGGAGACTGTGCAGACTGCTCCCTCGCTGTGTATACTCTGTCCTGCCCCTTGCCTTGCGCACACACTACCCCCTGCTACAAAATCTAAGGGGAAAAAAAGCTGTTACATTTAAAAGCCGCAAATGACAGTCAGCACCAGCAAGTGAGGAAGCCTGTCTGTACAGACTGCCCCTTAACTATGTAAATGAAAATTGAGGTAATATGGTGTGAAATGTAAAACATAATAGTGATAACTTTTTACTGCAGCTGTCACTAATGTGCTCCCACAGGAATCGTATAAAAAAAAAAATATATATATATATATATATATACATTTTTTTTTTTTTCAATATAATATTAATAACTTACCTTAGAACGAAGCCCCCGAAGCGGTCCTCCTCCTTTATCTTCACCTCTGCCATGTATCCCGGAGTGATGACGTCACTCCCGTGCCTGCGCAGGGAGCTGACACGAGCGGCATATCGCTGTGATCTGCGGCGTGCTCTGCTGTCAGTGGTGCCTGTCTTTTTGTAAATATCTTCTAAACCGTGTAGGTTTAGGAGATATTTCTTGGACCTACAGGTAAGCCTTAATCTAGGCTTACCTGTAGGTCAGTGGTTTGTAAGGGTTTACAACCACTTTAACTGTCTGGGTTATGCACCACCTATAGGTGAATGGACACTAGTGGATCAATCAAACAGGAAGTCCTTCCCTATATGCTTCAAAATTGTGCCCGCACGTATTGCTCCTAAAAACGGATGCAACAATGGACCGTTCGTCTGTATTTTTAAATTTTTCCTCCAATCGGATGAAAAATACGATGTTAACCACTTGCCGACCGCCGCATGTAGATTTACGTCGGCAGAATGGCACGGCTAGGCAAATGGGCGTACAGGTCCCTTTGAATTTGCTGCCGCGTGGTCACGTGCACACCACGCTGCCGGGAGCTCTGTGAGTAGGATCGTGGGTCCCGCGGACTCTGTCCGCAGAGATACCTGCTATTGTCTCGCGGAGCTGAAGAACAGGGAGATGCTAATGTAAACAAGCATCTCCCCATTAGGCCTAGTTATTATGCCTAGTGTCTGATCATAGTTCCCTGTGATTGGGAGCTATAATCAGTGAAGTGTCATTTGTAGCCAAGCCCCCCCCCCCCCCCCCAGTTAGAATCACTCTCCTGGACACACTTAATCCCTTCACTGCCAGTGTCATTTTTACAGTAATCAGTGCAATTTTATAGCACTGATCACTAAAAATGACTGGTCCTAAAAATGTGTCAAAATTGTCCGATGTGTCTGCCGTATTGTTGCAGTCCCAATAAAAATCGCCGCCATTACTAAAAAAAATAAAATAAAAATGCCATAAAGCTAACCCCTATTTTGTAGACGCTATAACTTTTGCACAAACCAAGCGCGTATTGTGTTTTTTTTTTTTTTTTTTTTTTTTTTTTTAACCAAAAAAATTAAAACCGCAGAGGTGATCAAATAAGACAAAAAGCTCCATTGGTGGGAAAAAAAAGGACGTCCATTTTGTCTGGGAGCCATGTCATGCGATCGCACAATTGTCAGTTAACCACTTTGGGCGGCACAGTGGTGTAGTGGTTAGCACTCTCGCCTAGCAGTAAAAAAGGTCACTGGTTCAAATCCCAACCATGACACTACCTGCCTGGAGTTTGCATGTTCTCCCTGTGCCTGCGTGGGTTTCCTCCAGGTACTCCGGTTTCCTCCCACACTCCAAAGACATGCAGTTAGGTTAATTGGCTTCTGTCTAAAATTGGCCCTAGTATACAACTGGGGATCTTGGATTGTGGCTCCTTGAGGGTAGGGACCAATGTGAGTGTGCAATGTAAAGGGATAGGGACAATTGTAGACACTCACTCAGGTTGAACTGGATGGACTGATGTCTTTATTCAACCTTACTAACTATGTAACTATGTAACTTTCAGACCGGACCATTTTGCTGGTAAATGACCAGAGGTCTTTTTACAATTTGGCACTGCGCTGCTTTAACTGGTAATTGCACGGTCATGCAATGTTGTACCCAAACAAAATTTGCGTCCTTTTCTTCCCACAAATAGAGCTTTCTTTTAAAGGTATTTGACTGACTCTGCGATTTTTATTTTTTGCGATATAAACGTAAGAAGACCGCAAATTTTGAAAAAAAATGATATTTTCTACTTTTTGTTATTAGAAAAATCCAATAAACTCAATTTTAGTCATACATTTAGGCCAAAATGTATTCAGCCACATGTCTTTGGTAAAAAAAAAAAGTCAATAACTGTATATTTATTGGTTTGCGCAAAAGTTGTCACATCTACAAACTAAGGTACATTTTCTGGAATTTACGCAGCTTTTAGTTTAAGACTGCCTATCTCATTTCTTGAGGTGCTAAAATGGCAGGGCAGTACAAAACCCCCCCAAATGACCCCATTTTGGAAAGTAGACACCCTAAGGAAATTGATAAGAGGCATGTTGAGCCCATTGAATATTTTATTTTTTTGCCGCAAGCGATTGAATAATGACAAAAAAAAAAATTTTTTTTTTTTTTTTACACAAAGTTGTCACTAAATGATATATTACTCACACATGCCATGGTTATATGTACCCCAAAATACATTCTGCTGCTTCTCCTGAGTACGGGGATACCACATGTGGTCGACTTTTTGGAAGCCTAGCCGCGTACGGGGCCCCGAAAGCCAAGCACCGCCTTCAGGATTTCTAAGGGCATACATATGTCATTTTACTCCTCACTACCTATCAGTTTTGAAGGCCATAAAATGCCAAGATGGCACAAAACCCCCATTTTAGAAAGTAGACACCCCAAGCTATTTGCTGAGAGGCATGTTGAGTCCATGGAATATTTTATATTTTGCCACAAGTTGCGGGAAAATTACAAACTTTTATTTATTTTTTATTTTTTTTCACAAAGTTGTCACTAAATGATATATTGCTCACACATGCCATGGGCATATGTGAAATGACACCCCAAAATAAATTCTGCTGCTTCTCCTGAGTACGGGGATACCACATGTGTGGGACTTTTTGGGTGCCTAGCCGCGTACGGGGCCCCGAAAGCCAAGCACCGCCTTCAGGATTTCTAAGGGCATACATATGTCATTTTACTCCTCACTACCTATCACAGTTTTGAAGGCCATAAAATGCCAAAATAGCACAAAACCCCCCAAAATGACCCCATTTTGGAAAGTAGACACCCCAAGCTATTTGCCGAGAGGCATGGTGAGTATTTTGCAGCTCTCATTTGTTTTTGAAAATGAAGAAAAAAAAAATAATGTATATTTTTTTTCTTTTTTTCAATTTTCAAAACTTTGTGACTAAAATGAAGGTCTGCAAAATACTAACCATACCTCTCGGCAAATAGCTTGGGGTGTCTCCTTTCCAAAATGGGGTCACTTGGGGGGATTTTGTGCTATCTGGGCATTCCATGGCCTCCGAAACTGTGATAGGCAGTGAGGAATGAAATCAAAAATTTACACCCTTAGAAATCCTGAAGGTGGTGCTTGGATTTTGGGGTACCGTACGCGGTTAGGCTCCCAAAAGGTCTCACACTTGTGGTATCCCCGTACTCAGGAGAAGCAACAGAATGTATTTTGGGGTGTAATTTTACATATAACCATGGCATGTTTGAGCAATATATCATTTAATGACAACTTTGTGCAAAAAAAATAAAAAATTATTTTTTCCACAACTTTTGTCAAAATATAAAATATTCCATGGACTCAACATGCCTCTCAGCAAATAGCTTGGGGTGTCTACTTTCTAAAATGGGGTCATTTGGGGAGGGTTTGAACTGTCCTGGCATTTTATGCACAACATTTAGAAGCTTATGTCACACATCACCCACTCTTCTAACCACTTGAAGAAAAAGCCCTTTCTGACACTTTTTGTTTACATGAAAAAATATTTTTTTTTGCAAGAAAATTACTTTGAACCCCCAAACATGAAGTGTTTTTTTAAAGCAAAAGCCCTACCGATTAAAATGGTGGGTGTTTCATTTTTTTTTTCACACGGTATTTGCGCAGCGATTTTTCAAACGCATTTTTTGGGGAAAAAACACACTTTTTTTTTTATTTTAATGCACTAAAAATCACTATTGCCCAAATGTTTGATGAAATAAAAAATATGATCTTAGGCCGAGTACAAGGATACCAAACATAAACATGCTTTAAAATTGCGCAGAAACGTGCAGCGGCGACAAACTACGTACATTTTTAAAAGCCTTTAAATGCCTTTACAGGTGACCACTTTAGATTTACGGAGGAGGTCTACTGCTAAAATTAGTACCCTCGATCTGACCTTCGTGGTGATACCTCACATGCATGGTGCAATTGCTGTTTACATATGACACCAGACCAACGCTTGCGTTCGACGTTGAACCTTAGCAGGGGGGGGACAGGGGTGTTTTTTTTTATTTTTTATTATTTATTTTGCTTTTTTTTTTTTTTAAACTGTTCCTTTCATTTATATATATTTTTTTATGATTTTTATTGTTCTCTCAGGGAATGTAAATATCCCCTATGATTGCAATAGGTAGTGACAGGTACTCTTCTTTTTTTTTTTTTTTTTTTTTTTTGAAAAAATTAGGGTCTATCAGACCCTAGATCTCTCCTCTGTCCTCAAAGCATCTGACCACACCAAGATCGGTGTGATAAAACGCTTTCCCAATTTCCCAATGGCGCTGTTTACATCCCGCAAAATCTAAGTCATGAAATGCTCGTAGCTTCCGGTGTCTTAGGCCATAGAGATGATTGGAGCCATTCTGGTCTCTGATCAGCTCTATGGTCAGCTGGCGGAACCACCGACTGCATTCTCAGGTTCCCTGTTGGGACAGGAGAGCCTGAGAAAACCATGGAAGATGGTGCGGGGGACATTCCCTCCCACTGCTTGTAAAAGTAGTCTAGAGGCTAATTAGCCGCTAGGATTGCTTTTACATAAAAGCCGACCGCTGGCTGAAAAGAATGATACCAAGATGATACCTAAACCTGCAGGCATCATTCTGGTATAAGCACTCAAAGTCCCGCAACATACCAGTATGTTGCTGGAACTGGTTGGGCATATATTGTAATTTTTTTTTCATGCAGCCTGTGGGCTGAACGAAAAAAAAATATTGATCGGTGGGTATGCCCACCATTAGATACCACCCTTCATCCACCCACTTTTAATGGTGGGCATACATGCACCATTTATATATGCTGAAGCATGGGGGCATCCTCCCGCAAAAGGTAGGAGCAGATCGCTCCTCCACCCCTTATGCCCCCATGCTTCGGCATATATGCTCTTTTTTAACTGTGGTGGTGAAATCACCCCCGACAGTGCTGGAGTCGCGGCTTTATGTATCGTGGGAGCAAACGCTGTTGCTGTCAAGATAAATAAATCCGCGCTGCAACTGAATGGCGTACCTGCTAAGCAAATGATGGTTAACAATAAAACAAAGTAACATTACAGTATAACAGTAAGACGTACCATACCTGCAAAGCAAATACAAAAAAAAAAAAGCAAAAAACACATATAACACGATCTGTGCCTAAAATATATATATGCCGAAGCATGGGGGCATCCTTCCGCAAAAGGTAGGAGCAGATCGCTCCTCCACCCCGTATGCCCCCATGCTTCGGCATATATGCTCTTTTTTAACTGGTGGTGAAATCACCTCCGACAGCGCTGGAGTCGTGGCTTTACGTATCGTGGGAGCAAACGCTGTTGCTGTCAAGATAAATAAATCCACGCTACAGCTGAATGGCGTACCTGAAAACAAAAAATGGTTAACAATAAAACATTTCAGAATAGAATACAGTACAAAGGAGCAGAACAATAGAGAGAGAACAATAAAACGACAACTATTTTTGGTTTTTTTATTTTATGTTACTCTTTTTTTTTTTTTTAAACACTTTTTTATGTAACTTTAACACTTCTGTTGTAACGGTTCCAGCGGTTTGGGTCTCTCAAAATGCGATGGCATCTTGGGAGACCCTGTGAACGTGTGCCTAGCCTGTGCAATGCTGTACCCTACGCTAATACTCAACTAGTGAATGGTAGCGTTCAAAACATTCACCAATGCAAAGACCAGGATTGTCAGGACAGCGGGGACAATGACGGGTGTCACGCCTATATCCGCACTTTCTGCAGACACGACATTTTCTTTGGGGGGCTCGTTGGGTAGGGGTACTCGGGATGACATAAGAATAATGCCTCTCATGCAGCCGGCATACTGCATCTGGTTGGGGAACGTGAGGTGGAGCACCGTCTGGATACAGAAGGGCTCTGACGATATCCTCCTGGAATTTAAGGCAGGATCCAGTCCGTCCTGAAGCTTTGTGTAGTACATAAGCATTCAGTATAGCCAATTGGAATAAATAAACAGACACTTTTTTGTACCAGCGTCTGGCCTTACGGGCAACTAGATACGGCGCCAACAACTGGTCATTGAGGTCCACCCCTCCCATGTTAAGGTTATATTTGTGGACACAGAGGGGTTTCTCCACAATACCAGTCGCCGTAGGAATTTGGACCGTCGTGTCTGCATGAAGGGAGGTAAGAACGAAAACATTTTTATTATCCCTCCACTTCATAGCGAGCAAATTATTACTGCGCAAGCAGGCTCTCTCCCCCAGCCTAAGACGGGACTCTACAAGCCGCTGGGGAAAGCCCCGGCGATTAGGTCGCACGGTGCCACATGCTCCAATCTGCTGATCAAACAAGTGACTAAACAGTGGCACGCTTGTGTAATAATTGTCCACGTACAAGTTGTACCCCTTTCCGAATAAGGGTGACACCATGTCCCACACTATCTTGCCAGCGCTTCCTATGTAGTCAGGGCAGTTCTCCGGCTCTACGTGACTATCTTTACCCTCATAAACCATGAAACTACGTGTATAGCCTGTGGCCCTGTCACAGAGCTTATACATCTTGACCCCGTATCTGGAACGCTTGTTGGGGACGTATTGTTTGAATGACAAGCGACCAGAAAACTTAATCAGGGACTTATCAACGCAGACAACTTGATGGGGAGTAAACAAGTCTGCAAAACGTTGGTTGAAGTGGTTTATGAGGGGCCGAATTTTGTAGAGCCGATCGTATTCAGGGTCTCCACGAGGACGACAGAGTTCATTGTCGCTGAAGTGCATGAACCGCAAAATCATCTCGTATCGTGCCCTGGACATGGAAGCAGAGAACACGTGCATATGGTGAATTGGGTCAGTGGACCAATATGACCGCAACTCACTCTTTTTGGTTATGCCCATGTTGAGGGAGAGGCCCAGAAAGATTTAAAATTCGGAAACCGTAACTGGTTTCCATTGTTTGGCAAGGGCGGACTGGGGAATAGTGGCGATGTGTTGACCAGCATACAAATTGGTTTGGTCCACAATAGATCTAAAGAGATCTTCGGTGAAAAACAGTGAGTAAAAGTCAAGTGTCGTAGAAATCAACTGTTTCCACGTTAATGCCAGGTTGGCCAGTGAATGGGGGGAAGTACGGGTTCTGCAGAAGTGGTGGGCACCCAAATAGCATTGGCGAATTCTGCAGGAAGGGCACTATGGGTACGACGAGCCTGTCTTTGTCTTCTTCTTGGCAGCGGGACACTACTTGTGCTTGCCACCTCGCCAGCTTGAACTGCACTTATGGGACTCGCCACGTCACCACGTGTTACTGCAGTGCTGGATGTAGGTCCAGGGTGTACTAGGCCGCTGGTGCTTGCCAGTTCACCAGAAGGATGAACGGCGCTAGTACGTCTCTGTTCCATACGAGTGACCTGCGGTTTCTGCACCTGAACAACAGAATACATTCGGGATCGGGCACACCTGTCCTTAACAGGGACCTCATCTCCGTCGTCAGCGCTATCTGTCATGGAGCCGCTGTCCTCTACAGGATCGTATTCTGAGCCTGAATCTGACAGATGAGTGACGTCCTCTTCACTATCTGTCATGCTCAGAAACGTGTAGGCCTCTTCACTAGTGTACCTTCGCTTTGCCATTTTGGGCTCTAAATTTAGGGGTACACTAGTGAGACTCACAGGTAAAAAAGCACCTAGCCTGTCAGCGACTGTTTCAAAACGCTACAAAAAAAACTGTTAGCGATCGCAGGGATCAAGCCTGACTCTGCGAACGCTGCAGTTATGTGTGTTGTGTTTTGTAAGTGACAATGATCGATACTGCACTTGGGTGGGCTGGGCTTGGCGGAGGGGCTAAACGCAGGTGCTAGCAGGTATCTGGGCTGATCCCGCTAACAATGCGTTTTGGGAAACCTAAAATGCTGGCAACGCTAATATAGATCTGATCAGATACTATATTACTAAGGGAGGTGTATGCTTTGCGCGTGGGTGTTAGCGGTACTGGCACTAACCTGACGCTGGGGCGACGCAGACCTTATCTGACCCTCAAACTTATATCACCCGCCGGGTGATCAGGGGGTTAAACCTTTATTAGGTAATAAATTGCGGGTGCCCTGAAACAAAAAAAAAATAACTAACCAACCAGCGTCACCTGTAACAGTTATATGGTGTTCACTGGTGAAAGGGTTAACTGGGGGGCAATCAGGGGGCTTTATGCGGTAGTATATGGGGGTCCCTGACGCTATAAAAAGCTGCGGCGAACCTAAATACTTACCTGCCTAACTAGCGTCACCTGTGACACTAATACAGCGATCAGAAAAACGATTGCTTATTAGTGACACTGGCGACAGGGGGTGATCACGGGGTTAAACCTTTATTGGGGGGGTTAGGGGGGCACCCTAGAGCTAAAGGGGGCTAACCCTAACTGCCCTAACAGTTATTACAGTCACAAATGACACCAATGCAAAAAAAAAAAAATGCAATTGGTGTCACTGTGACTGGGGGGGGGGGGTGAAAAGTGTGCCTGGCGTGTTCTACTGTAAGTGTAGTGTTGGGTGCAACTCACCGATCCTCTCTCCTCGGTGCCGGAACGAAAAAGACCGACACGAGGAGAGATTACATCACTTCCTCTGCCATTTCATTCGTCGGGAGCGATCGCGAAGGGGTGGCCATGAATGAATGGCCGCCCCCCTCATCCCGGATCGCTCCCGAACGATTACCGACCGCCGCAGGCACCGGGGGGGCCCGATCGGGCCCTCCACCCGCGAGAAGGCAGGGACGTACATGTACGCCCATATGCCTGCCCGTGCCATTCTGTCGACATACATCGTCGTGCGGCGGTCGGGAAGTGGTTAAAGAGACACAGTGCCGAATCATAAAATGTGCTCTGGTCTTTGGCCAGCAAAATGGTCCAGGGCTTAAGTGGTTAACAGGAGTGAAAGAAAATGGATGCTGTTCATAGGAATGCATTAATGTTAAATTTTTTTTTTTTTATCTGTCAGTTGACGGATGAATGGTCGGTGTGTGTGAAAGGGGCCTTAGACCGGTGGTGAATGCTCCTCTGGATTTAATGGCTTAGAAACAAGTTGTCGCTCTCCTGCAACTACCCCTGAATTCAATACAGACTTGTAGCAATGTAGGCTTGAGGCTATGTAGCTGCAAGCTTGCCACACCCTTGCCATTAAGCTGCCAGTCTAATGTCTAGGTCAGTGATGGCGAACCTTGGCACCCCAGATGTTTTGGAACTACATTTCCCATGATGCTCTGGCACTCTGCAATGTAGTGGAGCATTATGGGAAACATAGTTCCAAAACATCTGAGGTGCTAAGTAGAGGTCGACCGATATGGGTTTTTCTCTGGTCGATGCCGATATTTAGAAATCATGGCGGCCAATGGCTGATATATGATGCCGATTTTTTTTATTTTTTTGGGCCGATATGTTAGGCCGATTTTTTTTTTTTTTTATTATTTTTTTTATTATTATTTATTTATTTTATCCCCCTTCATCTCATAAAACCTAACAGACACCTTTCCCACTGGGGTGTTTTTTTAGGCGCTTTTGGGCTCCCCTGCAGTCTGTGTGAAAGACAGAGTGCTTTCACACTGAGGCGATGCAAGCAGCACGTTTGGAGTGGTGTATACCGCTTCTCCACCACTCCTGCCCATTGATATTAATGGGCACCACTGCCCAAGCGCATGCAATGCGATTTGGCAGCGGTGCTTCACGGGCGCATTTAACCTCTTCTTCGGCCGCTAGCTAGGATTATATGCGCCCCACTAGCAGCCGAATAGCACCGCTAAAATGATGGTAAAGCACTGCTAAAACTAGCAACATTTTACCATCAACGTCTGCCCGCTCCAGTGTGCAAGCAGCCTATAAAATAAAAACAAGTACTCAAAACTTTTGGACGAAAAAAAAAAAAATGGACTAACTTTACTGTTTTTTTTTTTTTTTTTTTTTTAATCATTTAGTGTATTTTTTTCCCCCCCAAAAAAAATGCATTTGAAAGACCTCTGCGCAAATTCCGTGTGACATAAAATGTTGCAACAACCGCTATTTTATTCCCTAGGATCTCTGCTAAAAAAATATATATACTTTTTGGGGGGTCTAAGTGATTTTCTGGCAGAAAATACAGGACTTTTACTTGTAAGCAACAAGTGTCAGAAAAGATTTAGTCTTTAAATAGGGATTCCACCAAAAAAAAAAAAATATTAAAAGCCAGCAGCTATAAATACTACAGCTGATGACTTTTAATGGACACTCACCTGTCCCGGGTTCCAGCGATGCCGAGGCTGATCGATCGCTCGGCCCTCGGCTGCTGCCGCCACCATTCTAGGTGAGGGAATCAGGAAGTGAAGCGAATCGGCTTCACTTCCCGGTTCCCTACTGCGCATGCACGAGTTGCGCCGCGCAATAGGAAATCTCCGCGCTGTCATTGGGACCCGTGTGTGTCCCAGCAGACAGCGCGGCAGGGCAGGAAATGGCGTAGACTCCCACGGGAGTCTATGCCTGGAAGTGGGTGTAAATACCTGTCTTTGACAGGTATCTCCACCCCCCTCCCTCCTGAAAGGTGTCAATTGTGACACCGGAGGGATCCGATCAGCGGAGGTTCCACTTTAGGGTGGAATCCCGCTTTAAATGGTTAAACTGAAAACTCTACGCACTGAGATGAGTTCATTCATTCAAGTGTAAACATTGTATCTTTCTGTTCTTTTCTTGGCAGGCTGCCCAGAGAGGAGGAAAGACGTTTCTATGACAACTCAGCAACTTGCACTGACTTCTATTACAGAAGTCATTTCCAAGTCCCACTGTTCTAAATCGGCCTTTTTATCAGCTCAATCGGCCGATGCCGATTAATTAAAAAACGTCAAATATCGGCCTATATATCGGTCGACCTCTAGTGCTAAGGTACGCCATCACTGGTCTAGGTGGAGACCTTTTTTTTTTCCAACTTGATCCTGAAGAAAATTTTTCACCCTCCTGAATTAAGGTGGGGTAAAGTAGAGTTCTAACAAAAAAGTCAGCAGCTACAAATACTGCAGCTGCTGACTTTTAAAATAAGGACACTTACTTGTCCAGAGTGTCCTCACCCGAAGCTGACCTGTCCCCTCAGCTCTGAGTGGAGGTGCTGGTAGTGCTAGTAAGGGAATTGGGAAGTGAAGCCTTGCGGCTTCACAGCCTTGTTCCCTACTGCGCATGCGCAAGTCGTGCTGTGCATTCTGAATGGTCCCTCCTGTTTTCTGGGACCTGTGCTTTCCCACAAGACGGGGGGGGGGAGGGAGGACTGAGGGGCCAGACAGGGTGTAGATTGCCATGAATACTACTGCAATCTTTCGCCAGAAGTTGGTGCAAATACCTGTATTAGACAGGTACCTGCTCCCCCTCCCCCTGAAAGAAATGTGACACTGGAGAGGGGGAGGAATCCGGACAGCGGAAGTTCCATTTTTGGGTGTAACTCCACTTTAAAGAGATTTATTAAAGCCCAACTCGTGGATTGATGCTAATTTTGCACTTTGGGAATGTTCTCCTAGGCTCTATTGAACTGCTGACACATTGTAAAGCAGAATGGTTTTAAACACTTCAAAGGATACATACCAAATGAAGAAAATTAACAGGATGACCCAAGAAATGAAGAAGAATGACTTACTTTACTTGTAACTCCTGATCTTCCTGAATAATTTCTAGTTTCCCCACATCTGTCTGGGTAAACAGCACTACATTTCTCATGTCATAATGGGGAATCTAGGAAGTGACAGCCTGGTTGTGTGGGCAGAGCATGCTGTAGCTGAGATTTTTTTTAAAAAGAACCAAAAACACTGCGCTATTCAAATGTGTAGACGGTATACAAACAGCAGCTAACACAACATCTAGGTGTACAAATGTGGCATAATAAATTTTGTGAAAAACAGTGTAGCGCTTATTTGTTTTTACCACAATACAATGTGACCAATGTAATCAGTGCATACATTAGACTGTGCAAACAAATAAATACTTTTAAACACTCTTTGCTGTATATAATAATTAAAGCTAGAATGTCCAAACAAATATATGAAAAAATATATCAAAAAATAGGAAAACAACGTGAAAACAAGTGAAAAGTTCTCCAAATTTTCTGTGTATGATACGATGAAGTGAAAACAGTCCTACACCTTCTCCAAGGAATGATCGCACAATCACCGCGTGAACTCTCCACCACATAAAATGGGGGCTTACCAGATTTAATGGATCCTACTCAAAATTATATTTGGAGGATCATATATGCTTGTAGATATACATAGGCTTTTTCGGTGTTGTCCTTTTCTGGAAGACTTTCAAGTGTGGCTATTTCCTCTACAGTATGTCTCCATCCACATAAATCATCATAGGTAATGGGATAGATAGTTCGGTGCTTGCTTTATCAATTCTCCCATAGTAAGGTTTGCATTCCGAAACATTATCCTTCACATGGAATCTTTCGCATTGGCTTGGATTGGTGTTTTGATTCTGAAAATCCTGGCAAAAATCTAATATTGGCCACTAGAGGGCCTCTCTTCAAATAAAACCGTAAGATCACCAGCAGCTAGTATTCCCAAACACTCAGTCCATAGATCAAGTCCAAACTAGCAGAAGTTCAATGTTCTCCTTCAAAGCAACCATCCATGAAATGAGAACACCAACCACTGCTGTAGCTGAGATATCTGCAGGGAGCGGGCTGAGCTGTAGCTGATGTGTGTGTAATGCGTGGATCAGACCTGGAGTCTGAATCCCAGTTATGCCCACTACAGCGAGTGGTGATGTAATTATGTCACTGCTGACTGTAAAAGTAGTATAGTGGGAAACATAGCAGACCGGTGGCCAAGAGGATAGAGGGCACCGTGGCCACCGGTCTAATAAAACTGAGTGTGGGTGAATAAATGTGTACAAGTATAAATATCCCATGATCATTATACTTGTACACTGAACACCACATTTGTTCATAATAAAGCCCCTTTACAGATATATATATATATATATATATAAAAAATCAGCCCTAAGCTTTATTGTACATTAAAGAATAGGGGATGGGGGGCATGGCTGGAATGGAGGTGTGGGTGAGAGTGACGAGAATGCCTGGGCTCTCTTCCCATACCTCCTCCCGCCTCCCTTGATTGGGAAATGCATGCTGCCTGTGTGGCTAACTTCCCCGCTGCCTGACGTCGCTGCCCTAGTTCTTTGCTGAGTTCCATAGAGCCTGGGGTGATTGCAGTACCTATTTCCGCCTACGTCGCCGGAAACAGCCGAAAGCACCCGAAGGAGTTCCCGCTGCCGGCTCGGGTTGTCGCGAGACCTGGAACAAGCACCCGAAGGTAGCCCGAGGACAAGCCAGAAGAGGGCTGGCCGCCAGCTCGGGCTGACGAGAGATCTTCCGACGAGCTCGGTGAGCGGGGCCGCCATCGCCAGTGCCGGATAGATAAAATGCTTATGTAAGCCCTCATACCGTATTACGACATGGCCTGAGCGTTGAACTCTGCATAACCCACGATAGGCTTGGAACGTCTGGATAACAGCATAGCCTGGGACATCAGCCCAGGTGAACGGTAACCTAGGGGTGTGAGGAGGGGGTGAGGCGGAGGTGGGGGACTACGGACATTGTCAATGTTCAAGAGCAGGAAAATGACTCTGCACCCCCTGTCCTGGTGAAACGCTTTCCCCCCCCCAGGGGCCGGCTTATTGGAGCCTTAAATCAAAGACGCTTTGTCGCACTGATTATAGAGAAGTAGCTACTGTTGCTGCATACCCCGGTTTATTGTTATACATTATCATATTGCTATACTGTTGATCCTGCCGATACTACGCTGATATCATTATGCTTAGTAAAAGAGCTATGGAGGATGTACCATATGGGGAGGGGAATCATAAAACACGAGCAGCCAAGGAAAAATTAAATCAAGCTTCCGCGGCAGCAAAACTTGAGCGATTTGCTCATGCGACCTCCCCTGGTAGGAAAGGTCACCATCATCTAGCAGGTTTCAAATCCTGTTACTCCAGCTTCAGGAAGCAAAACGAGCAATTTACCTCCTGGTGAGAGCAAGATCTCTCATAGCTTTGTGGATCCGCCGGCACTCCCTGGGATGGGGACTGGTGAACCCACGCTGCGAGAAATATTGCAGGCAGTCAATGAATGTAAGGATTTTATTTCAGGCCTTGATAATCAACTAAGCAATATTAAAAATGAATTGCATTCTATGAGTCAACTGTTGAGCCTCACTGTTGATAGAACGACCGCACTTGAGGGAAGACTAAGTACGGTGGAGGATGAGCTCTTTCCTCTACAACGAAAAATAATTGGACTTGAGAAATAAATTACTATACAGGCATCGAAATTAGATGACATGGACAATAGAAACCGCAGGAACAATGTGCGTTTAATTGGCCTGCCAGAGGGAAGCGAGGGCTCTAATCCTATTACCTTCCTGGAGAACTGGTTTAAGGAGTTATTGGAAGATACCCCTTTCTCTCCACTTTTTTCCATCGAAAGGGCCCACAGAGTCCCCTCTAGATTCGGGTCATCAGAGGAACGCTGTAGGCCATTGATATTGAAATTCGTTAATTATAACGATCAAATTATTTTGATGCGAAGAACTAGAGAACTAGGAGACATCTTTTATAAAGGGACTAGAGTATCATTCTATCCAGATTTTTCATTAAATTTGCAGAAGCAGAGAGCCGAGTTTATCCCTATTAAACGCACTTTGCAAAAATATAAGATAACTTATGCACTGCTGTACCCTGCCCGACTACGAGTGTCTGCCTTGGGCTCAACCCTGTTCTTTAATTCTCCATCGGAGGCCACAAACTGGCTGGAGGAACATAAAGGGACTTTGTAGAACTATTTAGTAGTGCTTTGCCTTTAGAGGTGGCTCTTGTGGGGGGAGAAGAGTGGGTTGTGTTTTTTTTTCCCCTCACAAACATTGGTAGGATCAGAAATATTAAGTATATGAATTCATGTTGGGGTGTGCTGTGTCACTGATAGATACCTAGTATGGGGAGGGGGGAGTGGGGCGTGGACATCATTATGATTGTCTATGCTTCCTAGGGACATAATAATTGGGCGTCCTGAGGCCCCCCCCCTTTTTTTTTTCTTCTTTCTTTCTTGAAAGAATGCACTATTAGAAATTTTGAACTCACAAACAGTTGCAAGTTAATTGACAGAATATGTTACGCTATTTATGAGCACTTACTATGGGATGGGGGGGGGGGGGGGATGGGGATTATAGCATGGCACAATAACGGTGTATACGTTTTTTTTCAAGATTGTAATACATGAGTGAGGTTGGGGATAAATAGACAGATTAGGCAAGGTGTGAATATCTGGTTCAGAGTGATACCCTGTTTCCCCTAAAATAAGACCTAGTGTGATTGTCGGTGATAGCTGCAATAAAAGCCCTACCCCCCAAATAAGCCCTAGTTAAAGTCCTTGTAGGTCTTCTTTTCAGGGTAGGGCTTATTTTTGAGGAAACAGAGTAGGGCTTATTTGGGTGGTAGGGCTTATATTGCAGCCAACACTGACAATCACGCTAGGTCTTATTTTAGGGGGAAACAGGGTAGACACGATATAAGAGACTATATAGCATGACCCAAATATACGTTGTTAAGGATGGGATTGAGGGATTCTGATTGGTAGGGGGGCTTCACTCTCTGGATGTTCTCCACCCCCCCCCCCTTCTTCTTTTTTTTTCTTTCTCCCTTTTTTTTTTATCTCTCCTCCCTGTGATCGAGGGGGGATTAATTGATGCTACAAAGGGCCATGACACTCAAATACTGTTCCCAGACTTTGGGCTAACTGGGGGGGGGGGAGGAGTAGAGAGCTTGGGCATCTTTTGGATGGGTTTTTGAGTATGTGGGCCACAATAGAGACCCCTAGGGGATGCTCAGATGGGCAGGGGGGATGGGGGGAACTTCGAACACACACTGTAGGTATAGGAGGAATGGTGGACGCGGGGGGGGGGCATGGGGGAGGTGGGGTGGGGGGACCCACCCCCCCCCCGCTCCCTGTCCCCACCCCCCCCCCCCGCTCCCTGTCCCCAGCCGACTTAGCAATCACCAATGTTCATGGGCAGAGTGAGTATCATCTCATGGAATGTGAGGGGTTTGGGAGATTTAAAAAAGGGAGCTGCGGTTATTTTGGAAACTGAGAGGGGAGGTCCTGGTCTACTCTTTTTTTTCAGGAGACGCACTTAACCCCTAATACAGCCCCACAGCTAAACAACCGGAAATTCCAGGCATACTACCATTCCTTCCACACATCATACTCAAGGGGAGTGAGTGTTTTAGTAAGGAGGGGAACGGATTTCTTATGTAAGGTGTCCTCTATCGATGAGGAGGGTAGATTTTTTTTTCCTATATGGTCTGATTGGCAGGCAACATTATATCTTAGCCAATATTTATATACCCCCTCCTTTTAAGCTGGAGGTTATGTATAAATTGTTGGCGTTTAGCTTGGACAAACCAGGAGTCCCGTGGATAGTACTAGCTGATTTCAACGAAACATTAGATAGGAGTTGATGGGGCCAGAACAGGGTGACTGCAGGGATTTTTTATCAGAAATAGGACTGAGTGATTTATGGCGAATGCGACATCCCCAGGAGAGGCGGTACTCCTGCTTCTCTAGCACTCACTACATTTTATCAAGAATAGATATGGTCTTCGGGAATAAAGAGGCATCAGGGCTGGTACAGGATATAGAATATGGTGCAAGGGGGATTTCAGATCACTCCCCCCTGTCCATTACTGTGAGTATGGAAGATAGATTTGGCCTAGGGGAGTGGAGGGTAAACCCCGGTTGGCTGGAGTTAATTGGTAGCTCAAGCTCTCCTCGGGATAGGATTAGGGAATTTCTCCAAATCAATAAGGGTACAGCTGTACCCGGAATAGTCTGGGACTCCCTAAAAGCCTATGTTAGAGGCATACTAATACAGCAAATTGCAATAATTAAGAGGAAAACCTGAGAGCAGGAGATGGCAATAAGAAATGATGTTACTCAGGCAGAGAGAGCGTATATAGAAGCCCCATCATCTGATAGGCAGAAGGTATGGCTGGATAGCCAACAAGTTTATAAAATGGCACTCTTGAAGAAGGCAGAGAATAGGCGTATTTTTCAACGCCAGCATTATTTTGGCGAAGGGGAGAGGGTGGGTCGAGCCCTCTCCCTCTTGGTCCAAACTAACAGCTCCCCTACAGCAGTACAGGTGATTAAAACGCCAAATGGTGATCTCGTTTCAAGCCCCCCTGCGATCATGAAGGTACTTCATGATTATTTTAACAATTTATATAAATCAGTTACACGGGGCCATGGTAGCCTAGCCACCGACTTCCTACACCAAACAGCAATCCCAACATTATCAGAACAGGACAAAATGAGCCTTGAACTACCACTCACGTTGGAGGAGCTAAAAAACAGTGGCTGAAATGCTTAACCGTAAATCCCCAGGTCCAGATGGGTTACCATTAGAAATCTACAAGCGCTATGGTGAAGTGCTATTGCCGGAACTCTTGGAAACGTTGAACCATGCATTGGAGGTGGGTGAACTCCCCGCCTCGATGCTGGAGGCCAACATCACTTTAATACTTAAGGAGGGGAAGGACCAACAGGAAGTCTCATCATATCGGCCAATATCCTTGCTATGCTCCGATATTAAAATACTAGCCAAGGCCCTAGCGACCCGCTTAAATAAATACATCCATAAATTAATACACCCAGATCAGTTGGGTTTCATCCTGGGTAGGGCAACCAGCACTAATATCAGAAGAGTTTTCCTTAACCACTTCAGGACCGCCGTATTGCCAATGTACGTCAACACAATGGCACAGGCAGGCACAATCACGTAGATGTACGTGCCTGCCTTCCAGCGGGTGGGGGGTCCAATCGGACCCCCTCCCGCTGGATACGGCGGTCCGGTTCGCTCCAGGAGCGCTCCGTGATGAGGGGATGGCCGTTGGTTTTCGGCCACCCCCTCTGGATCGCTCCTGGCCAATGAGAAGCTTCCTCCCACTGTGTATTGTTTACACAGGAAGGAGGAAGTGATGTCATTCTCCTCGGGGCGGTCTTTTTGACCGGACTACAAGGAGAAGACTAATAGTAAGTGTGCACCAACACTACACTGACATGTAGGTACACACAGGCACACAAACCCCCCCCCGATCCCCCCCCCGCCCCCCCTCCCCCCCAGTCACAGTGTCACTGATTGCATTGATCATTTCTTTACTGATCAATGCATTCAGTGTCAGTTGTGACAGTAAAAACTGTCAGGACAGTTAGTGTTAGGTCCAGGGTAGCCCCCTATCACCCCCCAATAAAGATTTAACCCCCTGATTGCCCCTAGAGTTAACCCTTTCACCCCCTTTTGCCAGTGTCACTAAGCGATCATTTTTCTGATCGCTGCATGTGTCGCTAGGTAGCTAGTTATTTTTTTAGGTTCACCGCCAGGATTTTATATCGCTAGGTACCCCGATATACTACCCAATAATGGTTTTAACCCCCTGATTGCCGCTAGTTAACCCTTTCACCCCCTTTTGCCAGTGTCACTAAGCGATCGTTTTTCTGATCGCTGCATTAGTGTCGCTACAGTCGCTAGGTAGCTAGTTATTTTTTTAGTTTCACCGCCAGGTTTTTATAGCGCTAGGTACCCCGATATACTACCCAATAATGGTTTTAACCCCCTGATTGCCGCTAGTTAACCCTTTCACCCCCTTTTGCCAGTGTCACTAAGCGATCATTTTTCTGATCGCTGCATGTGTCGCTAGGTAACTAGTTATTTTTTTAGGTTCACCGCCAGGTTTTTATAGCGCTAGGTACCCCGATATACTACCCAATAATGGTTTTAACCCCCTGATTGCTGCTAGTTAACCCTTTCACCAGTGATCACAGTATAAGTGTCACTGGTGACGCTGGTTAGCCAGTTAGTTATTTAGGTTCCCCGTCAGGTTTTTATATAGCGCCAGGAACCCCCATATACTACCTAATAAAAATTTGAACCCCCTGATTGCCCCTAGTTAACCCTTTCACCACTGATCACCGTATAAGTGTTACGGGTGACTCTGGTTAGTTTGTTTTTTATAGCATCAGGGCACCCACCATTTATTACCCAATAAAGTTTTAACCCCCTGATCACCCGGCGGGTGATATCAATTAGGTTTTAGGGTCAGGGTCTGCGTCGCCACAGGCAGCGCTAGGTTAGTGCCAGTACCGCTAACACCCACGCGCAAAGCATACACCTCCCGTAGTGCTATAGAATCTGAACAGATCAATATCTGATCTGATCAGATCTATACTAGCGTCCCCAGCAGTTTAGGGTTCCAAAAAAACGCATTGTTAGCGGGATCAGCCCAGATACCTGCTAGCACCTGCGTTTTGCCCCTCTGCCCAGCCCACCCAAGTGCAGTATCGATCGATCACTGTCACTTACAAAACACTAAACACATAACTGCAGCGATCGCAGAGTCAGGCCTGATCCCTGCCATCGATAACAGGTTTTTTGGTAGCATTTTATATTTAAATCCGGAAGGCAGTGCTTGGTTTTCGGGGTTCCGTACGTGGCTAGGCTCCCAAAAAGTCCCCCACATGTGGTATCCCCGTACTCGGGAGAAGCAGCAGAATTTATTTTGGGGTGTAATTTGACTTCTGCCCATAGCATGTGTGAGCAATATATCATTTAGTGACAACTTTGTGCAAAAAAAAAAAAGTTTGTAATATTCCCGCAACTTTTGGCAAAATATAAAATATTCCATGGACTCAACATGCCTCTCAGTAAATAGCTTGGGGTGTCTACTTTCCAAAATGGGGTCATTTGGGGGGGGTTTGTGCTATTTTGGCATTTTATGGCCTTCGAAACTGTGATAGGTAGTGAGGAGTTAAATCAAAAATTTGCACCCTTAGAAATCCTGAAGGTGGTGATTGGTTTTCGGGGTGCCGTGCGCGACTAGACTCCCAAAAAGTCCCACACATGTGGTATCCCCGTACTCAGGAGAAGCAGCAGAATGTATTTTGGGGTGTCATTTCACATATGCCCATAGCATGTGTGAGCAATATATCATTTAGTGACAACTTTGTGCAAAAAAAAAAAAGTTTGTAATATTCCCGCAACTTGTGGCAAAATATAAAATATTCCATGGACTCAACATGCCTCTCAGTAAATAGCTTGGGGTGTCTACTTTCCAAAATGGGGTAATTTTGGGGGGTTTTGTGCTATTTTGGCATTTTATGGCCTTCGAAACTGTGATAGGTAGTGAGGAGTTAAATCAAAAATTTGCACCCTTAGAAATCCTGAAGGTGGTGATTGGTTTTCGGGGTGCCGTGCACGACTAGACTCCCAAAAAGTCCCACACATGTGGTATCCCCATACTCGGGAGAAGTAGCGGAATATATTTTGGGGTGCAATTCCACATATAACCATGGCATGTGTGAGCAATATATCATTTAGTGACAACTTTTTGTAAAAAAAATTTTTTTTTTTGTCATTATTCAATCCTTTAGGACAAAAAAATAAATATTCAATGGGCTCAACATACCCATCAGCAATTTCCTTGGGGTGTCTACTTTCCAAAATGGGGTCATTTGGGGGGGATTTGTACTGCCCTGCCATTTTAGCACCTCAAGAAATGAGATCGGCAGTCATAAATTAAATGCTGTGTAAATTCCAGAAAATGTACTCTAGTTTGTAGACGCTATAACTTTTGCGCAAACCAAAAAATATACGCTTATTGACATTTTTTTTACTAAAGACATGTGGCTGAATAAATTTTGCCCTCAATGTATGACTAAAATTTAGTTTATTCGATTTTTCTTATAACAAAAAGAAGAAAATATATTTTTTTTTCAAAATTTTCGCTCTTTTTCCATTTATATCGCAAAAAAAAAAATCGCAGAGGCAATCAAATACCATCAAAAGAAAGCTCTATTTGTGGGAAGAAAAGGACGCAAATTTCGTTTGGGTGCAATATTGCATGACCGCGCAATTACCAGTTAAAGCAGCGCAGTGCGAAATTGCAAAAAGACCTCTGGTCCTTAAGGTGTTTATTGGTCCGGAGCTGAAGTGGTTAATATCCAAACACCCAGAGATAATTATGGGTCTGGAGCCATATTAGCTCTAGACGCCACAAAGGCTTTTGATAGCCTGGAATGGGGTTATCTGTGGGGAGTGTTGGAGAGGTTTGGTTTCGGCCCTCTATTCACTCAATGGATAAAACTACTCTATAATAAGCCCAGGGCAAAAATTAAGCTGGGAACTGAATTTTCTGAAGTGTTCCAGCTGGAGAGGGGAACGAGACAGGGGTGTCCGTTGTCTCCCCTCTTGTTCATACTGGCTATGGAACCCCTGGCTGTCCTGGCAAGATCACGCCCGGACATCCAGGGATTCCGACGCGGAGTGGGGGGAAGATAAAATTGCCTTATTCACGGACGACGTTTTGTTTTTCATTGGGGACATGAATTCTACTCTGAATAAGGTGGTGCAGATGATGGGGGAGTTTGGGCAACAATCTGGCCTGGTAATCAATTGGAGCAAATCAGCCCTCCTGCCATTGACCAGACCCGGGGACCTATTGTCGCCTATAACTACACGTCTAGAGGTGGTGCCCAAGCTGAAGTACTTGGGTATTTGGATCTCTGGGGAAGTAAACCAGTATGTCAACGGGAATCTAGTACCACTATTGACGAAATTGAAACAGAAAGTCAACAGTTGGTGTGGCCTTCCTCTCTCCGGCGGGGCACTGCAATTTAATTAAAATGATCTGGCAGCCACAAATACTATATATCTTACATAACTCCCCAATTTGGATCAATCAGAAGTGATTCAAGAAATTGGAATTGCTCTTTCGGGATCTAATTTGGAAGAAGGGGCATGCCCGGATTAGGTTACAGACAATGCAGCTCCCCGTCGGGAGGGGAGGAATGGCCATACCACATCCGAGAGCATATTTTCTGGCTGCCCAACTCTAGCATCTAGCGGGGGCTGGGATTCAAGGGGGAGGGTCCCCAAATCATAAATTGATGATGGATAAGGCACCCCATAAGTCACTGGCTGAAGTTTTGGAGGCCAATTCGTTTGCCCATAGGGATATGTGGGAGTGACCGACTACACTCCTTTATGGCATAATGGAAACCTGGCTGAATTAAACAATATAGATAGATCTTTAGAATGGGAAAGGCAAGGGATTAATAGGTTGGTGCAACTATATGAAGGGAATGTTATGAAATCCTTCTTAGACCTCAGACAGGAATTTGGCATCTCCAACAAGACAATTTAAAAATATTTACAGCTGAGACATGGAATCCAAGCCCAATATGGGTCACTCGCTATTGAGAGGATTGATCCATCACAGCGAGTGTCCCATTTGCTCTTTATGTATAGGGCATATTATACCCCCCAAAAGATGTGGAAAATGGGTAGGAAACCTAGAGACGACTGCCCCAGATGTGGGGCATCGGGGGATCTTCTCCATATGGTATGGAAATGCTCAAAACTGTATAGGTACTAGATAGGAATTGTACACAGAATAAATAGGATTTTTAAGACCACCCTGAAACCAGAAGCCAGGATCTGTTTACTGGGGATCTTAGAGGAGGGCAGAATCCCCTCCCCAACTAAGACGTCCGTACTAAGGTGCTTGTACCAGGCTAGACGGTTGATAGCAATAAATTGGCAAGCCAAAAACCCCCCTGTACTTGAACAATGGGTTAATGCAATCAATTCCACAATTTGGTGTGAAAGAGCAATGTTTATAAAGCAAAATAATAAAAAAAAATTTGGGGCACTACGGAACTCTTGGCTGAGTGATATGGGCTACCCCCTGGGTGGGGTCGCTGAGGGGTAGTCCCAGCATCTGCCTGGCTGGCCTGTGCGGCGGGGGGCCCTTCTTGCCCCCCCCCCCCCCTTGGCGGACCTCCCTCTGGGTGTGCCCTCGGGGAGGGGGTGGGGGGGGGGTCTCTTGTCCACCTTTTTTTTTTTTTCTTTCTCTGCACTGGCCGGCGTCCACCACCCTCCAACCATGATTGAGGTGGCTGGTACTAGCAGTGTGTGTTCGAAGAGTGGGGGTGGGTGGGGGGTTGGGGGGATAATTGTAAGGCGAGCCTGTGGCAACTTGTGGGTTGTGTGCAGCCTTGCCTCTGTATTACTTATGTACGAGATGAAGGTTTTTGTGAATTGTGAAAGTTACTGTCAATTTGTGTCTAAAAAATTTAATAAAGAAGAATTAGTATATAAAAAAAAAAAGAATAGGGGATGAAGTATTCAGCTACATTTGACTATGTTGCTGAATTGCTGCATGTCCCTGTCGAGCAGCCCTTTAAGTGTACTTTATGGAGGTGGACTGCTGGTCCTCGGACCACCACTAGGGATGTTAGGATTTTTTATGACTAAAGCCGTGTAGGCTGAAACATTAACTCACTGTATTCTGACCTGTACACTGTGGTTTCTAAGATCCTAAGAACAGCAACGGTGGTGCAGATCACTTTCATGGATATGTAAGAATTATTTACTTTTACATAGAGGAACTTGGTTTGTGCATTACTGCCCATTTGCCACTACTGTGCTGCACCTCCTCCATTTGAGGTGGCCGTGGCTTTTTTTCTTTTGTGTACCTTTTGTAAATCCTCACGTTCACTCTACCTAGTATGGTAAATCATACAAGGGACAGGTAAGGGCAGTGGTATTGGGACCCTTGCACGTTTAAAATCTGACAATCATGGGGCCCTGACACCGATGGCTTGAACTACTGTCTGAATCACAAATCTCCTCCTTAAAGGGTAATTCCATTTTCATGAGGGAAAAAATAGTAATGTAAAGCTAAACTCCAACTTTCTTTTGAATAGAATGATCAGTCTCAGCATAGGTCATGCCCCTGTACCACGTCTGCAGATCTCCCGAGTTTTAGTTGTGGCTTTGTACCATGTGACAGTCTGTATAGTCCAAAGTAGACAAAATACCCATAGCCACCTTCTGCTCCATCTCTAGCTTAGGACACACCCATCTGTAGTCTGAGACTCTGTTAATTTTGACAGCTAAATTTCAATTTAGTCTTAGACCTAAAATTTAGTTTTAGTCCAATTTTAGTCTTCTGCAAGTGTTTTAGTCATCGTCTTTGACTAAAATAACACAGCCCCCCTGCACTTCCAGGAGACCCCCAGTCTCCTGGAACAACACTGCCAGCGTACTCTAAAGTTAAAAATAAATCACTTCCATGCCTTTCTCATACACTGCTCTCCCTGTGTCAGGGTCATTGTAAATCAAACTCTAAATACCGCAATAGTCCCGTTCTTTCTCTGACCTGGTCACATAACTGCTCTCTCTGACGTTTCGTGGATGGCCATGTGACCGCTTTCCTCCAATCTAAAGCAATACTCGGAGGAAAGAGGCCAACAAGAACGGTGCTCTTTAGAAGCTTCGTTTTACAATGAGAGTGACACAGGAGGAGCGGTGTAGAAGTGTCTGGCAGTGATTACTTTACTACATTTAGACTATGCTTGCAGTGCTGTCCATGGGTCAGAAGAGGCAGGGAGGCCAGCCTGACACCCCCAAGGCCCCCCCCCCAATTGTGTGGCACCCAGGGTGGACCATCCAATCACTGCCCCTCTTTTGGTAAAAACATGCATTGGCGTATAACACACACGCACTTCCTTCACAGCTCTGATGGTGGGTAAGATCGAATTACCTTTAGAATCACTATAATTTCCCCTAATTGTCTTTCAGGACCACCACCTGAGAGACCTTGGCTCCTCCCCTCTGTAGAAAACACCGTGCCAGCCATCTTTAAATTTCCTCCTCCCCTGCTGGCTCCTCAGTTATTTGTGTTTCTTCCAGAGGGGAGACACCAAATAGAACCGAGCCAGGGAGGCTCCTTGGATATGGCCAGAAGAGTTATCTGGTGAAGATTGCTACATCTCTGATGGCAGGAGGAGATAAAGGGGGGGGGGTCTGTTTTCATTACCGAATGCCATAAAGGGGAGGTCAGCCCCCACCCGGGGTTCCGGGGACACAGGCATCCTTAGTGTGGAGAGCCATGCTGGGCTTTGGCATTGCACGGAAGCTGGGTGACATTACATCCGGCGGAGGGGGGGTAGGCACTTCTGGTTGACCAGCAGCTTCCGGTTCTGGTCAGCGGGACACTGAGAAGGGGCCAGGTGTGGACTGGAGATGAGCTGCAATTGCTGTGGAGACAGCACAGGCCCCAGTGACAGGACAAACATGTCGGAAGCAGAAGGCCCTGCTCCAGCCACTCTACGGTAGGGGGGACCTTGCCAAATCTCCCCATCCCGGCAGAAGTATTCATTTGAATGCGCCCATTGACATATGTCCGTCGTAAGACGCTCCAATAAGTAAATGGCCAGCGCCCCTGCCACTAAAAGGGTAAAAAGAGAGAAAGATGTATACGATCTGTGTACCGAGCGGCAGCAGAGGGACAGTGTGCGCTCCAGCTGCGTTCCACTCAGTGCATCAGACCGGAAGTGACGTGGTGTGCGTGGCTCCGTCGTACGCGTTTCGTCATGGATGTCTTCAGTGACGGTATTCAAATGAATACTTCCGCCGCCTGCTTTTAGCTTAAATTTGATAAATTTTTGCACTTTTTGGCCCTGGCCATTTCTTAAGCTATTTTGACATCTTGCTTAAGATTTTTTAATATTCTTTATCTTTCTGAGGTTTACTTAATTTTTTTCATGATCTGAGGATTTTTTGGTTTTTATTTTTAGATTTATTTGTATTTCCATTTTTATTTTTAATCTGATATTCATTAATATTATATACTTATCTATAATTTTTTGATATATTCACTTTTGACCTTTTTTTCACTGTGCCTGCGAGCCGTGAACGTTTTTTATGCTTTTTATGGCCGTTTGTATCGGTCTTAATAAATAAAATTAATTAATGAATATAAGCTTTTTGGTGACGTTGAGTTACTACACTATGGGATATATTTTTCCATCTCCCTGAGGATACACTGACCTGCCTGTACCGGCTCCACTGAAGCACCAATTGCACATCAGAGTAAGAACAAAATGTGGACTTTTGGGCTGACGAGTTCCTAGAGATTGGGATATATACGCACAACTACCCCCTGTGGGTACAGGGATCTGGTGAGTGGGGACCTGAGAGGATGAGCACAAAAGTCACCGGCTTGTTTATATGAGCACTAATGTCACCTTATGGTCTACCTGCTTGAAGATATACTACTATATATAGAACTATTTGTCAATGTTTTTTTCTTCCAAGGACTCTATATGATATCTATAGACTACTTGCACATTACAGTATATATTAATGTGTATTTTGTTTTTTTTTGCACTTTTGTGTTTTTTTTATATTGTAGCACTTTAATATATTTTTTCTTATGTTTTCATATTTTGTTATACTTTATTGGCTACTATTTTTCATTTTAGCTAATATATATTACGTATATATTTTTTGATTAAAAAAAATTCACATTTTTTGCACGATTGCACGTGCTCTTTTGCACAAATTTTTACACACACTTTATCCCTTTGAATTTTTTGCACATAACTTATCCCTTTGTGGTCTATATTAATGTTTTTACATATAGTGTGGACTGTATAACACCAAGTTGATGTGATTAGGATACCTATGACATTGTGGTGGAAGATCTTTGGATATTGGCTCAGTGTACTTATAAAGTTAGGACTGTATATGATTTACTTATCCCTCAGATAAGTGACAGAAAGTCACCAGCTAATCATTAATTTATTAGTATTATTTTTGTGTTTGTTCTTACATCTAATTTACACTGGTTGTTTGTAACTGATTATGGTCTTACGATGTGATATAGTATCAATTCCGACCCTTTCCATATAGTAAGTTTATATAAGGAGCTGGTATATACACTAAGTAGGGGGGTGCTGACAACTTACCCAGTGTTTGGTATTATATAGCTTAAGTATAGGGTACCCCCACAGTGGTTTAAAATATACAGGCTGTGACTCTCTCCTCTTGTTTCTTCTTTTGTCATTTACATTAGGCACATTTTTCTCTCTTACTTACGGGATATAAAGACTACTTAGCTAATAAAATTTAGATCACCCTATTTAGTAAGGGTATATTTGTTATTAGAAACATCTTTTGGAGGTAGCACCTGGGTCCCTAAATGTATTATTTTTATAACAGTTGCAGTTCACAGTCTCTTACGGGAGCTGTGAATTATAGGGACGGCAGCAACCTATTCGACTAATTACCACAGCGCGGCTTGGTTTCTCTTTATTTCAGCTTTCTCTTCTATGTCTCCTCTGTCCTCCTTCCCCCCTCTCCCCCGTATTTCATAAAAAAAAACCTCTGGGCTCTAATAAACCAGTAAATGTCCCTGTTAGGTAAAAAATATGCTCAACTGTGTGTATAACAGTGCAAAACCCAGTGCTCAGCTGCCTTTTCGGATCTCCTCTCTTTCCAACATACAGCTCCAGTGGGCAGCAACCACCTTAAGGTGACGCAGTGCCGTATTGCATAAAAAATGGCCTGGTCATTAAGGGAGCAAATCCTTCCGGGGCTGAAGTGCTTAGCCTCTTAAGGACCGCCTCACGCCGATATACATCGGCAGAATGTTACGGCTGGGCATAATCACGTACAAGTACGTTGCTCTTTAATTGCCCAGCCGTGGGTCGCGACCCGGTCGCCGCCGGTGTCCCGCGACCGGGTCACAGAGCTGAAGAACGAGGAGAGGTAAGTGTAAACAAACCACTCCTCATGCTTCCTAGTGAGGCTGTCACTGATAGTCTTTCCCTATAACAGGGAACAGACAATCAGTGGCGTCAAACACCAAGCCACGCCCCCTACAGTAAAAAAAAAAAAAACACTTAACCCCTATACTGCCCCCTAGTGGTTAACCCCTGATCGCTGCATTAATGCCACTGGTCCCAAAAATGTGTCAAAATTGTCAGACGTGTCCGCCATAATGTCACAGTCGAAGAATATCTATCGGCCTATACTGAGGAAAAAAATGTTTTTTTAATATATATTTTTGGGGGATATTTATTATAGCAAAAAGTAAAAAATATTGCATTTTTTTCAAAATTGACGCTCTATTTTTGTTTATAGCGCAGAAAATAAAAAACGCAGAGGTGATCAAATACCACAAAAAGAAAGCTCTAATTGTGGGGGAAAAAAGTACGCCAATTTTGTTTGGGAGCCACGTCGCATGACCGCGCAATTGTCAGTTAAAGCGACGCAGTGCCGAATCGCAAAAAGGGGGTTGGTCCTTTAGCTGCAAAATGGTCCGGGGCTTAAGTGGTTAATGTTCCACGTTTACTGTCAAATTTGAAAAAAACAGTTACCTAAAAAAAAAGTAGAATAATTCTTACTTTTAGATTTTTCTAAGAAAAGGGCCTCATGGCAGACTGCAAGCATTTCTAAACAATTTCAGAGCGAGTCTTTCTTTAACCACTTCCCACCCAGCCAGTGCACATAAATGGCCAGGTGAGCGCTTCCCCCTTGTGAGTGGACGTTCCTGAATGTCCTCTTCAGGTAGAGTGGGATTGCGTGACCCAATGCACCTATACATGCCACCTCTCAGATCGGCAGGAGGGCTGTGATATGCCCTCCTGATCACATGATGGCTGTGAGTGGACACAACCCGGGGGGGAAATCACAAGAATCAGTATTATGCGGCTACGTGCCCACGCAGCGGCGTGAGCCCGATGTGCCTGTGTGCCCAGAGACAGAGCAACATCACTCTGCAGCAGGGTCAGCCCTCTTGATCACATGACGGGTGTGTCCAATTACAGCCGTCATGTAATGTAATCAGAGAGCCGTTGCCAGGCGATCGGCTCTGCGTCTCCTCACAATCAGTGAGAAGGATGAGCTTTTTTTTTTTTTTTACAGTGATCACCCAACTAGTGTTGTCAGTGTCCCCAAACAGTGAAAAACACCAATTCTTTTCCCGGTAAACATCTGTCCCACTGAAAATCTCTCCATTGATCATCTGGCACATCTGTCCGTGATAATCTGCGCACATCTAATTCCATTGTCCTGGCGCTCCAGGACCTTCAAAAATTTAATAATTTATGTCTTTAAAATGCCTGACGGTGCTTCCTGCATGTTGGACCTCTGTATGTGGCCAGGCTGTGTAAGTCTCACACATGTGCTATCACCATACTCAGGAGGAGTAGCTGAATATTTTTTTTTTTTGGGGGGGGGGGGGTAATTTTTGCTATGTACATGCTATGTGTTAGAAATACATTCACTTTCTTTTTACACTTTACAAAAACTTGTGGAAAAAAAAAAAAGATTCATTATGCCCCCTAGAATATAAATTGGGGTGTTTGCTTTCCAAAATGTGGTCATTTTCATGGGTGTTTCTATTGTCTTGGTGCTCAAGGGCCTTCAAAAATGTGATAGGTAGTCATGAAACTAAATGTGTAATTTATGCTCCTAGAACACCTGACGTTTCTCCCTGCATGTTGGGCCTCTGTATGTGGCCAGGCTGTGAAAATGTCCCATACTCAGGAGTAGCAGAATGTATTTTGTGTAATTGCGAGTTTATCTATGCCATATGTGAGAAATAACGTATTACAATTTTAAGGAAAAACAAATTCTTAAATTTTCCAAACTATTGTGGGCAAAAAATTGTAACTTCAAAAAACTCACTGTGCTAATTACTAAATACCTTGGACTGTCATCTTTACAAAAATAGGTCATGGGGGGGTAATCTGTCCTGACATTTTAGAGCCTCAAGAAATGATAGGCCATCAGTACAGATCAATTTTCAATGTAACGTAGCATAGCCTGAAGACTCACACACTTATTATAACTTTTCATGCACGTATTGGTATTTTTTACATTTTTTTTTTTTTTACCAAAGACATGTAGCAGAATACATTCTGGCCCGCATTTATGATGAAATTAGATTTTATTGGATTTCTTTTAAAACAAAGTAGAAAATATTTTTATTTTAAAATATTCATTTTTGTTCACTTATAACGCAAAAACTAAATAACCCACTGCTGAATAAATACCACCAAAAGAAAGCTCTATTTGTGTGAAAAAAATAAAAATAAATAAATAAATAAAAATGAATTTGGGTACAGTGTAGCATGACTGAGTATTTGTTATTGAGAGAGCACTAAAAGCTGAAAAATGGTCTGGAAAGGAAGGGGGTGAAAGTGCCCAGTATTGAAGTGGTTAAACAATGCAGGAATGCAGCGTCTAAATTTTTAAGCCTATCTTAGAACAGACAGTGTTCAAATACAGTTTACAACTGACAATGGGATCTGCCAGCACAGTAAAGGTTGGGTTAATTATGGTAAACTCAGACCCCTTATGAACAGACAACCAAATATGATTTTTCAGTGTTGAAGTTGTCAGGAAAGATCATCTCAAATGGAATGCTATGTGAATGGGATTGTGTAATAAATATAAAGTAGAAGTAATCCCATTTTGGCTGCATAAATTGAAATACATTTTAATTACCATCATAGTTCAAGTTTCGGTCCCTAGCCATTTTTTGCCACTAGTCTATCACTCATTGGTGAAAGCCTTTGTGCAGTCTTGCTTACATTGTTTGATCAGTATTGCTCCCCAGTGACCCATTATTCAGAAACGTCTCAGAAATATTCCACGGTCTTCCATTACTCTTGGGGCTGTCACCTCTATAAGACGCATTTGCGACCTTACCCTGTAAGAAACCCTTCCCACTATTACGAACAGCAATAAGTTCATTCACAGCCTAAAGTCTCTTTTCTTCCCAAGGTGGTTTACTTCTTACACCTTAGGTGCCAGGTGGATTAGACAAGTTATCCAAACTTACAGCCTGAAGATTTGTCCCCTTCCTCCTGGGCATACTACCAGATATGTCAGCTCTTCATGGGCTTTTCAGCATTAGGCATCAGTTTCCACAATTTGTAGGGCTGCCATCTGGTCTTTACTTCATAGCAGTAGACATTCAAGTGTATTTTGATGCCAGTTTCAGGGTAAGATGCTGCAGCCTGCTCTCTGAGCTTTCAATGTTTCTGTTTTGCCTGTTTGATTTTTGTGGGCCTGTTAGCATTTGCTGCTGTGTTGCACACCCCTCTTTGGTGCATGAGGACATTCCACAATGAGGAAGCTGTGATCCAGAAGTACAAACTATCACTTGGGAAAGTGGATAGGCAAATTTAAGAAGACTGAACATATAACTTTTGGTCTTGAGATCTGTAGCCTGAGTGGGAGACAGACAGATGATCTGAGGTACTACTATAATAGTAGAATAATCTAGATGTCAAGGGCAGAACCAGAAAGGAACTTCCCTTTAAAGAGGAAGTAAACCCTGATGGGTTTACTTCTTTGTTTCCCTGCAAAGGTAAAGCATAATGGGCTACTATGCATCACATAGCAGCCCATTATGTGTCACTTACCTAACACAGGAGCCAGCGATGTCACCGCTGTCCCTTGTAGTCCGGAGTATCCATCTTCTTCCAGGTATCGCTGCTCCAGCCACTCACAGCGACGGAGCAGCGATGACATCACTCCCGCGCATGCGCACAGGGAGCCGTCACTAACGGCATATCGCCGTAAGCAGCGGCACGCTGCTAACAGCGATAGTGCGCCTGCGCGCCGCTGTCTACGTAAATATCACCTAAACCATGTAGGCTTAGGAGATATTTATTGGACCTACAGGTAAGCCTTAATCTAGGCTTACCTGTAGGTCAAAGTGGTTTGTAAGGGTTTACAACCACTTTAAAGGGTGAGTAGATCAAATGTTCCTTATGCATTCTCTCAGCAAGTCAGGCATGATGGCAAAGTGCTCTTCACATCTCATCTAAAAAGACAAAATTCTCATGCAAGACACCAGCTTAGATGACTGCAAGAGAACATCACATAGTTACATGTTCTCCACCTCTTTGATAGTATTTTTGTTGATCTGAATGACTGGAGCATATAAAATTGCCATTCACTCCCCTTTCAAAAGGGAAAACCCACCTTTACATTTTCAGGAGGAATTAATGACTTCACAGGTTGCTCCCAGTTCTCATAAAGGAAGGATTTACATAACGAGTGCAAACTAAAAATCTTATGAAGCAGTGGCGCCATAGATCCAATGCCTGGAACAGACCTATCCTCCAATTTAAGGATAAAACAAACATACTGCCATCAGAGTATTAAGGACATTGTAGGGTAGAGCAACATGGAACTTATTGAAATACAGGCTCTTTAGCAGAAGGCTGTGAAGGCCCCAAGTCTGAATCAGTGATAGCAATAATCAGGCACATTTGGTGATGGAATAGCACTAGGTTAAGAATGATATTCCATTGTGGAAGGTGCCGGAACCCCTACTAGCGCTTCATATGAACTTCAGGATTGTGGAAATCTTCTTTGCTACTTTTACTCCTCTCAAATCACCATTGCTTGAACTTACGGTTTATCACACCTATGTGGTTTTATGTCCAACCCTTATCAATTGATCGTGGCTCTTAAATATAAAATGAATGTTCATAAAAAATAATTTTCCAGCAAACTTTATTGAACTCAAACATACAGACAAGAACTCTAAAGTATTGAATTTGAAGTGCAGTCAAACTCAAGTCTGGGCACACTGAAAGGTTCAGAGTGTTAGACCGCCCCCTGCTGCTTTTCAATTTCATGTTTTGTGATCACAATTTTTTTTTATCCAGCCTAGAAAGAGTATTAGTAGTACAGCTGTTTGATAGATTGCAATACAGAGATCACATAAACCTTGCCGTTTAAACAACCTTTTAGTCCAAGGCAAAGGTGTGCAGCTGCAGACCACAGATCGGTGGGCACACTGGACAAGCAGCAATGGCCCAGGTCAGGCAGTGCTCCCATCTTCCTCAAAACACATTCACTGAATTTTCTAAAAAGAAACCATCTATGTGCAGGCATGTGGCTTCCTCTGAGTCTAAGAAGAAAAGGAAGGGAAACACCACCTTGCAGCAATGACAGCTTTTGGCCCAAGTTGTCTGCTGATCTGAGATTTATACTGGGTGCCCTTCATGGCATTTAGAGTTTTAGGCAGGGCAGTTAAGATTAATAGACTGCTGAAAAAAATTAAAGGAACACTTTTTAATCAGAGTATAGCATCAAGTCAATTAAAGTCCTGGGATATTGATCTGGACAGTTAAGTAGCAAAGGGGGTAGTTTCAGCTGCTTTGGTGTTAATGAAATTACAGATGCAATAGATGGCAAACAATGAGAATGGTTTTACAAGTGGGGGCCACTGACTTTTTTTTACCTACTCATCTTTTCTGGCTGTTTTTCATTTGGCTAGAGTCAGTGTCACTACTGGTAGCATGAGGCGATACCTGGACCCTATAGCTATTGCACAGGCAGCCCAACTCCTCCAGTGTGGCACATCTATTAGTGCCATTGCCAGGTTTGCTGTGTCTCCCAACACAGTAAGAGCACAATAGCATGGAGGAGATTCCAAGAGACTGGCAGTTACTCTAGGAAAGCGGAACAGGGCCGTAGAAAGTCCTTAACCCATCAGGACCAGTATTTTCTCCTTTGTGCAAGGGAGAACAGGACGAGTACTGCCAGAGCCCAACAAAATGATCTCCAGCTGGCCACTGGTATGAATGTCTCTGACCAATCAGTAACAGACTTCACGAGGGCGGCCTGATGTCCTCTAGTGTTCCCTGTGCTCGTCTTCCCAGCGCCGTGGAGCTCGATTGGCATTTGCCATTAAACGGCAGAATTGGCAGGTCTGCCACTGGCACCCTGTGGTTTTCACAGATGAGAGCAGGTTCACCCAGAGCACATGTGACAGACGTGAAAGGGTCTGGAGAAGCAATGGAAAACTTTATGCTGCCTGTAACATTGTTCAGCATGACCAGTTTTGGTGGTAGGTCAGTAATGACTGCCATTAGGTGTTGGGATGAAATCCTTGGACCCATTGTCAGATCCTATGCTGGTGCATTGGGTCCTGGGTTGCTCCTGGTGCACAGAAATGCCTGGCCTTAAGTGGTGAGAGCATGCAGCCAGTTCTTGGAGGATGAAGGAATTGATACCACTGAATGGCCCCCACACTCGCCTGACCTAAATCCAATAGAACACCTCTGGGACATTATGTTTCGGCCCATCTAACGGCGCCAGGTTGCACCTCAGTCTGTTCAGGAGCTCAGTGATGCCCTGGTCCAGATATGGAAGGAAATACCCCAGGACACCATCCATCATTTCATTTGGCGCATGCCCCCGACGTTGTCATGCAAGCATACAAGAACTTGGGGGCCATACCAAGTACCATTTTGAGGTGCTGCAATGAAATTTCAGCAAAAAATGGACTAGCCTGGTGCATAATTTATTCACTTTGAGTTTCAGGGTGTGTTTTAATTCAGTCCTCTGTAGGTTGATGATTTTCATTTCCATCAAACAATGTGGCATCCTTTCTTTCCAAACATTACCCAGTCCATATCAATATAGCTAACCAGCATATTTTTACCCATTGAGATCTGATGTGTTTTCAAAGTGTTCCTTTAATTTCTTTGAGCAGTGTATAGTTATAGGTATTCTTCAACCTATATATTTGTACATGCCATTAGTAAATCACCTAACTCGTATAAAAGAAAGGTATTTTTCTTTGGAGTATAGTGGTTGTTTAAAGCTGAAGTGTAATGTATGCATAAGATATCTTCCACTGATGCCCCACCTTCCTAATCAACATCTACTATATTTTTTTTAATCAAAGCATTTTGTTTCCAAGGAATACATTTTTAGACATGTTTGTGCAAACTGCTGATCAGCTGCTTGATTTTTAAATCCACCATTTCCTGTCCAAATAACTTGATTTATAATCATGCAACATATAAATGCTGTCTAAAGGGAACTAATAATCTAGGTTCACACTGATCCAATGCAGGAAACAGTGAACCCTGTGCATTTCCTGCACCGCATCAAAATCGCACGGTGATTGCAATCTTCTGCAGGTGTCAATATGAAATTGACACCCCAAAAACAGCTCACAAATTGCAGTGCGATTGCCAGAACCAGGGCGCATGAATGTGAACCCCCTTGCAATCTGATTCGGGTGTGGGAAGAAAAAAAAAGCTCCGGCCCCAGTTTTGAACAGATGCATTGCGATTTGAGTCCTACAAAATGAATGGCTCAAATCACACCTCACCAACATTGCATGCGATTTGAACAGGAATGCAGCACAATATAGGAGTGCAAAGTGTGAAACCATGATTAATGGGTTTTTATAAAATGACTGAGATAGAACACCAATAGCTGTGAGAGGCAGACAACAGTATGGATCAGAAGGAATAGTGATTGATGAATTGAAGCCGTTCCGCCAGGAAAATAGGTGGGTCCAAATTAACTGCTGCAGCTTGAAAAGGTTATATATTATTACGGAGATTCAAGTTTGCAGGGATTTGAGAGTAATCAGTTTCAGCATAGGAGAGGACTTGCTACAGTACGGGAAGGGAAAAAATAAGGTTGGGCGCTCCAGTTTAATATGGGACATATATTAAATCTATATGTTCATGAAATCTGCCCAACAGGGGCCTGACAATGAATTACGCAACCATGACAGTGCAGCACTGCCTAATTTATACATCATTTGCTGTAAAGGCATTGGGGTTGATTTACTAAAACTGGAGTGTGCAAAATCTGGTGCAGCTGTGCATGATAGCTGGTCAGCTTCTAACTTCAGCTTGATCAATTAAGTTTTGACAAAAAAGAAATAATAAAAGCAGATTGTTTTTTATGTATAGCTGCACCAGATTTTGCACTCTCTAGTTTTAGTAAATCAACCCTATTCTGTCAGAATAGAAATGTGAAAGCTTAGTTGTTTTTAACTGTTCCAGGGCTTACATTCTTCTTGCTTCTTAGTAAATAGCTGACTCAAGCTTAGCAAATATGGAGCATGTGAAATTAGAGATCTAGACCCAGCATGCTTGTTTAGGTCAATGACTAATTAGGATATCAAGCCAGGATCAAAATGAGAGCTCCGAAGTCTGCAAGTTTTAAAAACAAGTTGTCAGCTGCAAAAACCTATCCTGAGAGATTCCTGTAAAAAAAAAAAAAAAATTTATATATATATATATATATATATATATATATATATATATATCCATGTGGCCATATCAGGTTCCACTGATATGGCCACATGGAATTATTTTTATTTTTTTTCATGAACTTTAGGATCCATGTGGTCTTTTAATTGAGCTCTCCAAACATAGCTTCAAATCATCATAGAGAAAACAGTATAAAACCACTGTTGTACATAACAAAATGGTTATATTTCTTAATACAAGTCCCATGTGAAGATCATCTCTTGGATGATTTTTGTTTCTTATTCTGTCACCAACCAGGTGTGTAATCTGCTTTTTGTACAATCAGAACTTTGGCACAAACATTATGTACAGACATACAGGTATGCTCAGTTTTTATTAAAGTAACCCACAAGAGCATCCACCAATTCTTGCTTTTTCCCACCCTTTAGACCATAGCCCTGGCAAAGTTGCTTTAACACAGGCACAGTTAATTTTCCCAGTGTTCCATTCTTCACACTGGCCCTAAGATCATCTTCTGACATAGAAATCTCAACCTTAGCTTTCTTCCCAGCTTGACCATCACCTTCACCTGCAAAACAGTGTAAAAATGAAATAATCCACAATGTTAACATTTAGAAAATTGTACATGATTACTAAGGAGACATGCAGATATAACTAAATGCCTGTATATTTAAGATCATGACTAAACCATGATTAGGAAACCCATCTTTTCTCCTCAAAACAGAATGACTACTCAAAATGTACTTCCATTGTTGCAATCAAATTTGAGAAAACCATGTTTGTTATGTGTTCCTATTCACACAGATTACCTAAAAATTATTAAAAAAATATTTACCCTTTTATTTGTTTAACCACTTTAAGACCGGACCATTTTGCTGGTAAATGACCAGAGGTCTTTTTACACTTTGGCACTGCGCTGCTTTAACTGGTAATTGCGCGGTCATGCAATGTTGTACCGAAACAAAATTTGCGTCCTTTTCTTCCCACAAATAGAGCTTTCTTTTGATGGTATTTGATTGCCTCTGCGATTTTTATTTTTTGCGATATAAACGTAAAAAGACCGCAAATTTTGAAAAAAAATGATATTTTCTACTTTTTGTTATTAGAAAAATCCAATAAACTCAATTTTAGTCATACATTTAGGCCAAAATGTATTCAGCCACATGTCTTTGGTAAAAAAAAAGTCAATAATTGTATATTTATTGGTTTGCGCAAAAGTTGTCACATCTACAAACTAAGGTACGTTTTCTGGAATTTACGCAGCTTTTATTTTATGACTGCCTATCTCATTTCTTGAGGTGCTAAAATGGCAGGGCAGTACAAAACCCCCCCAAATGACCCCATTTTGGAAAGTAGACCCCCTAAGGAAATTGATAAGAGGCATGTTGAGCCCATTGAATATTTTATTTTTTTGCCTCAAGCGATTGAATAATGACAAAAAAAAAATTTTTTTTTTTTTTTTTACACAAAGTTGTCACTAAATGATATATTGCTCACACATGCTATGGGCATATGTGAAATGACACCCCAAAAAAAATTCTGCTGCTTCTCCTGAGTACGGGGATACCACATATGTGGGACTTTTTGGGAGCCTAGCCGCGTACGGGGCCCCGAAAACCAAGCACCGCCTTCAGGCTTTCTAAGGTCGTAAATTTTTGAGTTCACTTCTCACTACCTATTACAGTTTTGAAGGCCATAAAATGCCAAGATGGCACAAAACCCCCACAAATGACCCCATTTTAGAAAGTAGACACCCCAAGCTATTTGCTGAGAGGCATGTTGAGTTCATGGAATATTTTATATTTTGCCACAAGTTGCGGGAAAATTACAAACTTTTTTTTTTTTTTTTTTTTTTTCACAAAGTTGTCACTAAATGATATATTGCTCATGCATGCCATGGGCATATGTGAAATAACACCCCAAAATAAATTCTGCTGCTTCTCCTGAGTACGGGGATACCACATATGTGGGACTTTTTGGGAGTCTAGCTGCGTACGGGGCCCCGAAAACCAAGCACCGCCTTCAGGCTTTCTAAGGGCGTAAATATTTGACTTCACTCCTCACTACCTATTACAGTTTTGAAGGCCATAAAATGCCAAGATGGCACAAAACCCCCACAAATGACCCCATTTTAGAAAGTAGACACCCCAAGCTATTTGCTGAGAGGCATGTTGAGTTCATGGAATATTTTATATTTTGCCACAAGTTGCGGGAAAATTACAAACTTTTTTTTTTTTTTTTTTTTCTTCACAAAGTTGTCACTAAATGATATATTGCTCACGCATACCATGGGCATATGTGAAATGACACCCCAAAATAAATTCTGCTGCTTCTCCTGAGTACGGGGATACCACATATGTGGGACTTTTTGGGAGCCTAGCCGCGTACGGGGCCCCGAAAACCAAGCACCGCCTTCAGGCTTTCTAAGGGCGTTACAGTTTTGAAGGCCATAAAATGCCAAGATGGCACAAACCCCCCCCAAATGACCCCATTTTGGAAAGTAGACACCCCTAAATTTAGGGGTACACTAGTGAGACTAGGTAATAAATGGCGGGTGCCCTGAAACTATAAAAAAATAACTAACCAACCAGCGTCACCTGTAACAGTTATATGGTGATCACTGGTGAAAGGGTTAACTAGGGGGCAATCAGGGGGCTTTATGCGGTAGTATATGGGGGTCCCTGGCGCTATAAAAAGCTGCGGCGAACCTAAATACCTAACTGCCGTCACCTGTGACACTAATACAGCGATCAGAAAAACGATCGCTTATTAGGCTGGGTTCACACTGGAGCGATGCGGGAACGCCACGAATGCGCGGCGGGTTCCCGCATCGCATGCCTCCCGGCGGCAGTTCACACTGCCCTATGCGAACTGCTGGGAGTGTCAGTGAAATGTTACTGACACCCCCAGATCAGTTCGCATATCGCAGTGCGATCTGCAAACTTGGATCGCATGGTGTGAACACCCATGCGATCCGATTCTGCTGCGGACCAAAAAAAGGGTCCCGTGCGAATTTGCGGCGGGTGCGGCGGGTGCGACACGAATTCAGCCATACTATCTGTATAGCTGAACTCGAATCGCACAGAGATCGGATGTGATTTGCACTGCAGTGCGGTGCAAATCACATCCGTTCTCATAAACCGCTGCAATGTGAACCCAGCCTTAGTGACACTGGCGACGGGGGGTGATCACGGGGTTAAACCTTTATTGGGGGGGTTAGGGGGGTACCTTAGAACTAAAGGGGGCTAACCCTAACTGCCCTAACAGTTATTAGTCACAAATGACACCCGCCGGGTGATCAGGGGGTTAAACCTTTATTAGGTAATAAATGGCGGGTGCCCTGAAACTATAAAAAAATAACTAACCAACCAGCGTCACCTGTAACAGTTATATGGTGATCACTGGTGAAAGGGTTAACTAGGGGGCAATCAGGGGGCTTTATGCGGTAGTATATGGGGGTCCCTGGTGCTATAAAAAGCTGCGGCGAACCTAAATACCTACCTGCCTAACTAGCGTCACCTGTGACACTAATACGGCGATCAGAAAAATGATCGCTTATTAGGCTGGGTTCACACTGGAGCGATGCGGGAACGCCACGAATGCGCGGCGGGTTCCCGCATCGCATGCCTCCCGGCGGCAGTTCACACTGCCCTATGCGAACTGCTGGGAGTGTCAGTGAAATGTTACTGACACCCCCAGATCAGTTTGCATATCGCAGTGCGATCTGCAAACTCGGATCGCATGGCGTGAACACCCATGCGATCCGATTCTGCTGCGGGCCAAAAAAAGGGTCCCGTGCGAATTTGCGGCGGGTGCGGCGGGTGTGGCGGGTGCGGCGAATGGCTGAACTCGAATCGCACAGAGATCGGATGTGATTTGCACTGCAGTGCGGTGCGAATCACATTCGTTCTCATAAACCGCTGCAATGTGAACCCAGCCTTAGTGACACTGGCGACGGGGGGTGATCACGGGGTTAAACCTTTATTGGGGGGGGTTAGGGGGGTACATTAGAACTAAAGGGGGCTAACCCTAACTGCCCTAACAGTTATTACAGTCACAAATGACACCAATGCAAAAAAAAAAAAAAAAAAAAAAAATAAAAAAAAATGACATTGGTGTCACTGTGACTGGGGGGCAGGGGTAATTGGGGGGGTGATCGGGGGGTAAAGGGGGGGTGTGAGTGTGCCTGGCATGTTCTACTGTTTGTGTAGAGTGTTGGTGCAACTCACCGATCCGTTCTCCTCCGTGTCGGAACGAAAAATACCGACACGGAGGAGAGAATACATCACTTCCTCTCCTCACAGGAGAGGAAGTGATGTCACGAAGGATTTTCATTCGTCGGGAGCGATCGCGAGGGGGTGGCCATGAATGAATGGCCGTCCCCTCGTCCGGGATCGCTCCCGCACGAAAACCGACCGCCGCAGGCACCGGGCGGGGGCCCGATCGGGCCCCCGACCCGCGGGAAGGCAGGGACGTACATGTACGCCCTTATGCCTGCCCGTGCCATGCTGTCGACGTACATCGTCGTGCGGCGGTCGGCAACTGGTTAAAGCAGGTCATTGCAGACTGCAAGCGACCAATTTGAAAGGAGAGTAAACTCAATCTGTCCACATTTACGAACACAGGGCTTTCCCTCATTAAGGCTCCTTTCACACTAGCTGACATGCACAATTTGCATTATGATTTTGATAAGACTTATAGACTCTTTGGCATTAAAGATGTGTCAAAGCCAGATCAAAGTAGTGCAGAAAACAGTTATGAAGTTGCCATGACTTCAGTAGTATCAATTGGAATGGCTCTCATAGGCATACATGGCATTTTTGTATGTCCTGTGACTGAGTTTTACAAGTCAGATCTTAAAGAGGAAGTAAACCCTGATAAGTTTACTTCCTCTTTTATTCCCTGCAAAGGCAAAGCATAATGGACTACTATGCATCGCATAGTAGTCCATTATGTGTCACTTACCTGACACAGGAGCCAGCGAAGTCACCGCTGTCCCCTGTAGTCCGCCGCATCCATCTTCTTGGTGGGGTCTCGCAGCTCCGCCGCTGTCATTCGGTGAAGTCGCGATGACGTCACTCCCACGCATGCGCACGGGCACGGGAGCCGACACGCACAGCAGCTCCGTAGTTGAGAATGCTGCGCTCAGTGGGCATGCGCGCCGCTGTCTACGGCGCATGCGCCGTAGACAGCGGTGCCTGTTTTCGGGCAAATATCTCCTAAACCATATAGGTTTAGGAGATATTTCTTGGACCTACAGGTAAGCATTAATCTAGGCTTACCTGTAGGTCAAATTGGTTTGTAAGGGTTTACAACCACTTTAAGTCACACAAGTGTGAAAGGAGCCTAACCTAGAATGCAGAAGATCAGTGTTTAGATGTTTGTTAGGATAGACACTGTTCAAATCTAGTTTACAAAGGATAATGAGATCTGTCAGCATACTACAGATAATTATGATAAACATGAACTCCCCAGGACCCTCTGCATAATGGATGAAAACTTCAGTTTGGAGCAAGTAAAATGTAAGCAGCATTTTTTTGCGTTATGCTAACATGAAAAAATAAAAGTAGGTGCAATGTTTGGCTGCAAAAATGGAAACATACTTTAAAGTAGGGGTTCCTAACCTGTGATCCATGGACCCCAAATGGTCAATGGATGTGTTTTAAGGGGTCTGTTGGAAGGTAACATGGTTTAATATCCTATTTCTGGAGTTTTACTTCGTGGTTGATGCAGACAGGTGGTTTCTGGAATGTAAGAAGTTGCACATCAAAGCTTTGTAAAACAAAAGCTTGGCTCCTGACCGACTGGTGTGATGAGATGAAATGATTGATGAATGCCCTGCTACAGAAGTTCAAAGGGCCAGCTAAGCCATGGACGCATACTGCCCCTAGAGGCCAATACAGCAGGATGGACAGAAATATAATATTAAAAGGACTACCTCTTGAGAATATCTCATTGGATAGGAGGCTAGTGGGGGTGGTTATGAGTGGGTCTGAATGAATGGGTAGAACATGTACACAGAAGGGAAATCATCGCTTTTTCTGCTCTTGGCTCTTTCCTGATGCTTCTCTGAGCCTCATGGCTCTCTGTTACCATCTCGAGCCCAGCTAATGATACTGTATCTATAGGACAGCTTAGCAATAAGTATATTTGATGTTTCTTGTTGTTATATGCTTTGTAATAGCTTCCTTTAGTATTTTCACGTTAGCGGTTTCCTATTATCTTGGGAAATAAAGAAGACGTTGTTTTATTAACCACTTCAGCCCCTGACCAATAAACACCCTAAGGACCAGAGGTCTTTTTACAATTTTGCACTGCGCTGCTTTAACTGTTAATTGCGCGGTCATGCAATATTGCACCCAAACGAAATTTGCGTCCTTTTCTTCCCACAAATAGAGCTTTCTTTTGATGGTATTTGATTGCCTCTGCGATTTTTATTTTTTGCGATATAAATGGAAAAAGACCGAAAATTTTGAGAAAAAAAAATTATATTTTCTACTTTTTGTTATAAGAAAAATCGAATAAACTCAATTGTAGTCATACATTTAGGGCAAAATTTATTCAGCCACGTCTTTAGTAAAAAAAAAAAATGTCAATAAGCGTATATTTATTGGTTTGAGCAAAAGTTATAGCGTCTACAAACTAGAGTACATTTTCTGGAATTTACACAGCTTTTAATTTACGACTGTCCATCTAATTTCTTGAGGTGCTAAAATGGCAGGGCAGTACAACCCCCCCCCCCCAAATGACCCCATTTTGGAAAGTAGACACCCCAAGGAAGTTGTGGAGAGGCATATTGAGCCCATTGAATTTTTTTTTTTGTCCCAAGTGATTGAATAATGACACACAAAAAAAAAAAAAAAGTTTACAAAAAGTTGTCACTAAATGATATATTGCTCACACATGCCATAGTTATATGTGGAATTGCACCCCAAAATATATTCTGCTGCTTCTCCTGAGTACGGGGATACCACATATGTGGGACTTTTTGGGAGTCTAGCCGCGTACGGCACCCCGAAAACCAATCACTGCCTTCAGGATTTCTAAGGGTGCAAATTTTTGATTTCACTCCTCACTACCTATCACAGTTTCGAAGGCCATAAAATTCCAAAATAGCACAACCCCCCCCCCCCCCCCCAAATGACCCCATTTTGGAAAGTAGACACCCCAAGCTATTTACTGAGAGGCATGTTGAGTCCATGAAATATTTTATATTTTGCCACAAGTTGCAGGAATATTAATTTTTTATTTATTTTTTTTGCACAAAGTTGTCACTAAATGATATATTGCTCACACATGCTATGGGCATAAGTCAAATTACACCCCAAAATAAATTCTGCTGCTTCTCCCGAGTACGAGGATACCACATGTGGGGGACTTTTTGGGAGCCTAGCCACATACGGGACCCCGAAATCCAAGCACTGCCTTCCGGATTTAAATATAAAATGCTACCAAAAAAAAACTGTTAGCGATCTCAGGGATCAGGCCTGACTCTGCGATCGCTGCAGTTATGTGTTTTGTAAGTGACAGTGATCGATCGATACTGCACTTGGGTGGGCTGGGCGGAGGGGCAAAATGCAGGTGCCAGCAGGTATCTGGGCTGATCCCGCTAACAATGCGTTTTTTTGGAACCCTAAACTGCTGGGGATGCTAGTATAGATCTGATCAGATCAGATATTGATCTGTTCAGATTCTATACCACTACGGGAGGTTTATGCTTTGCGTGTGGGTGTTAGCGGTACTGGCACTAACCTAGCGCTGCCTGGGGCGACGCAGACCCTGACCCTAAAACCTAATTGATATCACCCGCCGGGTGATCAGGGGGTTAAACTTTTATTGGGTAATAAATGGTGGGTGCCCTGATGCTATAAAAAGCAAACTAACCAGAGTCACCCGTAACACTTATACGGTGATCACTGGTGAAAGGGTTAATCAGGGGGTTCAAATTTTTATTAGGTAGTATATGGGGGTCCCTGGCGCTATATAAAAACCTGACGGGGAACCTAAATAACTAACTGGCTAACCAGCGTCACCAGTGACACTTATACTGTGATCGCTGGCGAAAGGGTTAACTAGGGGCAATCAGGGGGTTAAAACCATTATTGGGTAGTATATCGGGGTACCTAGCGCTATAAAAACCTGGCGGTGAACCTAAAAAAAATAACTAGCTACCTAGCGACACTAATGCAGCGATCAGAAAAATGATCGCTTAGTGACACTGGCAAAAGGGGGTGAAAGGGTTAACTAGGGGCAATCAGGGGGTTAAAACCACTATTGGGTAGTATATCGGGGTACCTAGTGCTATAAAAACCCGGCGTGTGCCTGTGTGTACCTACATGTCAGTGTAGTGTTGGTGCACACTTACTTTCTGTCTTCTCCTCGTAGTCCGGTCAAAAAGACCGCCCTGAGGAGAATGACATCACTTCCTCCTTCCTGTGTATACAATACACAGTGGGAGGAAGCTTTTCATTGGCCAGGAGCGATCAAGAGGGGGTGGCCAGAAACCAACGGCCATCCCCTCATCTCGGATCGCTCCTGCAGCGAACCAGACCGCCGTATCCAGCGGGAGGGGGTCCGATCTGACCCCCCACCCGCTGGAAGGCAGGCACGTACATGTACGTGCTTGTGCCTGCCTGTGCCATTGTAATGACGTACAATGGCAATACGGCGGTCCTTAAGTGGTTAAGCAGTGTGTGTTTTCTTAGCGAACCTTATATTATTGTGATATCAACAGTAACATGTGATCAGAGTTTTAATCGACTAGCCAACTATAGGAATAGACAAATTAATACATATATGGAATAAATAGAGGGAATCCGTTCTCACACTCGGATGATAATATATAGTTTAGAATGTATTTCAATTTTTGTTGAAGAGTCCATGAGCGTCCGATTTAAAAAAAAAAAAACACAACATTTATATTTACTATTCAGCCCTCCCCCTTGTCCCAATCAATGGTTTCCCATTGAAAGAAAATAAAGAAAAAGCACCTTGCCACTCCTCCTGCACAGCCTCCATATTATGCTATTCCGTAATAGTAAGTGCTAATTTTCATTTTCAAGATTTGAGAAGAATTAAAACTGTTTTGTTCAATTTTCACAAGGTGATTGCATTTCAGTTTTGTAATGAGTGGCCATTACTTTTGCATGAAAACATAAATAGGAGTGAGATTTTTTAAGATTGTTTACTTTATTCAAACTTATGCATGTCATATGTGATATATGAGGTAATCACATTTCAGTAAAACAAAGTACATATATTCCTTGTATGCAAAGTTGTGTTTATGTAAATATTTTTGGGGAGGGGGCCCCTAGCCTTCATGACTCAAAAAAAGTAACAATGGCTTTTTTTCTCAAAAAAAGGAATACAGCTAAAGCCAATACTTTATTTTCATCTTGGATAGAGTAAGGAATGATAGAAATCTGTCAGTTTTTTTTTTGCCATGTATCCTTACTGTCCTGTACATACAGCAGGCTCTAACCCTCCTAATCACCCCCCCCCCCCCCCCCCAAAAAAAAAAAAAAATGGTTGTGGCGTTTGGGCAAACTATGCATATATTTTAAAAAAAAACGTAATCTAAATGTATATATAGGTTTGTGTGTCTAGTATGCTCAGCGCTGCCCCCCCCCCCCCCCCCCCTCCCCAAACCAAACAACCCCCTGGCTAGCAATTCCTGGCTTTCATTTGACAGCCAGGACTTGTTTTTCATCACATATGCAGATGTGCAGTGCCAATAAGAATTACGATGCAGCAATGTTGCCCATGCATTGTAAGTACTTTGGTTCATTCATAGCAAATCAAAAGAATGAATCAAAGGAATTTTGACTTACTGTAAATTCAATTTCTTGGAGTACAGTACAGGAAACAGGCTTGATAGACCATGTTTCAGACTGGTATCTTCACTCTAAGATATGTAATTTACATGCGAGTCAAAATGCCTCTCTTTTTTCTCAAATAGTCTTCCAGGGCAGCATCCGAGAGATGAGCTCCTCCTCCCTGAAATAGGAAAATCATTAGTCCACCATTATAAATATGTGTTAATCTTTCCCGTGTGCCTCAGTTGTTTTGTTTCCCCCAGACCCACAGGAGCTGCAAACCATTTATGATTTTTCTTCAGTCTCTGCTGAATTGCAGGGGACTCCCTGATCAGCATCCTGCCCAGCCCACCAGGCCTTGGGAGGGCAAGCAGGGGCTCTGCCTGAAGTGTTGCCCCTGCAGAGGGGTATGCAGCTATCCCCCAGCTGCTTTTAAAATCTTCTGGTATTTCACCCCCAGTACCGCCGCCAGTGGAGGCCCATCCACCCGCCTGCCTGCCCGGCCAAAGAGGAGAAAGCCTAAGCATCCCCTGTGCCCGTGCCACTATGCAGGATCCCGGCCGATTGTGTATGAATGCCGACCCTGAGGGGTGTACCAAGATGGCGCAGAGGGCGTCACTTTCATCGCTCATCTTGGTAGATGCATGCAAGTCTTCAGGACACTTGAGGGGGTCACTTACGGGCAGCGGCACAGAAATGAGAAAAAAAAAAAAGAAGAAGAAGATCAGGAGGCCTCCCTCCCTAAAGGAAGTCCAGGATGGAAGACGCCAGCAGGGGAGGAAAACATGCGCAGGTACGTCCACCAACTTGTACAGAGTCAGCTGGGGGCAGGGCTGGAGTTAAGGCAGGAAGCAGTTAAAAGGACACTCTAAACAGAGGATCCTGGTGGCTGACCATGTCGGACACTTCTCCACCCTGCCCTGCAGATCCTGCAAGCCAGGACAGCGCCAAGGTAAGAAGTCCAGCGATGACCCCACTGCTGCGTTTGGGTTCATGCCGGGAACCCTACTGCGCATGGTCCAGCTCCTCTCTCCTACTGGCCCCGGCAAGAGGAAGGGGGGAGGAGGAAGCCCCATGGTGATGTTACGGGCAGTGGCCCAGACTCCTGGAAGTGGGAACAGGATACCTGTCAAAGACCCCCCGAAAAGGTTCCAATTGTGACACCGGAGGGGGAGAGGAGACAAATGAGCGGAAGTTCCACTTCTGGGTGGAACTCCGCTTTAAGGACCTAGTCAAGAGGGAGTGAAGAGACAGAAAAGAAACTCTTCATACCAGCAGCAGTTAAACGCAGGTATCCATTTGCAAAGGCAGATACCAAAACTTGGGCAAAGTGCCCCAAAGTGGGTGCTTCTCTAGCGAGAGAATCATGAACAAATCTGACTTATTTTTTGACAATGCGGGTACCTTAAAAGACCCCATGGATAAGAAGATAGAAGCCCTACTGAAGAGGGCTTGGGAAGCTGGGGCAGCAAACTTGAACCCAGTGATAGCTTCCACCTGCATAGCCCGCACCTTACTAGTATGGTTGACTCAACTGCAAGAGTTACTGGAAGGTGACACGCCAAGGGAAGAGTTAGTAAGAACTATTCCCTACACTAACCAGAGCGCCAGCTTTTCTGGCAGTCGCTTTGGCCACAGCCTAAGTGAATTTGGCCTGACGAGCCCTGCGGCTGAAATCATGTTAGGGGATATAGCTTCCTAGAACAGGTTGTGCGGAATCCCATTCATGGGAGATCTGGTGTTCGGGCCTGACCTAGAAACAGTACTAAACAGGACCATGACAAAGAACAAAGGGTTTCCCCAGGCTAAAAAGAAACAGGGGAAGACGTCCTTTCGTCAATTCAAAATAATTCAACAAACCATGAATAAAAAAAGCGCAGAGGACAGCAAAACAAGAAAGGCAAGGGAGAATTCATCCTCAAGCCTACCAATCCAAAAACCAATGACAGTCCAAAGGTGGGGGGCAGACTGGCAGCCTTTGCCCACCAGTGGAGGAAAGCTACAAAAACAGTTTGTCTGCCGCACCATAGCGGAGGGCTATGCAATAGAGTTTTCTGCCCACCCACCAACCAAGTACCTGGTAACCAGCCTTCCAAGGGACAAAGACCAGGCAAAGGCCTTCTAAAGTCCTTGGAAACCCCGCTGACCCAGAAAGTGATCCGTCATGTCCCACAAGAAGAGGAGAAAACAGGGTTTTACTCACATATCTTTGCAAAAAGAAAAAAACGTCAGGCAAGCTAAGGCTCATACTGAACCCCAAGCCGCTCAAAAGAAGGGATAAAATACAAGAGATTCAGGATGGAGTCCATTTCAGTCAGGAATATCCTACCAGCAGGGGTATGCATGGCAACAATAGACTTGCAAGACGCTTATCTAAATGTCCCCATAAAAGAAAGCCATCAAAGATTTCTAAGGTTTATGATCCAAGGGCCGACGGCTACTCCATCTGCAGTACACATTTTTTCCTTTCGCCATCACTTCAGTGCCCAGGATCTTTTCAAAGATAATGGCAGAAGCCCTAAAAGCCTTAAGAAAACAAGGCATAGGCGTGATACCATACCTAGACGATCTACTGTTCTTTGTGAATCCAGCAGAGACCCTAGAAACCAACCTTCACTCAAGTATGTCCTATCTACAAAACCTGGGGTGGATGGTGAATATAGAAAAATCACAGCTGATCCCAAACCAGAAAGTAGTTTACTTATGGAGGCCATATTAACCAAAACCTTCCTGAAGGAAGAAAAGAACAAGAAAATCACGCAAGCTATAGACTCTCTGATGAGGACCAAGTCCACCACGATCAGACGAGGAATGTCAGTACTAGGACTGATGAAGTCTTTGATCCCAGCCATCACCTGGGCACAGATCCACATGAGGCCTCTACAGAATTATAAACTGTCCCAGTGGGATGGTGACCACTCATCCCTAGAAAAGTCCATCCCTGTGCCGCAGTTGGTCAAACAAAAGTTTCAGTGATGGCTCAATTGGCTATGCTACATCAAGAGGCGCAGATGGAAGCCAACCCTGTCAGAATCAACAATGACATCAGTAACTTAGGGTGGGGAGCGTACATGGGGGATCTCTGTACACAGGGCAAATGGGACCACAAATAGTCGCAAGCCTCCTCGACAATGAAGGAACCAAAAGCTGCGGAAGAGGCACTAAAAGCTTTCCAACCAGCTATACAGGGCAGAGACATCAGGATTCAAAAATTGGACAACTCCATGACGGTGGCATGCCTAAACAGGCAAGGAGGGACAAAAACCCAACCATTGATGAGCCTGATGCAAACAATTCGGTCATGGGCAGAAATAAACATCAGATCAATATCTGGCATCCAACTGAAAGGGATGGATAATACACTAGCATAAGTCGAAAGACTATAAAACAGACAGAGTGGTCACTAAACCAAGCAACCTTCTTGCAAATCATGCAAACTTGGGGAATGCCCAACGTAGATCTGTTTGCCTCAAAGGTAAACACAAAATTACCAACGTTTTTTTCACTGGATCCCAGAGGGCAACAGAGCAGTAGGTGCTTTCAGCCAAAGCTGGAGTCACCAGCTGTGCTTTGCACTCCCTCCAACTGCCCTAATACGAGAGTGGTTAAGAAAATCAAAAAGAAAAAAAGCAGCAGTGATAATTCTAGCACCATACTAGCCCCCAGAGAGTATGGTTCAGCCACTTGAAAAACCTCAGTGTCCAGCCACACCTGACACTACCAGACCTCCTATCACAGGGGCCAGTCAACCATCCAAATCACAAACTCATGAATTTCGGCTTGGTTTCTGAAAGGGTGAGACTGTCGGACAATGTAATCAACACCATCCTAGACAGCAGAAAACCAGTGACTATAAGCATCTACAGAAAAGGGAGAAAAAAGTTTGTCTCCTGGCATGAAAACATGAGTTTCCGGCAGAGGAAACATCCCAGCAATTCTGGATTTCCTGCAGGATAGAGCAGACAAGAACATATCTCAGAGCACCCTAAAAGGTACAGGGGGCAAAACTTTCCTCCTTTCTGGACACCAAACTAGCAGAGGATCCGCTCATAAGGAGATTTCATATCTCTTTAAATAGAGCTAGACCTGCTAAAGTTGGCAGAACTCCAACGTGGGATCTTTCCACAGTGCTCAGAGGATTACTCTCAACCCCATTCAAACCGCTGTAGGAAAGCTCAGACAAAAATCTTACTCTAAAAACCGCACTCTTGGTGGCCTTAGTATCAGCCAGAAGAGTGAGCGAAATCCAAGCACTTTCCATGATGGAACTATACTGCCTGATACAATCAGACAAAATAGTCCTCTCGCCAGACCCAGCTTTTCTACCAAAAGTATCTTCAACCTTCCAAAGGATGCAAAATGTGGTCATCCCATCTCTTTAAAAATCAATGGATAGCAAGGAAAAACATGCAGCAAGCTAGACCTAAGAAATATACTCACCTCGAGAGAGCGAAGGACTGGCGAAAAACTACCTCATTCGTCCTCTACGCTGGAGTCAATAAGGGAAAACCGGCATCGAAAAACACATAAGCAGATAGATAAAAATTGCCACACAGATGGCCTATGGAACACAAAAGCCTTGCCACTCCAAGCGGGATCAAAGCTCATTCAACCAGAGCCTGGGCAACCTCGGTCGCAGAGAAGGCAGGGGCAACTCCGGAGCAGATCAGCAGGGCAGTGACACGGTCGAGCGTCAGTACCTTCACAAGGCACTACCGTATCGACCAGCTGTCCGGCCAAGACCAGACATTTGGTCACAAGGTGCTCCAGACCTTATGCCCACCCAGTAAGTATTGCTCATTACACTCTCTCGGATGCTGCCCTGGAAGCCGATTTGAGAAAACAGAGTTGGGTACCTGGTAACTCTTTTTCTAAGAAGTCTTCCAGGGCAGCACAAGTTCCCACCCTAAGCTATAATACCAAGTATTGTGGGGAATCATTGGCTTACTGAGTGTTCCTTCAGTGCTTTAATATTAAGGGCTCTTTTACACTTGCTTCGGCTTCAACACACATTAACAACTAGTTTACACTTGATTCAAAACAAGGCGCTTTGGACAGGCTTTGGTAAAAGCTCTCTGAACACTAGTCAAAGTCCCTGTCACTAAATAAAATGGTTAGCTTACATTTCTGTTTACACCTTCGGCTGCCCTTAAAAAATTATACCACATGTAGCTTTAATGATGCTTCAACGCATCTTTAAAGCTTTCATAGAAGTCTATGGCAAAGCTTGCTTGAAGCCCCACTGAAGCCTCATCGAAGCTCCACCAAAGGCTCATCAAAGCACCAAGCAAAATCAAGGTGTAAACAGGACTGTAAGCTAAGCATTTTATTTAGTGACAGGGGCTTTGACTAGCATTCAGAGAGCTTTAACAAAGCATGTCCGAAGCCATGTTTTGAAGCAAGTGTAAAAAAAAGCAACAGCAAAATGATATGACACATGGGTGTATTTTAAATTATACAAATGTTATAAAGCGAGTTGCAGTTCAGAGAGTATAAGTAGTATTTGATTTCCTACCAACCAACAATAATTTTGGCTCCCACAGACTGGCTACCGTATGTGCTCATATCGTACACTGATTAGTCCTGTCAATTTAAGAAGGTGCTTCTAATGACAGCTCATTATGTGTATAAAAGACATCTTTCATTCAAACCCATCATCATAGGCAAGACCAAAGAGCTGTCAAAGAATGTCAGGGACAAGATTGTAGACCTGCAAAAGGCTGGAATGAGCTACAAGAACATCAGCAAGAAGCTTGGTGAGATAGAGACAAATGTTGGAGCGATTATTTGTAAATGGAATAAATACAAAATAACCTTGGTCTGGAGCTCCATGCAAGATTTTGCCTCATGGGGTAAGGATGATCGTGAGAAAAGTGGGGGATCAGCCCAGAACTACACAGGAAGAGCTTGTGAATGATCTCAAGGAAGTTGGGACCACAGTCACCAAACAAACCATTGGTAACACAATACGCTGTGATGGATTGAAATCCAGCAGTGCCCGCAAGGTCCCCCTCCTCCAGAAGGCACATGTACAGGCCCGTCTGAAGGTTGCCAATGAACATCTAAATGATTCAGAGAAGGTTTGGGAGAAAGTGCTGTGGTCAGATGGGACCAAAATTGAACTAGACTAGCCGTGTTTGGAGGAAGAAAAATGCTGACTTTGACCATAACACCGCCCATTCCTACAGTCATGCATGGAGGTGAAATCATCATACTTTGGGGCTTTTTTTCTGTTCAGGGTGCAGGCCAACTTTTCTGCATTGACCAAGGCAACAAAGGAGTGGCTCAAGAAGAAGCACAATAAAGGTCATGGAGTGGCCTAGCCAGTCTCCAGGCCTTAATCCTTTAGAAAATTTATGAAGGGAGCTGAAACTTAAAGTTTCCAAGTGACAGCCAAGAAACCTTAAGGATTTAGAGAAGATCTCTAAAGAGTGGACCAAAATTCCTCCCGAGATGTGTGAAAACCTGGTAACCAACTACAAGAAACATCTTACCTCATGCCTGCCAACAAGGATTTCCCCACGAAGTACTAAGTCATGTTTTGCTTAGGGATCAAATACTTTTTACTCACTGAACCGCAACTTAATTTATAACATTTGTATTCTGTTTTTTTGTCTGGATTTTTGGTTGAAATTCTGTCTCTATCAGTTAAAATACACCTATGATAAAAAATTATATACTCTTAATTTCTTTGTAAGTGGGCAAACTTGCAAAATCTGCAGGAGAATCAAATAATTATTTTTGTAACTGTATACACCATTTTTCTTTTGGAAGCAGGCTATAGACATGGAATTAAAGCCCATAAATCAAAAGTGCCTCCTATCCACCCCTCCTCTGCTCCTATCTACCCTTTGTCCAGCAAAATGGTTTGGTTCCACCTCCAATACCGGTCATTCGCCTAGACAAACACAGTGCCCGCTGTGCCTCCTGGGATATGTATATAATATGCGCAGATCTCACCTTATGCTAAGCAGGAGTAAAAGAAAACAAAAACGGGGTTGGCTATCCGCTTTAACTGCCTAACTAGGAAAATACTAGTTACTTTGATGTTAAATACCGGGGTTATGGCTGCAGCTAGATGCCATAACTCTGGTATTATGGGTCACTTTTAGTAGCGTTTTAACCTTAAACTGCGTAGAGGGTTCTTTACTGTCAAGTTGAACTGGATGAACTAGTGTCTTATTTCAGCCTTACCAACTATGGTACTCTCTGCATTTAACTCTACTATAGCAAAAAAAAAAAAAAAAAACATTTAAAATACATTCCGCCAACAACTGTTTCTCATGCAACAAAAATGCATTCAGATAACTTCTACATCTATTTACCTCATAAAGAGTGAACGATAATTGAACTTCTCCACCCAGGTGGAGTAAGCATTAGCCCACAGCTATGCATATATATATATATATATATATATATATATATATATATATATATATATATATATATATATATATATACATATATACATACACACACATACAACATAATTCTTCAAAGAACATGTTAAACCCCAATGGGCCTGTGGCTTATGTGCAGGATATCAATCTTGCCTGTAATAAAATTATACCTTTATCACCCTCACAATGCATAGTCACTAGTCTAAAGGATTCTGAAATCAGTATATCAATTTGGAAATAATCCTGAATTTCCTGGAAAAATCCTGGGAGCAACTGAATCTAGAGCCACATGCAAGACAACTGGATTATTGCGTTGATGCTCTGCCAAAGGTTTTACTAAGGAAGAATGTGAATTAAAAGAACGGTCATCTATATTATCCAGAGATGGAATGGAAAAAAAAAAAAAAAAAAAAAATCAGTCAAGGGAAGTTTTTTTCTTTGATCCCAAAAGTAGTTAGGTCACACTGCAGTATGAGAAAAAAAATTAAGACAAAGAAGAGTAATGGATTAGAGTCTAGATCAGATTCAAACCAAGAGAATGAGATTGTAACATGTGTGGATAAAAAGTCCCAGAAAGTTTCTGATCGATCAACACCCAAAGACAAATTGGATATTAACTCCTTAAGGTTGGCTGGAAGTGCTCTTTAAGCAAGAATATTTTAAAGGGTGCATCTTCAACAGTGGTTCTCCACACATGTGGCAAGATTGGTCAGAGACTGGATTATTAGAAATAAATTAAAGCAGAAAAGCGTGGCATGGAGCATACATTTTACACATACACTAGTGGCATCTCTAAGGTTATCATCTCGATATGTCTAGTAAAGGGAATGCAAGGGAGGTTTTGGGACTTTAAATATACCCCTAGTGTCACTTATGTATGATTCAACAGAACTTAGAAGTTAAAATACACAATTTTATTAGATAAGGCAAAGTGCATACCGCTTCTTCAGGACCCGCAAAGGTTTTTTTTATGTTCAGAGAGCTTGTCCACAATCATAGAAAAATCTACAATTGGAATAGAGAAACCAACAAACAAAATAAGCTATCACATTGACCTATTCTACAGGACTTCTCACATTTTACATGATATACACAAATATATCAGTACGAACTGAAAAGAAAAGAAAAAAAAAAAAGGGGGGGGGGTTTGTACTCACCGTAAAATCTTTTTCTCCGTAGTTCATTGCCAGACACAGCTCCTTTAATTCTTGACCTTAGGGTTATCATGCCACCTTCAGGAGAAGACTAGGCAGAAAATGTAAAACATGTAAAAACGGCAAGACTGCCACAGCACCACCCAGGGGCCGGTGAACTATCACATTGTGTTCCCCATCGGATAGTGTCCGCTGTGTACTGCGCATGCGCAGTACACACAGATTCCGAAAATAGCCGAAGATGAACGGCGCCTGCGCCACGAGTCCAGGTTCTAGCCCCACCATCCAAGTGGACAGAGATAGAATAAAAAAAAAGAGCCGAGCGCAGCGAGGCCGTGCCCGAAGCGTGGTGAGCGAAGCGAGCCCGTGAGGGGCCCTCTAATACTTGCAGCCCTATGTCCACTTGGATGGTGGGGCTAGCACCTCCACTCACGGCACAGGCGCCGTCCATCTTCAGAGATTTTCAGAATCTCCTTCTGCTCTGTGCTACGCCTACGCAGTACGGGGCAGACAGTATCCAATGCCCGGACGCTATATGGCAGAACACCGGTCCCTCTGGCTATAACCCCTCACCCTGCTTCCTGCAGCTCAGTTCGTCAAAAAGCAGTACAAACATAAATAGGAGGGGTGGGTGCTGTGTGCGTTAATAAATTTCCGAGAAAAGGATTTTAGGACGAGTACAAAAATACCAGTTTCTCTTGTTCATTGACAGACACAGCTCCTTTAATTCTTGACCTTAAGGACGTCCAAGCAGTGTCAAAAAACGAGGGGTTGAAACATAACTTCACCCACAACAAAAGGAACACCTGCGGCCAACTTATGCATCAAAAGATGCGTTCACAACAAACTTGTAACTGAAAGTGTAAATTGCAACCTTAAGCCGCGTACACACGGGCGGACTGTATGGCCAACTTAGTCCGTCAGACAATCCGACGGACAGTCCGTCCTACTTTCGAATGAACGGACTTGACCACACACGGATGCACAAACAGTCCGTCGAAAGTTTGCGCGATGACGTGTACAGCACGTACGACGGGACTAGAAATAGGAAGTCCAATACACAGCAATGCAACCTTTCGCCGTGTAAATCCTTTCTGAGCATGCGCCATACTTAGTCCGTCGAACTAGCCTACTCACGAGCGGATTGTCCGCTGAAACCAAAGTATGACGGACAATATTACGGAAATTCCGAAATACTTAGTCCGCCAGACTGCACGCTGAAAAAGTCCGCTGAAGCCCACACACGAGCGGACTGTCCGCTGAAATGTGTTTCGACGGACTAAGTTGGCCAGACAGTCCGCCCGTGTGTACGCGGCTTCACACAGCCACCTGTAAAACCTTGCGGCCAAAGCAAGCATCCGAAGATGCGCTTTACGCCAACTTTGTAGAATTTAGTGAAAGTGTAAACGGATGACCAAGTCACCGCTTTACACACCTGGAAGACAGACACTTAATGTCAGAAAGCCCAGGAGGTTCCAATTTCCCTGGTGGAATGAGACGTGACAGGAGAAGGGGGCACCCGCCCCTTTAAGGCATAGGCCTGAACCACGATCTGTCTGATCCACCGAGAAATGGAGGTCGACCCTTTTTTTTGGACCAGCCACGAGACAAACAGAATCTGACTTCTGGAAGGAAGTCGAAGCAGACAGATACACCCGTAGAGCCGGGACCAGGTCCAGGGAATGTAAGACAACTTATTTTGGGTGTGTCGGCTTAGGACATAGGGATGGTAACACAATGTTCTCATTTAGATAAAATGCCAAAACCACCTTTGGAAGGAGGGCTGCGGGCGTAGTACCATCTTATCCTTGTGGATGACCAGTTAGGGAGACTTGCATGACAAGGCCACCAACTCAGAAACCCTCCTGGCAGATGTAATAGCCACTAGAAAGACTACTTTCTGAGAAAGAGTTAACAAGGGAATCTCCCTAATGTTTTCAAATGGTGGTTTCTTAAGCGCCAATAGCACCAGATTCAGATCCCACGGAGGTAGTGATGGTCGACCCAGAGGGACTATGTGCCGAACCCCTTCCACAAAAGTACTCACCAATGAGTGCGTCGCCAAGGGATGTTTTAAAAAAAAAAAAAAAAAACGACAGCCAAGGCTGATATCTGCCCCTTGATGGTGCTTAAAGTGGAAGTAAACCCGTCTATCATTTTCACTCAAGGAAGCTGCCATCTTGGCCTCTAATAATTCTTCAACTGCCATAATGCTGCACATGTGATCAGTTATGACACCAGCCATTGGATGGTTTGAAAGTTTGGTTGAGAGCACAACCAATGTGATAACAAAAGAATAAAACCACGCTGAGACCCCAAAAAAGGAAAATTTATTTTCTTACTTTATCAAGCAAGAAAAAAACAAGCAAGAAAAGAATGTTTTTCTCAGATAAATATCCAAGAAATTAATCTTAGAGATAAATACATATAGTCCAAAAAAAAGGGAATAATCAAAAAAAATTACAAATTCATGTTTCACAGGATATAAGCTAGTTGGAAAATAAAAAAAGAGCTGCGCCAAATAATATAAATCAAAAAAATCATACAACTATAAAGAAAAAGTCCATGGAAACTTTTATGTTATCCAAAAAAGGAAGACAATCGCACCACAGTGATTCCATACTCCCTAATCACTATAGTGTCCCACCACCGACAAAATAGTGCGCTTACCAGACGGTAAAAACACAAGGAGCGTTTAGAGTAACAAGCCACCGACAGCTCCTCGCCTTCACCAGACACTTTATCCCTCAGGTACGAACGATCCATACACTGTAGCCGCTCCACATTTTCATAAGTAACCCAGTTTCACGCTGAAAGGAAAGCCAATTTCTTTTTTAGTATTGGTAAAATCACAGTGGCATCCATCTTGCTTCTTTACAGTGAACCAACCAATGTGAACATTAGCATTTCCGGCATGCCGGGAATGTAAGTGTTTTTTTAAACTGGGTTTACTCTCGCTTTAAGGCAAGTTTCTGATCCACTCCTCGCTGCAAAAACAGCAGGATCCTGGAAACTGAATATGTGTGCGGACGCCACCCCATCTCCTCACACATGGAGATGTAAGCCTTCCACGTACGATTTTAAATCTTTCGAGAAGACGACTTCCGTGCCCTCAGCATAGTGGAAATTACAGAGTCTGACAGACTTCGTTCCCTTAGTACAGTGATGGTGAACCTCGGCACCCCAGATGTTTTGGAACTACATTTCCCATGATGCTCTGGCACTCTGCAGTGTAGTTGAGCATCATGGTAAATGTAGTTCCAAAACATCTGGGGTGCCAAGGTTCGCCATCACTGCCTTAGTACCTGGTTTTCAAAAGACATGCTGTTAAAACCAGCGACGGTACAGCAGGATGAAGTTACATAGTTAATCAGGTTGTAAAAGACATCGGCCCTTGCAATAGAAGGTTCTGACAAGTCGGCAGCCACCAAGGAACATACGCCACCAGTCATACTAGGTCGGTGTACCAAAGAAGTTGAGGCCAATCTGGGGCAATCAGAATCACCGGAATCCGCTCATCCTCCACAACAGATGTGGTAGAAGTTGGGGGGGGGGGGGGAAATCGACACAATCAGCCGATAATTCCCCCATGGAGCCACCAACGTGTCTGACGTGGCCGCCCAGGGGTCTCTTGTTCTGGACACAAACCTCTGCACCTTCCAATTAAGCTGAGAGGCCAAGAGGTCCACATCTGGTGTGCCCCACTTTAGTCAAAGGAGCCGTAAATACATCGGGATGCACCCCCTGGGTCCAGCATCTGACGACTCAGGTAGTCCGCCTGCCAGTTTTCTACGCTCGAAATGTATATGGCCGTCAGGGCAGGCACGTGTCGCTCTGCCCACTGAAGGATGTGAGCAACCTCCTGTGCTGCAGCCAAGCTCCTTGTTCCTCCTTGATGGTTGACATATGCCACCACCATGGCATTGTCCAACTGGATCCTGACCGGACACCCCTGTAGCCTCCTGGACCATGTGAAGAGGCACCGCCTGATCGCCCGAAGCTCGAGCACATTGATCAGCAGTTGGGTTTCTTCCCATGACCAGAGGCCCTGGGCTGACTGTACGCCCAAAACTCCCCCCCAACTGGTCAGGCTGGCGTCCGTTGTGATCACCATCCAATGGAGAGGAAGGCACGATCTCCCAGACCGAAGGGCCGGAGACCTCAGCCACCAGAGAAGGGAAACCCTGACTAGCTGACTCACCCGAATTTGACAATCCAGGGATAAAGGAGATTTGTTCCATTTTGACAAAATCTCCTTTTGCAGGTCTTGAGTGTGAAATTGAGCATACGGTACCGCTTTGAAAGCCCAGAACTCGCATGCAGAAGCACAGCGACGACCACCTGCAGTTCACCAACTTCACCGCAGCTTGTCTGAAGGGAGAAAAACCTCTCGCTTCTGAGGAATCCAACAGTAAGCGCAGGTACTCCAGGTATTGAGTTGGCACTAACACGGACTTCTTTAGGCTCAGCACCCAACCAAACTCCCGGAGAGTCTGCATGGTGATCACTACAACCTCCCTTAATTCTGAGGCGGAAGCTGCTCTCAGAAGGAGGTTGTCTAGGTAACCCACTATTGCTTTATTCTGCAGAGGCAGAGAGAGCCATACTTACCCCTCCTGTCGGGATTGCTGGACGCATTCCACCACAGACCCATCCCATGTTGCCTTAACAGCGCCAGAATTGGAGCTAACACTTTGATAAAGACTTGGGGTGCTGACGCCAGGCCAAAAGGGAGAGCCACAAACTGGTAGTGCTCTTCCCTGACTGCAAATCGCAGAAACCTCTGATGCCTGAGGCATATGGGTACATGTAAGTATGCGTCCTTGATATCCAAGGACGCCAGGAAGTCCCCCTGATAGAGTGCAGTGACCACTGAGCAAACTGATTCCATTCTTAACCTTTGCACTTTCACAAAGCTGATGAGGGCCTTCAAGTCCAGGATTGGACGTACCCCTTCCTTTTTGGGGACTACAGATTGGAGTAGAATCCCTGAAACCTTTCCAGCGTTGGTACAGGTACTATCACCCCACACAGCAGCAGGTCCTGTACTGCCCCGAACAGGGTTTTCAGACGAGCCAGAAGCAGAGGTAGGTTGGAGGGAAAAAAAAATCTGTTTGGTGGACAAGAAAGAAATTATCTTGTATATCCTGATTAAACCAGTTTGCAGATCCATTGGTCAGACAGTAGGGAGGTCCACCGAGCTGCAAACTCCCGAAGGGGAACCCCCACCGGAAAGTCGGGCGGTGGCAAACCTTCATGCGGTAACATTTTTGCATGCAGAGTTGTTTGGCTTCCGAAATCAGGGGCGCTTTTGTCGGACTGGGAATGCTTACCTGCCGACCTGGGCTGGCGAAAAAGCTGTTTCCGAGTGGAAAAAGAGGGCTCTTGCCTACGGCATGGCTCCTTACCGTTCCTGGACTGTGGGAGCAACGTGTTCTTCCCACCGGTAACATTTTTAATAATGTCATCCAGCGAAGCTCCAAATAGTCTCTCACCTTGGAAGGACAAATCCGCCAGTGCTTTGAGTCATTCACACTGTCGAATGGTCCTGGTCCGCATCCTCTGACATGTCAGAACAGAGCTCTCCCCAGAACACGGGGGGGGGGGGGGGCGTTTTTACACCCCTTCTTGCGCCCGCATGCCGCTTCCATCTTGGAAGCAAAGGTCTGCAGGACCGCCGACAAAGCATCCATAGGCACCGCATTTTGAACAGGTGAGCTGGTTGCAACAGCAGGGATGTCTGGGGAAGAAGCGCCAGGTTCTGACACCATGCTGACCCTCACTCGCCTGCCGCAACTTAGGGACTTAAGGCAAGGTACACAAATCCCACCCTCCTAGCTGCTTGTAGACTGATGGGCCCCCCCGCAGGACTCACCACCCTGTGTCAGTCACAAAGTGCCCAGAGTAAAAACCGCGCTGTTCTGAGGTACACAGACACTAGCACTAGAGGTAAACCGTGCTGAAGCTACAGGAAAATGGCTTCCCGGCCGTCCTAGCAAAAAAAAAAACACCAAGAAAATGGTAGCGAAAGAAAAAAGCGGACCTTAACAGACAGCGCAGCCTCCTGTCAAAGCCCGGAGCTCCCCCCGGCCAGGTAAAATACACCGCACCTCATGCCCAGTCACACAGGGAATGAGGGATAGGGAGAGAGGAAAGGGAGAGTGAGAAACCCCCTAGTTGACCTCCCAGAGAATGCCCAGCTGCTCCATTCTGCCAAGGCAGAGAGAGCCATACTTACCCCTCCTGTCGGGATTGCTGGACGCATTCCACCACAGACCCATCACCCGAGCAGTACGGGGTGGCTGTTGGCCACAGCACACAGACAGCAGTAGCCCGGTCATATGTGTGCCCTGGAGAATATAGCTCACCGGCCACCGCTGGAGCAGAAGGGGCATGTCGTGGCCGAACCAGCGCGTAGCTAGGGTCTGCTCACGCTCGATAGCCAGGCTGGGGAGACTACAAGGATCTATATTATCCAGCCTGTCACCCAGCCCAGCTGTTGATTGTAGATCACAGGATCAAAATTGCAGAAAAGGGGGTGTGGCCGTGGCATGAACGTGTGAGGATGTGTGTCCGAGGAGCTCCGCCTGCCCGCCAGCCTAACAGCATCCACAGCAGCCTTTACAGGGGGAATTTCGGCCCCAATTATGCCTCCTAAGCGGCGGATGTCCCGACAATGATCCGGATCGCTGGATCTTTATTTTGCTGACTGGAGCCACACCGCCCAAGATGGCGTTGACGTGCAAGTACAAGGCCGCACACGCGGCCTCTATACGCTCATCGCAGCCGCCCTCTCCCTCATGCCCCTCCCTCCTCCTGCCTCCCCAGCCAGCTCAGTCAGCTCCATGGCCCCCACGATTATGGGTGAAGCGATGGGAGATGCAGATCTCACGTTCTAGCCCTCCCCACGAAAGAAGACTATTTGCTGCTAGGATGGAGAAATCCCTCAGGCAGGACATTGAAGTACTGTAGGCGGACACTGCACACATTGGGGGCAGAGTGGAGGAGTCAGAGGCAAATTGGGAGGAAATTTCACCAGCCCTACAGGCTCTCTAGGAGTGCTGCAAAAGACAGGATCGCAGGATTGACTCTTTAATTGATCAAATGGATGACTCAGAACAGGAGCCGCAGGGTTAACATATGCATCAGGGGCATGCCTGAAGCCACAGGTCCCCAAGACATAGTAGCCTTCTTACAGGGTCTCTTTAAACAGGTCTTAGGCCGGGACGCACCTGACCATATTGAAATTGTTCGAGCCCACAGGGCCTTGTGTCCACCTTCAGACAACCCTGATAAACCACAGGACATTATTTGCAAGCTACATAATGGCCCACGTCAGAGGTGTGTGCCACGTCGACTTTGATGGCACCCAGCTATCCTTTTTCCCAGACCTTGCCAGGTGCACCTTGATACAACGCAGAGCCCTTAAACCTCTACTTGAGGCCCTGCAGGATGCCCGGTTGTCTTATTGGTGGGGCTTCCCCTTTCAACTGTCAGTGACTAAAGATGGCCGACAAGTTATTTTGCACACTGTGGATGATCTGCCACACTTGTTGCAGCAACTGGGTCTCCCACTCATCGCAATACCAGATTGGAAAACTGCACCTGAAATCCCGCTCCCCATGCGATCTCAACCACCTCCTTGGCGCACTTCCTGTTGTAGGGGTCAGAACATACGCCGTTCTCAAATGAACACCTGCCAGGATATCCCGCACTCTCCGCCACATTCCTCAGCGAAGAACCTGAAGAAAAATTGCATCTATAGCGATTTACAAGTTTCACTGTTTGGGTTGACTTGGTGCGACTTGCGGGGCCCATCAGATGCCCCCTTTCTTCAAAGAGCACTTCTCTGAAACAATTATACATTGCTGCTGTGGATCTTTTTTTGCACTGGGCGGGCGCATCTTTGATGTCGCTGTGCCCTCCTGAGCTCACAGGCTGGTTTGTACCGAGGTACTCACACCTAGTGCTGTGCCTCTTCCCCCACATAGGTCAACTCCTAGGAGTCATGTCCCGAATTTGGGACCCCTTGTTAATCGCTGACCCCCCCCCATTGCCGATTGGGGTGCTGGGCGGAGGTCCCCGACGAGCTGGATGGGGATAACCTGGGAGACGATCATGGTACCTCCCCTACTTGGAATGTTATATGTTTTATTGTGTTTTGTGTTCTTATGTTTTTTTTTTTCTGTTGTTGCTGTTATTTTTACAGTGCTCAATGATACATGGATCACTTATCTGCAGACTATCGCACCTTCCTGATTGGGGAGGGGGATCCTCTTCTGACAATCTTACCATATGGTTTCTCTGAAAGTGGTGTCGTACAATGTCCGCAGACTAGGCTCACCTAACCAACGCAGTAAGTTGTGGATCGAAACTAAACGCATGGGGCACAGGTTCTTTTTGCAGGGAACACACTTTCACACTGACTCGGTCCCCTGCCTACCCACACATTTGTACTCCCAATGGTTCCTAAGCAACTCGTCTCGATCCAAGTCGAGCGGAGTTGCAATAGCCCTTCACAAACACTGTCCCTTCAGTCTAGCGGACAAGGTATTTGACCCTAATGGCAGGTACATTTTCATTAAAGGCTCCATCCTGGGCCGCAAATTTAACTTTGCAACCGTATATGCCCCAAACACCAACCAGTTAGCTTTTTTTGGACTCCCTCTCCTATTTTAGGGAGGGACAACTGATTTTAGGGGGTGACTTCAATATTAGCCCGAACCTGAAGCTTGCTACGTCTGCAGGGTGTTCTACCCACTCCTATGCCTTCCTCAAACATTTCAAGAAGACCTTACAAGCTCACCACCTAGTTGACTGTTGGAGAATACTCCACCATACAGATAAAGACTTTAACTACTATTCAGCGACACATGCCGTCTATACCCATATTGATCTGCTACTGATGGACCAGTTTTCCCTGGAGACCTTATCCAGTGCGTCAATTGGTTCCATCACCATATCGGATCATGCCCAAGTGTACCTTTCCATCTTCCTCCGACGCCAGATCTTGGACTTGGCACCTGAATGAGAACATCTTGGATGCCGTGGTGGCGTCTAAATGTGTCTCAGTCAATAGCCTTATATTTTGCCGAAAATTCCTCTACTGAGGTGGGGGCGGCATCTATATGGGAAGGCCATAAGGCAGTGATCAGAGGGGAACTTATATCTCAAGGGGCTCGGCTTAAAAGGGCACGGGAGGGAGACCTTCACACACTCCTGCGGAAAATACAAATCGGCAGAACTTGGACACAAACGTCATCTGACCTCGAAGGCGAACTCCAGGCTCTTCGTCTGGAACTTGCTAACCTGTTAGATACTCGCATACGCACCCGTCTACATCACATAAATTTTACGAATACGGAAACAAGTGTGGGCGACTTCTAGCTAGAGCCCTAAAAAGACTACAGACCTCAGGGCATGTACATAAACTTCAGTCCGGGACTGGGCCCCCTGTAGTACACTCCTCTAAAATCGCAGCTTTAGAGACTACTATGCCCAGCTGTACCGTCTCCCTGCCACACTACCTGCCCTGACAGATCAAAAACAAGACCATATTCTAAACGGACGGAAGCCCAGGCCCCTCAACTTCCAGCCCAGACCAGCAAGACCCTTGAAGCTCCTATTACCCAGGAGGAACTCGAAACTGTGGTAAAGGAGCTCCCGAAAGGGAAGAGCCCAGGCCCTGACGGCTACACGAATGCCTATTACCGTGCTTTCCTTCCCTTGCTATCTAAACATATATGCACTTACTTCAATGCGCTGGCCTCTGGCACAGCTATGCCCGCGGAGGGCTTGCTGGCCCATATATCAGTACTGTCCAAGGAGGGGAAGGATCACGCGGTACCTAGTAGCTATAGGCCCATATCTTTATTAAACACATATATTAAAATTCTAGCGAAAATCTTGGCAAACCGCCTTCAACCTATTCTCCCCTCCCTTATCCATCCTGACCAGACGGGGTTCATAGCCGGGAGGGAGGCACGGGATAATTCTAACTGAGCTGTCCAACTGACCCATTGGGTGCAAGCACGGACTGACCATCCACCCTGTCTTTTTCCTTCCTCCGCTCCTGGACATCAGACGGGGAGTTAAGATGTGGCGGGTTCTTTCATGATAAGGGCCTGCTCCCATTGGAGGAGCTTAGAGCCCTCTATGGAGGATTTCCAATGGATGGTTGAAAACATGGGCAGCTTCTGCATTTTACACGCAGATTAACACACGCCATGCGATCACCCACCTCCTCTACTAAGTTTGAGAAGCTGTGCATGTCTTCCAACGCGATCCCACATTCCATATCTGTTTGTTATGAACTACTTCAGACACAGGGGACCCTTGGGAGACCCACCTACATTCGGGAATAGGAGAGGGACTTGCAACTTGAATTCACTGATGTTCAACTATATTGTCTCACACACTCTAGCTCTGTCGACACGAAAATGCAGGAAAATAGTTTTAAAGTACTGACTAGATGGTACAGGGTACCCACCAGGCTTAAACAAATATACCCTTTGTCTTCAGATGACTATGCTGACCTAAGCCTATACCTTCACTTACACATGTTCTTTACAGCCATTTCTCCCTTTGTTTATATAGTTTGGACTTTTCAACTATAGTTTGGTGCATACACTATATACCCGAGGGCTGAGAGGCATGGAAAGCTATTGACTCTTCTCCGTATACCACTGCATCTTGTCTTTATCCCTTTTAGGGTAAAAAACGTAACAATATTGATATGAACTGTGGAGTCATTTTTTTTTTGTGTGTGTTTATACCATGAGGAATGTATAAAAAGGAGAACAAATGCTCAATAGCGCAAACTGAGGGGGGAAAGAGCCCCCACAAAAGCAATAAAGTCTATATGGTAAAGGATGTACAAATTAAAAGTCCTCTAGTGATGGCTGCTATACTTCTCAGAATATTGGATCTCCTCTATACTCTGTAAAAACAAAAGGAAACAAAAGGCACCGCCATCTAACTTATTAAATCAACGCTAAAAACAATTAAGATTGCACTCACAGGATGGAACCAGGCTTGTTTGACAAAGAAGCCAATTCGCTGCGAAGCATGTTACCACTTCTTCTGTGATGTCACCTGGCCCAGACGTCCATTAATCCACACCAGCGCTGGCTTGCGTTCCAGCCTGGTTAGGATTTCTCCCTTAGACTTTCCGGCTCATCTGTTTGCCCAGTGGAGCCGCTCTGATTCATACGCAGCCACACAGCCACCCTTACCTGCCTGCAATACTTACCATCATGCAGCCATGATTCCATCCTGTTGCAGTCGGATATACAGAGTCTACCAAGCCACCCCTGGACTATTGGCCCTCAAACAAAATTTACAGACTGCAGTTGATATGCCAAATTTCTCTTCCATCCTGTGATTGCAATCTTCATTGTTTTTAGTGTTCATTTAATAAATCAATATACTTAGATGGTGGTGCCTGTCTTTCCTTTTACAATGAGGAATGTATAAACCTATATGAAATATATTTTTTTTTTCTCTTTGGTTGGTACTGATATATGTATATCATGTAAAATGTGACCAGTCCTGTACCTATGGAATATATCAATGTGATAGCTTATTTTGTTTGTGTACTGCTTTCGCTATTCCCATTGTAGATTTGTTTTTATGACTGAACAAGCTCTCTGAACATGCAAAAACCTTTGCGGATCCCGAAGAAGTAGTATATCTGCTGTATGAATCATACATAAATGACACTAGGGGTATATTTAAAGTCCCAAAACCTCCCTTACCTTCCCTTTACTGGAATGTTAGAAAGATGAAATGTTTTCTAAAGATGAAGTTCCAGTTTTACTGAATTTGAATGACTCTCTGTGGGGAAGAGGATTAAGCCTATAATATACAAGAATGCAATACGGTTAATAAAATTTCAGATGGGCACTTCCACTTTCACACCCTTGTCTGCAGGCACACCATTAGATATTTTTTTTTTCTGCAATTCCTGCAATTCACATATTCAAATGTTCATCCAATTTATAGACCCAGTCCAAAAACATGATTTATAGAAGGACATCCAAATATATCCACGGATCCCATCACTGCACCTCCTGAGACCTCTCCCTTAAGGTATTAGACTCACCTGTGCCTGTGTTTATTCTTCTAATAAAAGGGCTTACAAGATGATGACTTTCTCTCATTCCCAAGTGTCCCTAAGTGTGTATGAAGAGGCGTTAGGAGTTGGGTTCTCAAGAAATGAGATAGGCTGTCAGTACTCCAGGTGTGATCAATTTTCAGTGATTGGCATCATAACTCGTGGACCAACTTTCACACAGACCAAATATACACAGATTTGGATCATTTTTACCAAAGATATGTAGCAGTATAAATTGTGGGCAAATTTTATTTACAAAAAATACTAATTTGCTGAATTTTATAACAGAAACAAATAAAAATGTATTTATTTTTCACAGAATTTTCTGTCTTATTTATAGCACAAAAATATATAAATTTAAAAAAAAAGCAGTGATTAAATACCACCAAAAGAAAGATATTTCTGTGGAAAAAGAGGACAAACATTTAATTTGGGTAGTGTTGCATGATTGAGTAATTGTCATTCAAAGTATAAGAGCACTGAAAGCTGAAAAATGGTCTAGTTAGGAAGGAGGTTTAAGTGACCAATGGTCAAGTGGTTAAGGGAGAGGTCTCACGAGGTGCGGTGACGGGAACCATAGATATATTTGGAAGTCCTTCTATAAATCATGTTTTTGGACCATTTGAGTCTAATTTGGTTGGACATTTGAATATGTGAATTAAAAGAATTGGAGACACACGGGGTGGAATATACCCAATAAGCACTGCTAATGCTATAGAATATAGATTTATTTTAAAGCATATGTGTTTTGTATATGTTAAGGGTATGCCTAATTTAATGAGACAATTAAATGACAGGTAAGTATATGAGCCTTTCCAAGGAGAGCTCACGCTTACCACTGAAACAATTATAGTATTTTTTTTTGCCCAAAATTCAAAGACATACACCTATAAGGACAACCCAGTGCATCTTTGTGCACTTCTTTAACTGAACAGGTGTCCAAATGTTTGTACTTTACATTTTATTTCTCCATTTAGATCAGACCATTACAAATTCGAAACATACCAAGCATATATTGCTAGGAGTAGATAATTTTCTAGTATTACATGAAGATAAATCCATGAGGTTTGACTTTATGAGTTTTTCAGATCCAATGCAAAGATAGTATAAAAACTACTGAAAAAGTGTTAATTTTGAATGGTAAATCCAGGGGGAACTGTAAAATTAATTTGTGAATGTTTTAATTCTGTGAATGACAGAAACTTACTGCTCTTTGATAGCAAGTGGTTCCAATTTGGTTACCGATACTGCGACGGAAATGCCAGTGGTGCCCCAGTATGTTCACCTCTTCCTTGCGGTCTAGGAGCTGGAGTGGGTTCTACGTGCTTGGAACCCACAGATGCATATCATTAGATCATGGGCCTGCTATATTGATGATGTTTTGATCATATAGTGTGGATGTCAAGTGCAGTTTGAAGACTTTTTACAATATTTGAAGTATAATACCATCCACATTTTTATACCCATTTGGTGGGAGCAAGGTAGCTTTCCTAGATCTGAATTTTTAATTTTTTTGTAAAAACAGGATTATTTGTACTCACCGTAAAATCCTTTTCTCTTTAATTAACCGACAGACACAGCTCCTCTGTAACAAAATGGGTTGCTAGCCCTATCACTGGAGATTACTAGGCAAAGTTGTAATATAACACTTCAAAACTTTAGTTCTACCCAGGAGGGCGTTCCCTTAGGCTACAATCCCCACACGCTGCCCTAGCAGCCTCAGTACATCAACAAGCAGTATAACGTAAAGAGAAAAAAGGAGGGGCGGGTGCTGTGTTGGTCGGTGAATTACAGAGAAAAGGATTTTATGGTGAGTGCAAAAAAAACTATTTTCTCTTATATTCACTGACTGACACAGCTCCTCTCAGTAACAAAATGGGAAGTCCCCAAGCAGTGCCAAACGAGGGGTGGGAAAAACCGCATAAAAACTTCATCCACCATGGCAGGTGGGAACTAGTGAAACTAAACCCACAAAAAACAGCAGTGCATGGAAAACCACCACAAAACAACAGAGTATCCTCAACAGGAGTGATCCCAAGACCGCAGCCAACTGCGGAAGTAATGCAAAACAGTGCATTAACATAACAGTACTGCATTTTTTCGAAAAACCAGGAAAAAACATCGGTTGCATATTTAATTGCAACTACACGGCCGCCTGCAAAACTTTGCGGCCAAAACAGGCATCAGCCGATGCACTGACGTCTACCTTGTAAAACTTGGTAAACATATGGACAGATGACCAGGTCGCTGCCTTACACACCTGAGCGACCGACGCTTAGTGTCGGAAGGCCCAAGATGTTCCAATTGCCCTTGTGGAGTGGGTTGTGACCGGAAAGGGGGGCACCTGCCCCTTCAGGGCATAGGCTTGTACTACAATCTGTCTGATCCACCTGAAAACGGTGGCTGACGAGACCACCATGCCTTTTTTGGGACCAGCTACCGAAACAAACAGTGAGTCTGACTTCCGAAAGGGAGTCGTGGCAGACAAATACACCTTCAGAGCCCTAACCACGTCCAAAGCATGAAGGGCCACCTCTTTAGGGTGCTTCGGCTTAGGACACAGCGATGGTAATACAATGTCCTCGTTGATATGAAAAGCCGAGACCACCTTCGGTAGAAAAGACGGTTGCGGACGCAACACCACCTTATTCCTGTTGATAACCAGATAGGGTGACTTGCAGGACAAGGCCGCCAATTCCAAAACCCTCCTAGCCGAGGTGATGACCACTAGAAAGAACACTTTTTGGGAAAGAGTCAAAAGGGGAATCTCCCTGATATTCTCAAACAGCGTTTTTTGAAGCACCGACAACACCAGGTTCAAATCCCATGGGGGGTAACGGTGGATGCACCGGAGGGACTACGTGTCGTACCCCATGAACGAAGGTACTCACTAAGGAGTGCGATGCCAGGGGTCGTTGAAAAAAGACAGCCAAGGCTGAGATTTGCCAATCTCTGGTCAACTCCTTGCTGGAGAAACAACAGGATCCTGGATATGGAAAAGGTATGCGGATGCCATCCTTTCTCCTCACACATGGAAATGTAGGCCTTCCAAGTACGATGGTATATCTTCCGAGAAGAAGATTTCTGTGCCCGCAACATAGTTGGAATCATTGAGTCCGACAGACCTTGGGTTCCTCAACACCTGTCTCTCAATATCCATGCCATTAAAGCCAGCGATGGTAAAGCAAGATGGAGAATCGGACCTTGAGACAGAAGGTCCTCTCGCAACGGCAGTCGCCAGGGAGCGTCTGCCACCAGACGCACCAGGTCTACGTACCAAGGCCGCTGAGGCCAATCCGGGGCAACCTGTATTACTGGGATCCCCTTGGCTTCCACTCTGCGAAGCAGACGTGGCAACAGTTTCAGTGGAGGAAAGGCATTGATCAACCCGTACTGATCCCACGGGGCCACCAGTGCGTCCGATGCGTCTGCCCACGGATCTCTTGCCCTGGACACGAATCTTGGCACCTTATGATTGAGATGGGAGGCCAGTAGATCCACATCTGGTGTGCCCCACTTCAGGCACAGCAGCCTGAATGTCTCTGGATGCAATGCCCATTCTCCTAGATCCAGCATCTGGAGGCTTAGATAGTCCACCTGCCAGTTCTCCACTCCTGGGATGTAAATGGCCGACATACGGTACGTGCACTCTGCCCACGAAGTATGTGAGCGACCTCCCGTGCAGCGGCTGAGCTTCTTGTTCCCCCTTGGTGATTTACGTATGCCACAGCCGTGGCGTTGTCCGATTGTATCCTGATCGGGCGCCCTTGAAGACTCATCGACCATGTGTGGAGACACAGCCTTATCGCTCTCAATTCGAGAAGATTGATCGGCAGCTCAGATTCTTCCGTTGACCAGAGGCCCTGGGCCAACTGAACCCCCATCACTCCACCCCAGCCAGATAGACTGGCGTCCGTAGTGATCACTGTCCATTTCAGAGGAAGGAACGATTTTCCGGACTGAATCACCAGGGACCTCAACCACCAGATCAGTGAACCCCTGACTGGCTGGCTCACCTGGATCTGCTGATCCAGGGACAACTGAGATTTGTCCCATTTTGACAAGATCTCCTTCTGCAGAACTCTGGTGTGGAACTGGGCATAAGGCACTGCCTCGAAGGAGGCTACCATGAGTCTCAGTACTCGCATGCAAAACCGGAGCAACGACCACTTGCGGTTCATCAATAGTTTGACCACAGATCTGAGAGTCTGCAATTTGTCTGAAGGGAGAAAAACTCGCTTCCCTTGAGTCCAACAGCAAACCTAGGTACTTCAGACACTGGGTCGGCACAATCACCGACTTCTTTAGGTTCAACAGCCACCCAAATTCCTGCAGGGTCTGCATGGTGATCGCCACATTCTCCTCTAAGTCTGAGGCAGAAGATGCTCTCATGAGGAGATAGTCTAGGTATCCCATGATCGCAATCCCACGATGTTGCAGCAACGCCAAAACTGGAGCCAATACCTTGGTAAAGACTCGGGGGGCTGATGCCAGACCAAAGGGAAGAGCCACAAATTGGTAATGGGCTTCCCCGACTGCAAAACGCAGAAACTTTTGATGCCGAAGGCATATGGGTGTGTGCAGGTACACATCCTAGATGCCCAAAGACGCCAGGGAGTCCCCTTGATGGAGTGCAGCGACTACTGAGCGAACCGATTCCATTCTGAACCTCTGAACTTTTACAAAGTGATTGAGGGCTTTTAAGTCCAAGATTGGACGTAACCCTTCCTTCTTGGGAACCACAAACAGATTTGAGTAGAATCCCTGGAAGTGTTCCGAGTCCGGAACCGGTGCAAAACACCCCGCGATTCAACAAATCCCTTACCGCCCCAAACAGGGCCTCCCGGCAAAGCGGGGATACAGGTATGCTGGAGGGAAAGAATCTGTTTGGCGGCCAAAAGAGAAACTATCTTGTAGCCTGTGGAAATCAGATTGCAGACCCATTGGTCGGATAACCGGGAGGACCACCGGGCCGCAAACTCCCGAAGGTGACCCCCCCACCCAAGACAAGGGTGGGGGCAAACCTTCACGCGGTAGCACTTTTATTCGCAGGCTTGTTAGGCTTGCGATTCCAGGGACGTTTCTGACCGTCCATGGGCATCTTGTCGGGCTGGGGACGTTTAGTTGAAGCTCCGGGCGGACGAAAAAGCAGTTTGTGAGTGGAAAAGGAGGGCACTTGCCTACGGCGTGGCTCCTGGCTTGTAGGAGTAGTGTAGTCTTACCATCAGTGGCATTTTTAATAAGGTCATCTAACGAGGCTCCAAAGAGCCGGTCGCCAAGATCCGTCAGGTCTTTTTTGGATGCCTGGTCAGCAGACCAGCATTTTAGCCAAATTAGGCACCTCAGCACTACAGCTGACACTGAAGCCCTGAATAACAGAGGGAAGAGTATCCAGGGCCGCATTACAGACGTACTTAAGGCCTTGCACTAGTTGGTCTGCTAGTTCCACGCAGGCAAGGGAAGCCTGTTGCTCTCCCAATTCATGGTGCAAAAGTTTTGCCCACTCAGTGTCTGCGACACAAGTGCGGATGCCAGTTACAGGTCGCACTGCTGACCCCATGAACGTAAACAAGGAACGAGCCTCCGCCTAGGCCTTCCTGTCCATATCCTTGAATGCAGGAGTCCCCTCAACCGGGATCATAGTTACTTTATTTAACCTGGATACTGGGAGGTCCACGACCGGAGGAGCCAACCACTTTTTGAGAAGGCTTTTCTCAAAGGGGTAAGGCACCGCCATGTATTTGGGGACCGAAAAGGTCCGTTGCGGACCCCATTCCTTGTAAGTGAACTTGTCAAAATAAGTCAGATACGGGAACACCTTAGGTGAACGTGCTGGCTTGCGGGACCCAAAAGGGACCGGTACATCAGCAGAGGGAACCGTTGGCTCCAGAATCTTCAGGGTATCACGCACAGCTGTGATAAGTGCTCCAACAAGTGCTTTGTTGGGCACGGACCCGGACGGGGACTCATCCTCACTGTCCGAACGGTCCTGGTCAGCGTCATCTGACAAGACAGAGCAGGGGTCACTGGCCTCAGCAGGACCCGAGTCTGCGTCAGAGCTCTCCCTAGAGGACGGGGGGGGGGCCCCAAGGGCTGCTTTTTAGCACCTTTCTTCCCACGCACCACCTCTATCTTGGCAACAAACTAATTGAGGACCGCCATCAGGGTGTCCATGGGAGCCGCGCAGTCTGCAGGTGACCAGGGGCGGACTGACAACTGATGGGGCCCCCGGGCAATAGAAGATCATGGGGCCCCCTGCGTCCCAAGCCACACCTGCGCAGGGTGACATGGGGGGCGGGAGCACAGCACAGAGGGGGACACTGTGGGTGGGAGAGCACACAATGGGACACTGGGGAGGGGGAAAGCACACAGGGGGACACTGGGGGGAGCACACAGGGGGACACTGGGGGGAGCACACAGGGGGACACTGGGGGGAGCACACAGGGGGACACTGTGGCGGGTGGGGAGCACACAGGAAGACACTGTGGCGGGTGGGGAGCACACAGGAAGACACTGTGGCGGGTGGGGAGCACACAGGAAGACACTGTGGCGGGTGGGGAGCACACAGGAAGACACTGTGGCGGGTGGGGAGCACACAGGAAGACACTGTGGCGGGTGGGGAGCACACAGGAAGACACTGTGGCGGGTGGGGAGCACACAGGAAGACACTGTGGCGGGTGGGGAGCACACAGGAAGACACTGTGGCGGGTGGGGAGCACACAGGAAGACACTGTGGCGGGTGGGGAGCACACAGGAAGACACTGTGGCGGGTGGGGAGCACACAGGAAGACACTGTGGCGGGTGGGGAGCACACAGGAAGACACTGTGGGGGGTGGGGAGCACACAGGAAGACACTGTGGGGGGTGTGGAGCACAAAGGGGGACACTGTGGTGGGTGAGGGCGGAAAGCACACAGGGGGACACTGGGGGGGGCACACAGGGAGACCCTGGGAGGGGGAAGCACACAGGGGGACACTGTGGCGGGTGTGGAGCACACAGGGGGACACTGTGGGGGGGGGGGGGGGGGTGGAGCACACAGGGGGACACTGTGGGGGGGGGTGGAGCACACAGGGGGACACTGTGGGGGGGGGGTGGAGCACACAGGGGGACACTGTGCGGGGGGGGGGGTGGAGCACACAGGGGGACACTGTGCGGGGGGGTGGAGCACACAGGGGGACACTGTGCGGGGGGGGGGGGTGGAGCACACAGGGGGACACTGTGTGGGGGGGTGGAGCACACAGGGGGACACTGTGGGGGTGGGGAGCACACAGGAAGACACTGGGGAGTGGAGAGCACACAGGGGGGGACACTGTGGGGGGTGGGGAGCACACAGGGGGGGACACTGTGGGGGGTGGGGAGCACACAGGGGGGGACACTGTGGGGGTGGGGAGCACACAGGGGGGGACACTGTGGGGGGTGGGGAGCACACAGGGGGACACTGTGGGGGGGTAGGGAGCACACAAGGAGACCCTGGGAGGGAGGGAGGGCACAGGGGGACACTGGGGAAGGGAGAAACACACAGGAGAACACTGTGTGGGGGACACACATGGGTACACACATGGGTACACGGGGGGGGGACACACATGGGTACACGGGGGGGACACACATGGGTACACGGGGGGGACACACATGGGTACACGGGGGGGACACACATGGGTACACGGGGGGGACACACATGGGTACACGGGGGGGACACACAGGGGTACACTGGGGGGAGCACACAGAGGGACACTGTGGGGGGGGGAACACTAGGGGGAAGAACACAGTGAGACACTGTGGGGGGGGGGGGAGAGCAGACAGGGGGACGGAGCACACAGGGGGACACTGGAGGGGGGCACGGGGGGGGAGAGCACACAGGGGAACACGCAGGGGGGAACACTGGGGGGGAGCACACAGGGGAACACACAGGGGAACACTGGGGGGGAGCACACAGGGGAACACACAGGGGGACACTGGGGAGGGGACACACAGGGGGACGCACAGGGGAACACTGGGGAGGGGACACACAGGGGGACGCACAGGGGAACACTGGGGGGGACACACAGGGGAACCCTGGGGGGGACACACAGGGGAACCCTGGGGGGGACACACAGGGGAACCCTGGGGGGGACACACAGGGGAACCCTGGCAGGGACACACAGGGGAACCCTGGCGGGGACACACAGGGGAACCCTGGCGGGGACACACAGGGGAACCCTGGCGTGGACACACACTGGGGGGACACACAGGGGAACACACAGGCAGGGGAACACTGGGGGACACACACACTGGGGGGGCACACAGGGGAACACTGGGAGAGCAAACAGGGGGGGTAGTGTGGGGAGGGGGGGAGAGCTCACTGAAGTCTGGCCCAGGCCCCATTGCAGTGCCCCCTCCCTCCGATGGCGGCCCTCCAGTAAAAAAAATTAAGTTTCACTAACCATGGTCACCCGATGCCTGTAAGAATGCCGCTAACGGCGCGCTGCTCCTCGCCGGCCCCTCCTCTCTTCTCGTCTGTCCTAGGTGATGTAGTGTACAGTGCATGCACCTGCGACGGACGGGAGGGAAGGAGGGGCCGGCGGGAAGCAGCGCGCTGTTAGCGGTATTATTACAGACGCTTTAAGGGGCCTCTCGTTGGGCCGGCCACGGGCCCCTAATGGGTCCGGGCCCTCGGACGGCGACCGAATGACCGATGGGTCAGTCCGCCCCTGCAGGTGACCCAGTTGCAATTGCCTGGATTTCGGTGGAAGAAACACCAGTATCTGAAGCCATGCTGACCCTACCCTGTCTGCCACCCGAAGGGGACTTAGGACAGCGACAGTCCCACCCTCCTTGCTGCCACTGACTGAGGGGTTCTAACCCGCCAGACTCACTGCCCTGAGGAGTTCCGCGCTGTATACAGCAGTGCCTGTAGCCCCCTAGCGCTCCCAGATGCAGAGGGACCAAAGCTGTGTCGTGGCAGCCCATCAGACCGTTTGGTGAACGGTTGCTGAGCGATGTGAAAAATATGTCCAGATTACATAGAAAGCCTGCCAGCACTCTGAGGACAAAACAGGAAGCGGAGGGCACAGGAAGCTGCTGCTAGAGCACAAAAAACATGGTCCGGCTTCAAGAAAATGGCCGCCAGTGTTCTGAATAGGGAATCCCCGGGAACATGGCTGCTTGAAGCATGCGGTCCCTTGCCCACACTGAAAATGGCCACCAACCAGTGCCATGAGAGGCAGAAAGAAACATGTGGCAGGCACAGCGCTGCACAGACACGGGGCAATCCTCACAGACACCACCCGGAATTAAGCACTCAGGACCCAGGCACCCCAGTACAGCCAGGGCCCAGGGGCACACACACACCGCTTAGCATCCATGCAAAGCCCCCCCCCCCATGAGGGGGGGAAGGAAGGGAGTTAGGGACAGGGCAGAGAATAGAGAGGGGTGGGGGGGGCCCCCAAATCGACCTCCCAGGGAATGCCCAGCTGCTCAACCCTGCCGAGACAGGGAGAGCCGTACTTACCAGTCCTGAAGAGCTGGGAGACATTCCATTGTAGCCAACTCCTGATCAGTACAGGGAAGAATACTGACCCGGCATACTGTGACACAGATCAGTAGCCCGGTCATATGTATGCCCCGGAGCATAAAAGCTCACCGAACCACCTCTGGAGCTGAGGTATGTCGTGGCCTGCCGAGCCGTAGCTGTGACCTGCACACGCTCGATGGCCGGACTGGAGAGACTACAAGGATACAGGAAAACTGAGCATATGCTCAAAACTTCAAGGAAAACAGCTCAGAATTAGAGGATTTCCTAGTAGTTAAGTGGGAAGTAGGGACTATTGCGGTATCATGTAGTAATCAAAACATAATAATTCATAAAATTTACTCATGTTTTATTATAAATAAACACAGATATACACATGACAAAAAACAGACAAAGTATATTCAACCAGAAAAGAGGGCAGAATAAATTCAAGAATGATTAAGAGATTTTCCAACAGTGGGATTTTTTACAAAGGTATAGAATTGACGTAAACATCCGACCGGTTTCGCGGCACTGAAAACGCCGCTTCCTCAGGGAACGTCACTTTGTAAATCTAATGTATATAAAGAGGACATGGTTTTTAAAAATACATAGAGTGGCATAAACAAAAAATACATAAATAAGTATTACAGTCATATGCAGTCATATGCAATCAAAAAAATATTGTTCAATCCAATTGTAGTATAAATAGAGAGTAGAAGTACACAACAGAGAAAATAGTAAGTCATGACTCACCCCTGAAACTCCCAATCCCTCTACAGTCAAGCGACCAAACTCGAGACACCCTTGGCTTCCACTTAGCAATACTGACCATGGACCACCGGGTGTTTTCCTCCTTTTTTGGTGTGATAGATTTTTCCTATCTACTTTCTAACTAATCTAGCGCCCTTAAACTTTCCATCCATGGTCCCCAACTTATTCTTATACATATAATTTTGCAAATGGATCTTGTCATTTATATTTTTTATTCCAGTCCTTTATTCGCTGTGCTAAGCCTCTCTATCCACTATACATACCCCCCGCGTCCGCCCCCAGGGGGGGCACCCCAATCTTGGGTGTCTCGAGTTTGGTCGCTTGACTGTAGAGGGATTGGGAGTTTCAGGGGTGAGTCATGACTTACTATTTTCTCTGTTGTGTACTTCTACTCTCTATTTATACTACAATTGGATTGAACAATATTTTTTTGATTGCATATGACTAATACTTATTTATGTATTTGTTTATGCCACTCTATGTATTTTTAAAAACCATGTCCTCTTTATATACATTAGATTTACAAAGTGACGTTCCCTGAGGAAGCGGCGTTTTTAGTGCCGCGAAACCGGTCGGATGTTTACGTCAATTCTATACCTTTGTAAAAAATCCCACTGTTGGAAAATCTCTTAATCATTCTTGAATTTATTCTGCCCTCTTTTCTGGTTGAATATACTTTGTCTGTTTTTTGTCATGTGTATATCTGTGTTTATTTATAATAAAACATGAGTAAATTTTATGAATTATTATGTTTTGATTACTACATGATACCGCAATAGTCCCTACTTCCCACTTAACTACTAGAAAACCCTCTAATTCTGAGCCGTTTTCCTTGAAGTTTTGAGCATATGCTTAGTTTTCCTGTATACACTAATTGGGACGATGGTATCCTATTTGAATTTGAGGCTGGCACATTATTTATAGACTACAAGGATAAGTGAACCAGCCTGTCACCCAGCCGGCTGTTGATAGAAGATCACAGGATCATTCATCTTGCGCAAAAAGCTTCTGCATCAAAAAAACACGGACCTATGGGCCCGCAGGGTTCCTAGGTCTATCTCCTCACTAGGCAAAATAAAACTGAGGCTGCTAGGGCCGAGTGTGGGGATTGTAGCCTAAGGGACCGCCCCCGTGGGCGGAACTAAAGTTCTAAAGTGTTGTATTACAACTTTGCCTAGTAATCTCCAGTGATAGGGCCGACAACCAATTTTGTTACAGAGAGGAGCCGTGTCGGTCGGTGAAAATAAGAGAAATCTTTTTTATTGAGTTTTCCATTAGCATACAAAATTGCCCACACAGGGGCCAAACATTGCCCACGTAGGGGCATATTATTATTATTATAATTAACGATTTATATAGCGCCAACAGTTTACGCAGCGCTTTACAATGTATAGGGGGGTGGGGACAACACAATTACAGTACAATACAAAAGGTACAGGAGGGCCTTGCTCGTAGAGCTTACATTCTAAAGGGAGGGGGTGGTGGTACAAAAAAGGTAATGGCTGCAGAGAATGATTTGATGGGGGTGGCTCGGGGACAGTTAGGTGGGTGTGGGATAGGCTTCCCTGAATAAATGAGTTTTCAGGGAACTCCTGAAGGTGGACAGGGTAGGGGCTGATGGGACAGACTGGGGCAGGGAGTTCCAGAGGATGGGAGAGGCTCTGGAGAAGTCTTGAAGGCGAGCATGAGAGGAGGTAACAAGGGAGCTAGAAAGCAGGAGGTCCTCGGAGGAGCGGAGGGGACGATTTGGGAGATATCTGCAGATGAGGTTCGTGATGTAGATGGGGGCGATGTTGTGGATGGCTTTGTATGTTACGGTTAGCATTTAGAATTTTAAACGGTGGGGTAGGGGAAGCCAGTGAAGGGATTGGCAGAGAAGGGCAGCAGTCACGGAACGATTAGTGAGGTGTATTAGTCTAGCAGCAGCATTCCTAACAGACTGAAGGGGGGATAGCCTGCTTAAGGGTAGGCCATTAAGGAGAGAGTTGCAGTAGTCAAGGTGGGAAATAATCAAGATCCTCTGATGCGGCAACAGACCAGAGCACATCATATAACAAACTGCCGCTGATGCAGCAACAGACCGCAACAGGGGAGACCATAGAACATAAACAACCTTACTTATCTATATCCCAATGTGGGGAGAGGTTTAGTTCAGGAGAATCTGCTCAATACTATGACAACAGGATAATGTGACATGAGAGTAACTGGGTCAATTTACTGCCATACTATAACCATAATGTTAATCTAGGGGTTGGTTACTGCATTTGTTGCCGTGATGTTATCGTCTAACCAACAAGGTCCATACCTTTTAAAATTTTTGTGGGCAACCCCTGCCAGAGTAGGTGGCTTTATAAAGGGGTAAACTGGCGTTCACCAGGTTCTTCCAGAATCTGACAGAGGGGGGAGATGATTGTTTCCAGTTCATCGTGATGGCCTTACGCACATAATACAACAGCAGGGATATGAGTATTTTTTTTAGCTCTGAGCATCGACATTTGTTCCACCAGTCCCAGCAGACAATGTTTAGGATCATAAGGGACACTAGTCTTCGTGATCTTGGAGTACTTAGTTCCAATAATGTACAAATGCTGGGCAAGCCCAGAAAATGTGACATTAATCCCCCAGCTGGTAGGAGCAGCGCCAGCACACCGGAGAATGCGCCAACGACATCTGGTGCAGCCTGTGGGGCATGTCCTGAGCTCTGTGAACAATTTTGTATTGGACCAGTTTGTCCCTGGCTGAAACCAGAGGGGAGAATGGAAAATCCCAAATCTCCCTCCAATCATCCTCATCCAGCTCCGGTAAGTCCCCCACCCATTTCCTGCAGATGGAGGACAGCTCGGGGATGGCAGCAACCAGCAGGGACCCGTAGATCTGAGACGTGGGTTTCTCCAAATCTTTTACCCGAAGGGTGGATTCAAGCTCTGAATATTCCAGTATAATTGTTTGGCCTAAGAACTGACACCTGTCAGCATGAGCGATTTGGAGATACCGGAAATGGGCCCGTGTAGGTACATTAAATTCGGTACGCAATACATGAAAGGGAGTGAGCTCTCCGATGGTGATAACATTCTCAAGGGTCAGTATTTTGTATTTGGCCCAAGCCTGTGGATCCGGGATGGTATTGAACTGTGATAGGTTAGGGTTCAGCCACAGGAGGGTGTGAGGAGACCAGGAGTTCGGCTGGGGTGCCCTTAGCGCCTCTCCCACCTTCCATGCCCGCATAGAAGGGGTGAGGCAGTGAGGTGTTTTTGGCCCCCTTGAATAGCAACCTCTTCAAGGCCTCCAGAGACCCCACTATAGCCGCCTCCAGCACCGTCGCAGAATTGGTGAGATCTGGCTGCAACCTCCAATGGGCGGTTACAAGCTGAGTGGCGAAGAAATATTTGTGGCAATCAGGGAGAGCCTACCCCCACTGTCCACAGGCATGGTCAGAGTGGTGTATTTGAATCTAGGTGATTTAGACCCCCAAATAAAGGAGAGGAAGAGTTGTTTAAGAGAATTAAAGAAGGTTTTTGTCAGCCATTGTGGGGAATTTCTAAAGATGTACGTCATTTTAAGAAGGTTGATGCGCCCAATGAGGGAAAGGGGAAGATTGCCCCACACCCTCAGTTTGGATTGAATTACTACCAGGACAGGTTTAAGATTGAGCCGTACAAAGTCCCCACTTTCTCTTGAGACGATGATACCTAAATAGGTAAACTTATCAACCCATTGAAGCGGGATAGAGGAGGGTGAGGAGGATCTGGCCTCCTTATCCACCAGAAAGAGCTTGGACTTGTGCCAATTCACCCTCAACCCCGTGAAGGTGGAGAAGGCGTCCATGACTCTGAGTGCACCCCTCAGAGAGTCACCAGCGTCGTTTAAAAATAGCAGTAGGTCATCCGCGTAAAGAGCCACTCTCTCCTCCAGCCAGCCCACCCTAAGACCCTATCTGAATTTAGTCTGAAAATGTATTAGTCACGTTCAGGGCAGTCATGGTAGTGATTTAAAGGCTAATAAAGTGACGGAATTAAAGACAGTGAAGATGATGCACTGCGGTGGTAATAGAGGTAAAATTTTATTAAAGGAAGGAAGAGGCATGATTACTATCAAAAAAGTCACTGACCAGTTGAGGTAAACAGATAGCAAACTGTTCAATGCATTTCTTTAAAGAAGTTCTAAACGCAATTACCGTATATACTCGAGTATAAGCCGAGATTTTCAGCCTCTTTTTTGAGGCTGAAAGTGCCCCCCTCGGCTTATACTCGAGTCATCGCTGTCTGTCTGCCCGATCAGCGTGTCGAGCAGACAGACAGCGGCCATTCTAGGATTCAAAGGCCGCGCCTCCGTCTCCGCCTTCGCCTGTGATAGGCGGAACACTGAATTTCCCAGCAGTCTGTGTTCCGCCTATCACGGACGTCCTCTCATCCTCGTCCGTAGTATGAGGATGAGCGGACGTCCATGATAGGCGGACCACTGACTGCTGGGAAATTGAGTGTTCCGCCTATCACGGACATCCGATAGGCGGAACACTCAATTTCCCAGCAGTCAGTGGGAAATTGAGTGTTCCGCCTATCACCGACGGAGGCGCGGCTTTTGAATCCTAGAATGGCCACCGACGAAGAGCTGCGGGACGGGCCGGGACGCAGGCCGGGACGGGACGCAGGCCGGGACGGGACGCAGGCCGGGACGGGACGCAGGCCGGGACGGGACGCAGGCCGGGACGGGACGCAGGCTGGACGGACACAGGCAGGCTGGACACAGGTAGGCTGCACGGACACACACACACACACACACACACACACACACACACACACACACGGATGCATGCACACACAGGGATGGATGGACACACACGGATGCATGGACACACACACACACACACACGGATGCATGCACACACACAGGGATGGATGGACACACACACACACGGATGCATGGACACACACACACACAGATGCATGGACACACACACACGGATGCATGGACACACACACACACACGGATGCATGGACACACACACACACGGATGCATGGACACACACAGGGATGGACGACACACAGGGATGGACAGGCATGTCTCACCCTCGGCTTATACACGAGTCAATAATTTTTTCCAGTTTTTTGGGGGTAAATTGGGGACCTCGGCTTATATTCGGGTCGGCCTATACTCGAGTATATACGGTACAACTTGGTTTACTCTTTGGAATGATCTAGCATGCTGCATTTATATGTATAGGTACAGCTATGGGTTAATGATTATTCCACTTGGGTGGAGAATTTCAGTGACAATACACCATTTAAAGTGGATCTACACTGCATCTGAGCACCACTAAACAAAAACGCTATATAAATAATTTTTGATATTTAAAGTAAACTCACCCACCCATTCATGTCTGCATTCTTTATTTTGCTGAGAAATCACTTTGAAAAACACCCCATAGCATGTCTGGCCGTGGTCATCTTGACTAAGGGCAGATGATTCATGTAGCATTTAATTCCTGGAGTCCAGACATACACTTAGATCAGACATGCAGGCAGGAGGATGTACTTAGCTGAGAAAACAGCTCCTGAAGACTTCTGGGATGTAAGACATTATTTGGCTAGGCATGGAAACCAGGAAGTAATTGAAAAAATTATAGAAAACAAAAAGTAAATGTGATATGCTTTCCTATCTATTTACTAATGCTAGCGGCTTAAGGAGTAAAAATAGTCAATATTGATTGAGAGAGTGATGTTCTGCTTTAAGAATTAAAATGGGTGGAAAAAAGCATCAAGACATTGGTATCAGAGAAAATATAAAAAATAAGTGGTGGTTAAAAATGGTTTACTTTCCAGTATTTATAAAAATAACAAAAAAAAAAAAAAAAAAAGAGAAAAAAGGTAACCGCGTTCTAGATCAGCCACATTGCACAGTATATTCAGACCATCCAAGTTACAGCTGCTGTACAGTAGCTCCAAACCAATGAAAGTCGGGATGGGGATAATACATACCAAAAGCATTTAAAGCGGGAGTCCACCGGGACTCCGCGTTTTTTTTTTTTTTTTTTTTAAAAGCCAGCAGCTACAAATACTGCAGCTGCTGACTTTTAAATAGTGACACTTACCTGTCCAGCGCGCCCGCGATGTCGGCACCCGAAGCCGATCGCTCGCTCGGCTGCCGGGTCCCGCCGCCATCTTGGGTATGGGAATCAGGAAATGGAGCCTTTCGGCTTCATTTCCCGGTTCCCTACTGCGCATGCGCGAGCCGCGCGGCGCAATACGGACGGTCCCCGCTGCCTCTGGGAGCTGTGTGTTTCCCAGCAGGCAGCGGGGCACTTGCTGAAGGGGGCGGGCGCTTGCGGAACGGGGGCGTAACCTACGCTCCTTCCGCAGAGAGCTAGCCCGGAAGTGGGTGCAGTTACCTGGATTATCCAGGTAACTGCACCCCCCTCCCCGCTGAAAGGTGCCGATTGTGGCGCCGGAGGGGGGGGGGATTCCGATGAGCGGAGGTCCATTTTAGGGTGGACCTCCGCTTTAACAGATCTTCCAAACTTCAATGTGCACAAACTTTTCCTACCTTGTTTCCTTTTCACAGATTTGCCTTCAGGGTTATAACCAGGTGGATACACCAGATCCTTAAACTCTTCCGCCAGATTACCCAAACGATTATCCATCATTTCAGTCTTTGGCACTAGAGAAAAAAAAATGTAAAGTAAAAAATATTATGTGTATGGCGTGAATGACAAGCATGTTTAATTTTAGATGTAGATAGTATTGTGCACTGGCCTGGCCTCAAATATAAGTAGAAAAATGAACGTGATCAACCTTAATCACTCAAAAAAAATATTGCTGATTTTAACTCTTCTTTGTAGACTAAAGTGTGCTTGTTTTTGTATTTGTTGCAGACCTGTTCACACAGGGATTTGCATGCATTTTGGTACATCTTCAATCCAATTAGAATGCATGGAGAGCAGAAAATACTTGTGCTTAATGATAAGCATTCACATTAGCAAACAGTGTTATATTAGGTAGAGAAAAAGGACCTGAACAATTCATTTTACAATTAAAATTAGTTCAAATGACAGCATTTAAGATTTAAAATGTCTAATACACAACCATGCAAACTGTAGTACGTTAGCCCTAAAACAAAAAAAACATATTGCAGCTTAACAGTCTGTAGATAAGACAGCTGCATCAGTTTTTTTTTCCGGAGTTAAGGCCTCATTCATATCATACCTGCATAAAAACTGTTGGAAAAAAACATGCAGATTTCACTTGCAGAGACAAGAGTTTACATCAGTTTTCATGCATTTTTTTGTTTTTATGCACATATAGACATCATACCTTGTGTCATCACTTTCTCTTCTGTCCTGTTCACACCACAATGTCATGTCAGTTTTTTTCCATGCAGAAAACTGTATACACGTTGTAGATTCCTGCACAGAAAAATCTGCACGCAATACTAGTGTTGTGGTATGAACAGGGCATGTAGAGAAAACAATTGCTCTCTATGTCCTTGCAAAATGCATGCAGAAAAACTCACATATCTGCACATGTGATGAGGCCTAAAATATTTGGCACCCATCTTGGAAGGGCAAGATGAGGGGCTAGGACTTTCCTGAATACTCTGGGAGCAGATGATAGGCCAAAAGGCAGTGCAAGAAGCTGAAAGTGATGGTCTCTTACTGCAAAGCTAGAAAGAGCTGATGAGGTGGATAAATGGGAATATGCAGATAGGCATCTTGGATGTCTACAGATGTCAGGTACTGCCCTGTTCTCACAGGTGCAATAACTGGACCTGCTGATTCCAAGCAAAATGTTGGAATTTGAAAGTATATGTGGAGGGATTTCAGATCCAGAACAGAATGAACACCACCACTGGACTATGGTACAGCGACTAGGTTTGAATAGAATCGCTGGTCAGTATAGTGGTAGCTGTTATAATCCGGGACAGGACTGTATCCAATATACGGGTTCTCTAAAACAGAGTCTTGACTGTCTGCAGGACATCAGCTGACAGTGATAGAAAAAACGGATCCTTTAGCAGAAAATCATCCAGGTAACCCACAAAGTGTATTTCCTGGCGCACAGCTATGACTAGGGGAAGCACCCTGGTGAAAATCCATGGTGTCCTGGACAGGTATTGCAAAACACGCATAGCGTTGAGGAGAAAAGATGGGACTCAGCAGGTAAGCATTACAGATGTCTAAAGCCAGAAAATCCTCCAGAAAGAGGAAAAGACCAATCTGGCCCAATTCCATGCAAAACGTTTGAACCCATAAGAAGAAGTTGAGTCTACAGATCGAGAATGGGCTGAACACCTCCATTTGCCTTGGAACTGTGAATAGGTTACAGTAGAAACCCTGAAAGTGTTCCATACTTAAGAAGTACTTACTTTGGAAACAACCCCCTGCATACAGTAAATCAGAGTAGAAGCAGATTTCGAAACTTCAATTTGTAGCCCCTGGAAATGACACACTGCCCCCAAACATCTGACAATTCCAGGGATCAGAGGGAGGAGAGACACTATCCCATTGCGTCAAGTAGGGACACCCCTTTACTAGGGAGAGGGTTCGGTGCCTGGCTTGGAAAAACACTCCTTAAAGTTTTTCCAGATTTCAGGTGGGAACTCAAGGCCTGAGAATTTTTTTTTTTATATAAACTCTGAAGCAAAAGGTCTACTTGTGGAAGCATGGACATTCTTTTCCTGGGTGGGGAGAGTATTCATGCTCTTTAATGTAAGGTACCAAGCATTCTCCTTAAAGCGTAGAAGCTATAGGAGCTTAAAATGGGCGTTCAGCCGACAAGCATTTGAGCCAAAAATCATCTGCATATGGATGGAATAAAGAGAGACATGTATCTACCAAATCATTGATGCAGTAGCAAAGGGCACAGGTAAAAGCTCTAGTGTTTGGTGTATAGAAGGATCTGGCTAAAGTCTCGGGCCACATGCTTGGTCCAGAGAGCAAAACATAGGCAGGCCAGCACCACGGAACAGCTTTAAAGGGTGCAAGCCAAGCACAATACTGCAGCAGATGTCTTTGAACCCGGGAAAGGATGAAAGAGGGTGAGACCCCATTTTGACTGGGCCCTTCACCATGGGCATACCCCCAAAATGTCTTCAGAGACAAGGCTCTGCTACAGGCAGACCATGGCCCTAGACCTGTATTAGTACCCTGCGGATCAACCCAACAAACTAGATACATGTGCACAAATACCAAATGTATATATTTAGGTGCTAAAGGGTTGTGACTATGTGAACGCTAAAAATTCTGGGTGAACCCTTTGCACACTGCTGTATAATGAAAAACAGGGACTTTACAGTTCACACATATTGCAAAACATGTTTAGGCTGGCCAACTGGGTCAAAGTAATCCCTTTATGGCCATTACTCTGCAAATGCTAGTGTGGACACAATGCCAAAATAGGGCACATAGACACAAAGTGGGAGAGGCTTAGGTCTGGCCACTGACCTGCAATAAAACAGACACAAGATGCAGTTGTGCTCAAATGTATCAGATGCTAAAGGGTTGTGACAATTAGAGATGGCCTTGCGGTTCGCGGCAAACTTGGCTCGTTCGCAATTGGCCAAACCGGCGGACTTCTGGTGCTGTCCGCGGCGGACATTTGTGTTTACATTGTGAAGAACTTTGACCCATGACATATCCATCATGGGGTACAGGACAGCCTATTGAGACATTTCAGCACATGGACATACCCCCTACCTTATAAATAGACCTGATCTGGTGGCCATTTTATGTTCCGTCTTTCGTCAGTGTAGGGAAAGGACACTGTGTGGAGCAGGGACAGTCAAGTCTAAACACTAGCTAGCTATTACTATTAGGTCCACAAAAGTCCTTTTAAGGACTGGTATAGGTGTACAGTATATAAGGTTGTAATATACTTTCTTTCAAATATAGAAAGCATATTACAGTGTACTGCTGTGCTGACGAATTCTGCAGCTGTCTTTTCTCAGTGTAGGGAGGGACAGTTTGGTTTTTGGAGCAGGGGCAGTCTGCAATTCACTAGCTGCTACTAGGTCCACAAAGATCCTTTTAAGGACTGGTATAGGTGTACAGTATATAGGGTTGTAATAAACGTATAATATACTTTCTTTCAAATATAGAAAGCATATTATAGTGCACTGCATGCAGTGCTGCTGACCGATTCTGCAGCTGTCGTTTCTCAGAGTAGGGAGGTACAGTTTGGTTTTTGGAGCAGGGACAGTCTGCAATTCACTAGTTACTAGCTAGCTACTATTAGGTCCACAAAGGTCCTTTTAAGGACTGGTATAGGTGTACTATTTGGTGTGCAGTATATAGGGGTGTAATACACGTATAAAATACTTTCAAATATAGAAAGCATAGTATAGTGCATTTCCACAGTGCAGCATTGTGACTGCTGAGCGGTTCTGCAGCGATACTACAAAGAGTGACAAACGCAATTAGAAAAAAGTATTATAACTGGTGTGATAGACCAGTGGCCCTCCAAAATGACATATTGAAGCGGGGTGTTATATACCTTCTTCCACATATACTGCACTTCTCTAGAGACTTGTAGGGCAGGAGCAACAGGCTTGAGCCAAAGTGGGAAATTGCAGAAGGTGCGTTCGATTACGTCAAAGGACGCACCAGACTTGGTTGCGTGGCTCACTCAGCCTTACTCTTCTGCACCCTTCTCATCCTCTCGATCTGCACCCTCTTCTTGATTCTCTGCTATGTGCACCCCCAAAGACACTACCACCAACACCACCACCACATACCTTCCGCTTGAGTCACAGGAATTATTTTCCGATCCATATCAAGACATTTCTGATGCGCAGCCACTCTTGGCATTGGATCAGGAAGAGGAGGTAGCAACAACCACCACTCAGCAGTCTGACGACAGTACCCAGATCAGCCCAAGGAGGTTGGTCCCCGGTGTTGCTGCCTACTCCGAGATCTCCTATTATAGCGGTGGGGAAGGCGACGTTGATGATGACGTGTCTAGTGATGTCACGTGGGTGCCCACAAGAGGAAGAGGAGGGGATTTCAGAGGGAGATATAGACCAGCAGATAGGGAGGAGAAGCAGGCGGAACTTACATTGCACAGGAGGGACAAACCAGCCTGCTAATGTATCAGGAGCGAGGCATCAACCATGTACGGTCACATCTGGCGCTCCCAGGATGCCGGCACATGGCTCCACAGTGTGAGCTTTTTTTTTTTTTTTTTTTTTTTTTAACATGTCCGCTGCTGAAAATAGCGTTGCCATCTGCAGCCTTTGCAGTCAATGCATAAGTTGCAGTAAGCCCAACACTCACCTAGGGACGACCGCCTTAACCTCCCTGGCGGTATTATTAGTTCTGGTTTTAGGTGCTGAAAGCGGTACAATTATTTTGCATGGAAATTTGGTGTTTTATATTATAGTCCTGTAATTCTTAGGAATAACTCTCTTAAATCTGTTCAAACCAGAGTCTAGCAGACATCCCGGGTATGATAAAGTTTATAATATAATAAATAAAAATTATTCAATAATGTAATCAAATCCAAAAACACTGAAATTTGCTCATTTGCAGAATTGTCGCTGTCATTAGATTTAGTGTTTGATGACGAATTTCCCCACAAATCGTTATCGCTCAATCCTGCAAGTGATTATAATTTATTATCACCATTTTCTAGTTGGTCTAAAATCACTTTTGACATAAAGGGACACTTTTTGGTTGCTATGGTCAATCTCCAAATTCCAGGCAGAAAAAAACAGTATTTATAATATAAAAGTGTATGCAGGGCACTGCACAGACCGCTAGGGACAAAGGGGTGTGTAATTTTTTTTATACAGTAATCTGTAAGATTACAGTCAGTACTGTAATCTGTAAGATTACAGTACTGTGTGTGTTTTGTGCGTTTTTACTTTTGTGAATTTGGCGCCGATCTCCGCTCCCGCGGCACTCGGGCACTGTGTGAATTGAGCGGAGGACAGCGCGGAGGACATCACTGGATCCAGGGGACAAGGTAAGTAACTTCTCCCTGTATCCAGCGATGCGATCCCGAGTCTGGCTCGGGGTTACCGCTTATGGTACTAAAATCCAAGCCCGAGCCAGACTAGGGATTACCGCTAGGGTGGTTAAGAAGGCACATGAGCTGCCATCACCGAGCCCAGTGGGAGCAACGGAACCCACAAAGCCACACTTCAGGCTCTCAACGTCCAGCCTCTTCTTCTACTACTTCTCCTCTCTCCTCAGAATTGTCCTCTGTGGTGCCTGGAAGCCAAGAGCCACACTGGCCCTGCACTCCTTTCAGCTTTGCGTTCACAGGCAGATCAGTGGCTAACACCGCTCAATTTGGCAGTTGGGAAAGTGGTGTGTGACAATGGTGCCAATCTCCTTAGCGCATTGAAACAGGGCAAAATTACACACGTGCCATGCATGGCACACGTCTTAAACTTGGTCGTGCAGCAATTCGTTGTCAAATACCCTGGGGTCCAGGACATCTTGCGGCAGGCAAGGAAAATCTCGGCCCATTTCAGAAGATCTTACACAGCCATGGCTCGCCTTGCTGACATTCAGTGGCGACACAATCTGCCGGTCAGACGTCTTATTTGCGATTGCCCGACGCGATGGAACTCAATCTTCTATATGCTCGATAGGCTGCTCCAGCAGAAACGTGCAGTTAACGTCTACCTGTACGAACTCTGCAGCAGAACAGGTTCTGGGGAGCTTGGTTTTTTTTCACCGTGCCAGTGGCTGCTCATGCGCGACGCATGCAGACTTCTGCGGCCATTTGATGAGATCACCAAACTTGTCAGTCACAGCCATGGCACCACCAGTGACATCGTACCTTATGCCTTCTTTATGGAGCGTGCATTGCGTTGTGTCATTGATCAAGCCGTGGAGGAGCCGGAGCAGGAAGATGAGGAAGTCGCAATGCTGGATGAATTCCCGGGGGGGCTACTTTATCTGAAACAAGTGAACAACAGGAGTCTGAAGAGGAGACAGAGGAGGATGGAGACAGAGGAGGATGGTGCCAGGGCAGATGAGGAGGAGCAAGACGAGCATGCTTTAAACCTTTCAGGGATCCCTGTTGTTGTGCGTGGATGGGGAGAGGAGAACGAGGAGGGCGGCATTATCCTGGATGATGAGCAGGAGCCAGGCCACCACAACGCTTCCAGTTTAGTGCAAATGGGGGCCTTCATGCTCCAGTGTTTTAACAGGGACCCCCGTATAAAAAGCATAAAGGTCAAGGACCAGTACTGGGTGGCAACGTACTTAGACCCCCGGTACAAACACAAAATGGCAGAAATGTTACCACCATCACAGAGGGCTGTCAGAATGGAGCACTTACAGGCCTTGCTTAGAGAAATGCTGCATTCTGCTTTTGCGTGCACTGGCAGAGGAATTTCCACTCCCAGAGAAAGAGTTGTGGGTACCAATCCAACAGCGCCTGCAAGAGGGCGGTTTGAAGATGTGTTGGTGACTTCTGATATGAGGTCATTCTTTCAGCCGACCCATCGACAGGTCTCATCCGGATCCAGCATCAGGGAACGCCTAGACTGACAGGTGTCCGACTAAATCGGGTTAACAGCCGATGTGGACGCTCTGAGAAGTGATGAACCCCTGGACTACTGGGTGGGCAGGCTTGACCTCTTGACGTTCAGCGCAGCAGGGGGGATTGTGACCGATAAGCGCACTCACCTAGCTCACGACAGTATTGACTACCTCACATTTATAAAAATGAATGAGGCATGGATCGCGGAGGAATTCAACACATGTGACCAGTAGACCATGTATATGCATAACTCTATAAACGATTTATATCATCTAGCACACGGACCTTTTTTTCTACCTTTGGCTCACTTCCTTGTACAAAAAAAGCACACCGTACTATATGCCCGTACCCTCCCGTTTGAAGAGGTTGAGTGGTGTCATTTCTGGGTCCCGCAGTGAGTTGCTGGTATCAGTGCTCTCTATCTCGGCGCTGGTGTGGTGTCAGTGCTCTCTATCTCGGCGCTGGTGTGGTGTCAGTGCTCTCTCTCGGCGCTGGTGTGGTGCCAGTGCTCTCCATCTCGGCGCTGGTGCCAGTGCTCTCCATCTCGGCGCTGGTGCCAGTGCTCTCCATCTCGGCGCTGGTGCCAGTGCTCTCCATCTCGGCGCTGGTGCCAGTGCTCTCCATCTCGGCGCTGGTGCCAGTGCTCTCCATCTCGGCGCTGGTGCCAGTGCTCTCCCTCTCGGCGCTGGTGCCAGTGCTCTCTCTCTCGGCGCTGGTGCCAGTGCTCTCTCTCTCGGCGCTGGTGCCAGTGCTCTCTCTCTCTCCATCTCGGCGCTGGTGCCAGTGCTCTCTCTCTCTCCATCTCGGCGCTGGTGCCAGTGCTCTCTCTCTCTCCATCTCGGCGCTGGTGCCAGTGCTCTCTCTCTCGGCGCTGGTGCCAGTGCTCTCTCTCTCGGCGCTGGTGCCAGTGCTCTCTCTCTCGGCGCTGGTGCCAGTGCTCTCTCTCCATCTCGGCGCTGGTGCCAGTGCTCTCTCTCCATCTCGGCGCTGGTGCCAGTGCTCTCTCTCCATCTCGGCGCTGGTGCCAGTGCTCTCTCTCCATCTCGGCGCTGGTGCCAGTGCTCTCTCTCCATCTCGGCGCTGGTGCCAGTGCTCTCTCTCCATCTCGGCGCTGGTGCCAGTGCTCTCTCTCCATCTCGGCGCTGGTGCCAGTGCTCTCCCTCCATCTCGGCGCTGGTGCCAGTGCTCTCCCTCCATCTCGGCGCTGGTGTCAGTGCTCTCCATCTCGGCGCTGGTGTCAGTGCTCTCCATCTCGGCGCTGGTGTCAGTGCTCTCCATCTCGGCGCTGGTGTCAGTGCTCTCCATCTCGGCGCTGGTGTCAGTGCTCTCCATCTCGGCGCTGGTGTCAGTGCTCTCCATCTCGGCGCTGGTGTCAGTGCTCTCCATCTCGGCGCTGGTGTCAGTGCTCTCCATCTCGGCGCTGGTGTCAGTGCTCTCCATCTCGGCGCTGGTGCCCGTGCTCTCTCTCTCGGCGCTGGTGCCAGTGCTCTCTCTCTCGGCGCTGGTGCCAGTGCTCTCTCTCTCGGCGCTGGTGCCAGTGCTCTCTCGGCGCTGGTGCCAGTGCTCTCTCTCTCGGCGCTGGTGCCAGTGCTCTCTCTCTCGGCGCTGGTGTCAGTGCTCTCTCTCTCGGCGCTGGTGTCAGTGCTCTCCATCTCGGCGCGGGTGTCAGTGCTCTCCATCTCGGCGCGGGTGTCAGTGCTCTCTATCTCTGCGCAGTTGTCAATGCTCAGTCTCTATTATGGTGCTGGTTTCAGACAGTGAGGGAGATAGCAGTGGAGAAGCCAATCAGCAGGCAGTGCCAGCACCATGGCTGAGGATCAGCACTGGACTGGCACATCCGGACCACCGCAGTGGAGCCCTGCATAGGTGGGGTTAAGGGCCGAGCAGAGGGAGGGGCTCAAGCACAGGTTGGCACACTGGGACACTGGCACAGGATTGCGCTGCCCTGACTGTGGCACTGATCATCTCCTGCACCCCCTTCATAGCCTGGCCTTGCCTCTCCTCCATGGCCTTCATGCGCTCCTGAATTGTCAAAATTTCACAGATAAAAAAAAAAGAATGCTCGTCGTTGTCGATCCCAGATTCACTTAATACTTTTGTTATGTCAGTGTCCATGTTGTGGGACTACGTGTTCACAGCTAGTATTTTGTGGCTGAAAATATGACCTGGAGGTTTTTAAGGTTAGCCTGCCATTAAAGTCAATGGGGTCCGCTGTGAACCTTGCAGTACGCAAACTTTTGGCCATGTTCGCGGTTTGCGTTACGTCCGGTCGGAAGTTCAACCATCACTAGTGACAATATGTTAACATTAGAAATTTTGGGTGAACCCTTTTGTAAACTGCTATAGAATGAAAAACAGGGATTTTAAGTTCACACATTTCAATACATGTTTAATTAAGCTGGTCAACTGCGTTAAAGTAATCCCTCTGTGGCCAGTAGTGTTTCTCCCCCCCCCCCATTATATTGTAGTGTACAGATTGGGGGTTCATCCAGAATTTCAGACCTAAACCTCGAAGCACACCCCCCCCCCCTCACTTTGTGTGTTTTCCTCATGTTGGTATTGTGTCCACAATAGCAATTGCAAAACAGAGTAGGACTGGCCATAGAGGGATTACTTTGGACACAGTTGGACAGCTTAAAAGGAGAAGTATAGTCAAAGCTCACTTGGCTGTACTTCTGTGGATCACAGGAGTGCAGTTTGTTTTGCACTGTGACCCTTTTCCGCAGACAGCGGGCTGAAGACTGCTGCTGGTTGAGGTCACAGTCGGTCCAGGCTTGGGCAAATTTGCGACAATGAAGTCGGGTTCAGCTTACATGCCTGGACCGGCACTCGGCTCAGCCTCAGAGCCTAAGCCAGCCGCTCCTGCCTCCTCCACAACCCAGCACTCCAATGAGTGCTAGGGGGGGCAGAGCAAAGAGCTGCCGACTGACAGCAGCAGCTTTCTGGTCAGGCAATTGTGAGAACCAAGCGATAGGAGATGTTCGATCACTCAGTTCTCAGTGTTAGAGGCGCTACATCAACCCAGGGAAGTATGATTCTTAAAAAATAAAAAAAACACCATACATCTCTTTTAAACATATATTGCAATATGTGTGAACTAAAAATCCCTGTTTTTCCATTATATAGCAGGCACACTATGTGCACAACAGGGTTACATAGTTAGTCTAGTTAAAAAAATAAAAATAAAAAAAAGCACAAGTCCATCTAGTTCAACCCATAAAGATTAAAAAACATTTTTTTTTTTACAATCCTATACACACAGTTGATCCAGAAGGCAGCAAAGAAACAACCAGCAAAGCATTAAACAATTTTCTCCAGCAAGGGAAAAAAATCCTTCCAGATTCCCCAAGAGGCAATCGGATACTTCTTGGATAAACTTTACCTATAAATATTAGCAGGAGTCAAGCCCTGGGGAAAAAAGTGTGGGAACTCCCACCCAAGATCCACTCCCGCACCAAAAAAAAAAAAAAAAAAAAAAAAAATAGATGATACGCTCATATGCACAAACGCTTCAAAAGTGATATTTTTCATCCAATTTTCGTATTGTGTGTATGAAGCTTAACTGTTCCTCAAACATAAAAACTGTAATTCTCTGAATAATCAGCATTCATTCAATTGTGGTTCCATGCAATGTGAACATCATGTTCTGATCTTTATTGGGGAATTTTATTTTGTATATAGTGTTTACACTTATCATTGAACAGAGTTTGGATAACACAGGGTTAAACGGAAAGGTCATAAATGAACTGCACATTATCTGGACAGAATGCTTAGGGAGATAGTGATGTGTTTCAGTTTAGATGTAGGTTAGCTTGAGGGGCTGCAAACTCTGCAGGGCTCCAACACACACTAGCTGCTATTCCAACTCTTCACATATTACCACATAAACTTCCCTCCTGGCATTAAACTTTGCCAGGTATTGTGCTCAGCTTACCACCCCAAACTGATGTTCCTCCCTCAGCTCACCTCTCTCCCTGTATGTCCTGTGAGCAGAATAGCTGATCTACCCGTCAGCTAGACCTAGACCTGATCTACCTGTAAGCTAGCTGTGATTGACAGGTAGATCGAAGCGGAAGCTGTCATGGGGCCCCCTACTGGCAATGCCTGAATGGTCAGGTGTGCGGCACTTACTATTGCGAGCTGTGTCGGCAGCTGCTGGTGTAGCACCTGCCACACAACTCGCATACTTCAAAGTCTTGCAGGACACAACTGCTAACGGGAACTTCATTCCCAATGCGTTCCCACAGGACTTGAGCCCTGAATATCAGTATCAAATAGTAATATGCATTAGTTCATCCAGAATTTAGGGCGGCACAGTGGTGTAGTGCTTAGCACTCTCGTCTAGCAGTAAAAAGGGTCGCTGGTTCAAATCCCAACCACGACACTACCTGCCTGGAGTTTGCATGTTCTCCCTGTGCCTGCGTGGGTTTCCCCCGGGTACCCCGGTTTCCTCCCACACTCCAAAGACATGCAGGTAGGTTAATTGGCTTCTGTCCAAAATTGGCCTTAGTATATGAATGGGGACCTTGGATTGTGGGCTCCTTGAGGATAAGGACCAATGAGAGTGTGCGATGTACAGGGATAGTGACAATTGTAGACACTCACTCAGGTTGAACTGGATGGACTGGTCTTCATTCAACCTTACTATGTAATTTCTAGTGTAAACCCAACATAATTGGCCACATGCCAAGTAAGGTCCCCTAGGGTCAACTGATACGGATGCTGCAGCATATTTTTTAAATATTCATTTAATAATAAAAAAAATATATATATATATATATATATATATATATATATATATATATATATATATATATATATATATATATATATATATATATATATATATATATATATATATATATATATATATCTCTATATCTCTCTCGATATAGATATAGATATAGATAGAGAGAGAGAGAGAGATATGATGGATATAGATACAGTACCTTGCAAAAGTATTCATTCACTCCCCTTGGCTTTTTACCTATATATATTTTTTTACATTACAGCCTTTAGTTCAAAGTTTTTTGAATCTGAGTTATATGTGATGAATCAGAACACAATAGTCTAAGTTGGTGAAGTAAAATTAGAAAAATATATACAAAAAACTATTTTTCAGAAATTAAAAGCTGATAATTGGTGCGTATGTATTTACCCCCTTTGTTATGAAGCCCATAAAAAGCTCTGGTGCAACCAATTACCTCCAGAAGTCACATAATTAGTGATGGCCACCTGTGTGCAATCCAAGTGTCACATGATCTGTCATTACATATAAACACCTTTTTGAAAGGCCCCAGAGGCTGCAACAACTAAGCAAGAGGCACCACTAACCAAACACTGCCATGAAAACCAAGGAACTCTCCAAACAAGTAAGGGACAAGTCAAGGTTAGGTTATAAAAAATATCCAAATCTTTGATGATCCCTAGGAGTCCCATCAAATCCTTCATAACCAAATGGAAAGAACTTGGCACAACAGCAAACCTGCCAAGAGACAGCCGCACACCAAAACTCACGGACCGGGCAAGAAGGGCATTAATCTGAGAGGCAGCACAGAGACCTAAGGCAACCCTGGGGGAGCTGCAGAGTTCCACAGCAGAGACTGAAGTATCTGTATATAGGATGGCAATAAGCCGTATGCTCCATAGAGTTGTGCTTTATGGCAGAGTGGCCAGAACAAAGCCATTATTTTCAGCAAAACACAAAATGGCACGCTTTGAGTTTGCGAAAAGACATGTGGGAGACTCCCAAAATGTATGCAGGAAGGTGCTCTGGTCTGATGTGACTTTTTGGCCAAAGAAAACGCTATGTCTGGCGCAAACCCAAATCACCACATCACCCAAAGAACATGATCCCCACAGTGAAACATGGTGGTGGCAGCATCATGCCGTGGGGATGTTTTTCAGCAGTAGGGACTGGGAAACTGGTCAGAGTTCAGGGAAAGATGGATGGTGCCAAATTCAGGGATATTCTTGAGCAAAACCTGTACCACTCTGTGTGATTTGAGGCTAGGACCGAGGTTCACCTTCCCGCAGGACAATGACCCCAACACACTGCTAAAGTAACACTTGAGTGGTTTAAGGGAAAACATTTAAATGTGTTGGAATGGCCTAGTCAAAACCCAGACCTCAATCCAATAGAAAATCTGTGGTCAGACTTAAAGATTGCTGTTCACAAGTGCAAACCATCCAATTTGAAGGAGCTGGAACAGTTTTGCAAGGAGGAATGGGCAAAAATCCCAGTGGCAAGATGTGGCAAGCTCATAGAGACTTATCCAAAGCGAATTGAAGTTGTCATAGCCGCAAAAGGCAGCGCTACAAAGTATTGACTTTAGAGGGGGGTGAATAGTTATGCACATTGACTTTTTCTGTTATTTTGTCCTATTTGTTATTTGCTTCACAATTGAAAAAAAAAAAAATAAATTCATCTTCAAAGCTGTGGGCGTGTTCTGTAAATTAAATTATGCAAATCCTCAAACAATCCATGTTACATACATGGGCGTCCGCAGAACTTTTTCCAAGGGGGGGCATCATTTCAAGGCCACTCATGCTCCGCCCCTTTTCGACAATCTCATGAAAATCTTTACACTGGTAATACATATGTGTTATATAACAGATAATTCATCTTCACTTTGTATTGGAAGTGACTCTGGCGGCTGTGTTCCATGCCCATATAGCCTAGAGAATGTACATCTTTTTACATTGCAATACATCTGTTGTGGCCATATTTTGATCTCATACTGTCACTGTATAGGCTGTTTTCATAAAGATAAAAATATGGCCACAACAGATGTATTGCAATGTAAAAAGATGTACATTCTCTAGGCTATATGGGCATGGTACGCAGCCACCTGAGTAACCTTGCGGACGCCCATGCTTTCAAAAACCAGCCCTGGAAAAAATTTCATACCAGCCCAACAGCATTATTATACCAGCCCAACAGCATAACGTCATTATTTTCTTGTTCATGAAAGGGAAAAACCATGCATTTTAAAGCACATTTGATGAAGAGAGTATTAGATATAGATATGAAATCACATATGGCTATATATATATATATATATATATATATATATATATATATATATATATTCAAATTCCAGTTAATAGTGGTAAGTGATCAATCATCAAGGGGGACCCCAGAAACTCTGAACGTGGGGGGGGGGGAACCACCTTCTGCAGAAAGAATACTCTAAGGTAAGGGGGGTGGGTTACTAATATAAGGAGGAAACCCTTTATATCAGTGCCCCTTACATTATCGTATTCACTCCCCCCTTACATCAGTGACCCCCGACTGGCCTGGCGGTGCTTTCACTGACCTCCTCTCAGGTGCACTGTGCAGGGCTCAGTCAGTCGGCTCCAGCTTGGAGGTCTTATCCTATAGTCTCCTATCCACAGTCCACACAAATCTGACTTCTCCCATGACCCCCATCCCGGCGGTGCTCCCACTTTTGACTCCTCTCCAGACTCCCTCAGAGACTTCAGACATGCTACAGGAGATGGACAGAGACTGCAGACTTGATGCAAGAGCTCAATGCAGCCTCACCAGTGCCCATCAAATTCAGCCTCACTGTGCCCACCAAATGCAGCCTCACTGTGCCCATCAAATGTAGCCTCACTGTGCCCACCAAATGCAGCCTCACTGTGTCCATCAAATGCAGCCTCACCGTGTCTATAAAATGCAGCTTTACTGTGCCGTGAATGCAGTCTCACTGTGCACATCATTGCAGCCCCTCCTGTGCCCCATGTCCCAGTCTGCAGTCCCTGTCTGTGGGAAGGTGTGTTTATGCTCGGTACAGTACCTTGCATGCCAGCAGGATATCCATGACGGCCAGCAGCAGGCAGGGTCTGTTCTCGTTTTGGATGGGGACGGTGCTCCTTCCAGAGGATCTGTCTGCTGTGAGATGGAGTGGTCCCTGGCCACCTGCACCTTCAGCCGTCCTCATTTTCTGGCCCCAGTCTGCCTGCCCTCTGGTCCTGGGGAAGTGGAGTGAAGTGGAGAGCACTGAGTGGGAGTTGGAGAGAAGGGGGAGCAAAGAGTTGGAGAGAAGGGGGAGCAAAGAGTACTGGCGGGGTTGGAGAACACATGGGTGGGGGCAAAGAGTGAGGGGGAGTGGAGATCACAGGGGTGGGGAGTGGAGAGCGCTTGGGGGGGAACTTGAGAGCACTGGGGGGGCCAACAAGAACAGGGGTAGAGAGCACGGTAGGCTGAGAGCACTGGGGGGGCTAAGAGTGTGGGGTGGTGAAGAGCACTGGGGGGGGGGGGACAAAGAGCAGGGGTGAGTGGAGAGCAATGGGGGGGGAGCTTGAGAGCACCAGTGGGGGCCAGAAAGAACAGGGGTGGAAAGCACGGGGGACTGGAGAGCACTATGGGGGGTGGAGAGCACATGGGTGTGCGCAAAATGCAGGGGGAGAGGAGAGTACAGGGGTGGGGAGTGGAAGGTGCTAAGGGGGAGCCAAAAAGGACGGGGGACTGGAGAGCACGGAGGGTAGAGAGCACTGGGGGGGGGCTGGAGAGCACCAGGGGGGCAGATAGAACAGGGGTGGGGAGTAAGGAGGGCTGGAGAGCACTGGGGTGGGGGCTAGAGAGTGATGGAGAGAGCTGAAGAGCACTGGGGGGGGGGGAAGAACAGGGGGGGGGAGCAGGAGAGTGCGGTGGTGGAAGAGAGCACGGGGGGGCAGGAGAGTGTGGTGGTGGAGGAGAGCACGGGGGGCAGGAGAGTGCGGTGGTGGAGGAGCGCACGGGGGGGGGGGGGGGGCAGGAGAGTGCAGTGGTGGAAGAGAGCACTGGGGGGGGTCAGGAGAGTGTGGTGGTGGAGGAGAGCACGGGGGTCAGGAGAGTGCGGTGGTGGAAGAGAAGAGCAGGGGGGGGGGGGGCAGGAGAGTGCGGTGGTGGAGGAGAGCACTGCAGCCCCCCTCCCCCCCTCGATCCTCCTATCCAGGCACTGTAGCACGGATCATGGGCATCTACTCCTGTGTATCACAGCGCTGGATGGCTGTGTTCGGCGGCCGCTCTGTAACACAGTCCCGCCCCCCCCAGACCGGCTCATGTGATAGGCGGAGCGTTGATTCTCTCTACTATCACACGAGATGGTCTGGGGGGGCGGGACTGTGTTACAGAACGGCCGTCGAACCCAGCCACCCAGCGCTGTGATACACAGGAGAGAGCGGACTCAGAAAAAAAAATAATGCAGCATGGCAGCGGCGGCGGCAGTGGCAACACCTTGGGGATTCCAGGGGGGGGGCACTTGACCCCCCTTGCCCCCTGCTGCGGACGCCCATGGTTACATAGTACATAGTTGGTGAGGTTGAAAAAAGACACAAGTCCATCAAGTCCAACCTATGATGTTAGTTCCAGGTTCCACGAAAAATGCCAAGGGTGGTGAATACTTTTGCAAGGCACTGTATATAGCTCTCAAATGGCCTAGTACATATTATATTCATTTAAGCTTAATTCTAGAATATTTCAAAAATGACCCTTGCAGCAAGGGAAATCAGCTGCAATACAAATCTTATTCCTTACTTCACCTGCAACCGACACTTTTCTCCACTCTTCGACATGCCAGGAATTGTGCGAGTCCTGCTGTCTTTGCGTATAGAGCAGGACAACTGGAAACCTTGCGAGTGGAAGAGGAAAAATCTTGACCAGTGAGGGGAAAATAATTACTGCTTATTCCTTTATCCTTAGACTAATTAGGCATTTAACCCTTGCAGCTGGGATTAACGGGGAGAGCACTGCAAGGGCAACTTTTTTTTTACTGCAGCCTTGAGTTGAGCTTTAAGGTATTTACCAAAAAAATTAAAAAAATAAAGAAATAAAGAAATGGTAACTGGATTAACAGGAAAAGAGACACGGATTAAATGTGCTTATTGTTGTCTCCAGACAGGCTTGTAAATTAAAATAAAAAAATAATAAGGCTTTACATGTCAGATCTTCGATGGGTTCAGGCTCTAGTAAATTAAGAGCAAGAGCTTCCAGGTTCCTGAAATGCTGCTGTAGAACAGGATTCTCAAATGCTTCACTCCTGGAGAGAGAACAGTAGGAAAGAGTCATTAATATGTCATGCCATACTGTATCATGTAGTCTAGCTACAGAGTATGGACTATCTTGGTACCCTTGGACTGCATGAAAAAAACTGTTCAAGTATATACAGATAGTCCTCATTTACTGACTTACCGGTTTAACAACCACTCGGACTTATGGCCAGCTCTCCCCACCCAAACGACACGCTGTACATCATTGTATTGTACAGTACAGAATTTGTTTGTGTTCTGTACTTATGCAAATTAAAACAACATTATTGAGTATTGAGCTAGAGATCTGTGTTTAAATCTTTTTTTCACAATACAGTAGTTAAGAATGCTTAAAATATTTATTACTTATGGCTCCTCGTTTAATGACCTGGCCATGAAACGGAACCTGGTCATTAAGGGAGGGGAGTCTGTATATATATTTTTAATTTTTTTGCGCTAACATTAGAAAGTGCATAAAAAAATTATTGGAATAAACATACAATCAAGTGAAAAGAAAAATATGTGATTTAAAACATGTGCAAGCAATATAACAATCCATAAATTACAAGAAAATAAAGTGCTTCAGTGCAAAAAAAATCCATATAAACATTTGAGTTTAACCATAGGGATACTGAGTTTAGAGGTAATAAAGGACAGGTTAAATGGTAGCGTGACAAACGAGAAATATTTTTCTCCTACTGCAAAGTGCAGAAAGCGCTGTTGAGGTGTGTAAATGTGAATATGCAGATAGGCATCTTGGATGTCTTCAGATTGCAGATTCCATGCAAAACTTGGGAATTGGAGCCTGGATTCACACTATAGCGATGTGAGAACCAGCACGATTACAGAGGCGGTTCCTGCATCGCATCTCTTCTGCAGGCAGTTCACACTGCCCTCTGCGAACCGCTGTGGGTGCTAATACGATGTTAATGACACCCGCAGATCGGTTCACAGATCGCAGTGCGAACTGTGGACTTGGACAGGAATCGGATCACATGGGGTGAATCCGATTCCAGTGCGGAGAGGGGGAAAAAAAAAGTCCCTGCACCTTTATGCGAATCCAATGCAAATTCAGCCATACAACTGTCAGGCTGAACTCGCATTGCACAGACATCGCATGCGAATGGCACAGCAGTGTGGGTGCGAATCACCTGTGTCTGTGTTAGCAATGGTGTGAACCAGGTACTTTGTGTAAGGATTTTAGGTCCAGGACAAGATGAATATCCCTGTGGGTTTTGGCATCATATGTAGTTTTGAATAAAATTCTTTGAATCCTTTCACAGGTACTGGGCTACTCCCTGGAACAAGAGATGGTTCAGGACATTCTGACTATCCTTAAGGTGATTTTGCTGGTTTGAGAGAAGAAGGGGTAGAATTGTTAACTGTAGTTTGTACCTCTTTGAAACCATAATTTGAACCCACATGTCTGGGGCATCTGTGACCCCAAAAGTCAGATGGATCCAGAAATAAAACATGTTTCAAATCTTTCCGACGGACTCGAGTCCGGTCGAAAAATCCGTTTGTCTGTATGCTAGTCCGACGGACTAGGGCAGCTATTGGCTACTGGCTATGAACTTCCTTATTCTAGTCCGGTCGTACGTCATCGCGTTAGAATCTGTCGGACTTTGGTGTGATAGCGTGCGGCCCAGTCAATTAGTTAAGTCAGTCGGAACTCCGCCGAAAGGCCGTCGGGAAGACCTAGTCTGTTGAAAAGTCCGGTCGTGTGTACGCTGCATTAGGAGTAAGCATACACCATTTTATGTTCCAAAGTCTTGCACTGAAAAAGGTTGAATTTTAGCCTAGCATCTGAGGCTTGGGAAGAGTATGGAGGTTGTTAGAATATTATTCCAAATTCATAATTCGGCACTTATAGGTGTTATAATATATTTATGGCAAGCTTGCAAAACATATTTGGTTTTATGATTAATCATAATAAATAGTATGTGTGAATTACCTTGATCAAGTGTTCAGTGAAATATATACTCATCTGAAGCTGAGTTAGTAATACGTTTCTAATGTAATCAATTTGAGTATGACATATATGGTATCTTGGTACAGAATGTCATGAGAAGACAAAAAATAGACATGTGTCTACGTAGCTAAAGCAATGATACATTGTGGATTATATCTTGTTAAAATAAGTTTAGAGTAGTCTCAGTTATGTTAATACATATTAGTATATAGTTATTTAATGTAAAGTTGCTAATATGTGTTCATATTATGTAAATGTATGGTTATATGACATTATATGAACAGCACATTATGTCACGTATGGAGTGTTATATGTGAGCTTGTCAATCAAGCTCCATATGACTCTCTGAGTATCTACTTACATTGCAGAAGTTAGCAGATATGAATGTGTGCCATACAAGGTCTTAAATTTGTGAGGTTATGACGTTCACATGTAGCATAAAAGCCGAGATGTTTCGAGATTGAAGGAGGGCACTCATTGACGGACACATACACGTACCCTCATACTCTCACAGACACACACACACACCCTGACATATTCACACAGAGACTGATGACTTGGGACAGCTGAATTCTGCCAGAAGTCTAAGAACGTCATTTCCTGCTTCTTCTTGAAGGACACTCAAGACAGCAGCCATTAAAGCACACATGCTTTCATAAGCTCATTACAGCTTTTTAATTATTCTATTTTCATATATTTTTACCTACACTGAACTATTATACTTTTTACATTGTATTTATGATGCCAACTGTGTGACAAATAAACGCACACTTTCTTTTAAGTCAGTTTGACTATCAATGCTATTGATTCGGAAACGCCTCTGAGATATAGAATATTAGACAATAATAATATTCTTCAGAGGTGTTCTGCATTTTAAGGGGTGTAAAAGGCCCAAAAGAAGGGGATTTTGAATCTTCCACCGTGGAAGGATGACCTTTCCTCCTGTGACATGTTTGATGAATTTGTCCAGCATCTTACCAAAGAGACAGCCTGATTCAAACAGCCAAATAAAAATTGTCAGCAGGTTTGGGGATTTTGGAAGCCTGTGGTTTGCTGTTGAATTAGGCACCTGGCTTGGGTCTGACTATAGGGATTAAGGCCTATGAGAAGGTTTAGGAGCTATTCTTGGCCTCAGAAGGGGAACTAAACATAAAATGCAAAGGTCTTCAAATCCTCCCAAAACAGCTGAATGTCTCTCACCAGAAATCCTGACTGCTCACTTAGGTGCAGCAATAACGCATTTATCTATAACCTCCAGGATAACTGGAACTTCTTGATGGTCTTTAGGACTCCGGATATGGCATCGGAAGAAAGTCTATATAGTGTAATACTGTATAAAAGGACAATATGAACCACAACCGTGCTTTCAGTGTCATTTACAAAACAGCCTGAGACATGTGAACACCAGTGAGAGCCATCACCACACCAAACGTCACCCAAATGTAGTGCGCACTCACTGTCACATATGCTGCCCAAACATTAGGCAGCAATAAGGCTACTGTGAATTAACCATGCAGGTGTCACTGAGATCCTTCTAATCACAATACAGAGGTCACAGGGATCCTTCCAATCACGATACAGGAGGTCACAGGGATCACAGAGCCTGAGAGACAACATTTGTTGCAAGGCAGAGACTAGTTCAGGGTACCAGGTTAAGCCTTGGGTAGTCAAAAACTGGCCGGATGGTTCAGACAGCCAGAGCTCACTTTAAGTGTACAGCAAAGACCAAACAAGAAAAATCCCTGTGTCACTTGGGATAAGGAGAAGTGGTGGGAAGAGGTCACCTCAAACTGAATGGCGGAAACGAGGTGAGGAAAGAAAAGTGCACACTAAACTTAAGTGCATCATTTGTAAACAGATGGAAAAAGGGATAAGTGTGCCCAGCAATCCTAAGGGCTTGATGACATAAGCTTTGCTCTTTGAAGAGTGATCAACAGTGGATTGCTTTTCAGAGGGCGTTTGACAGGTGGTGTGGAGGAAATATCCAGGCTAGTCCTGCAATTGTCAAGTTCAACAGGGTCCATATAGAGCCTGAAAAGCCAGTGCTGAGGATACACTGATCCAGACAGCTGTATATGGATACCTACCCAAGCAGTGCATAGGGAAATGTTGATTGTAGAAAAGAAGGCAAGAAAATGGAAATATAGTAAAAACTGTAAACGTTTCTCAGAAGAAAAGAAAAAAAGATGTCCATTCTTCTAGGACACTAGCAAAAACCTGAAGCATACAGAGTTGTTATACTGGGCTGGTCACGTTTTTTGTTTACCAGTATTCAAATCCTCCTGTAGGTAACCGTTTAACCCTATTGTCCCGTGTCCCCTCAATGAACCAGGAAAAAATACCTGTTGATCCTTCCAGAAATCTTGTTGGCTAACAACTTTCTTTGCTGAGCCTTATTAGCTACTGTACATAGTCCCCAGCAATCTGAGAACTGCAGAATCCTTCCCATCAATGTTAATAGAGAAGGGAATGTTATTATAGCCGTGTTCCTGAGACAACAATGATGCATCTCCACAGACACATTAAGAGAAGTACTGTCATCCTTGGACAGAAAAGTGTTAATGGCAGGATTACCAGTCAAAGGAAAAATAAGCCTTAAAAAACTGCAACTGCAAAATACTGCATTTTAGTTTTAGATCTGCTTTAAATGTCCCATTCCAGTATATTAACAAGAAGTGTTATGTTAAAGAGTTTTACAGAGGCATTAAAAGATTACTAACCTGTATTGAAATCTCAGTTTGCGCACAATTTCTTTCATTTTATCCACCTGTTCATCTCCGGCAGGAACTTTTTCCGGGCCTCCAATTTTACGAATGTCATCAGCAAATGGAATAAAAATGAGGTTGAAACCTGAAATGGAATATATTTAATATAATACATACAGCTATTCAACAGATATCTAAAGAAAAAAAAATGATAAAAATTTAATATGGGTACAGCGTTGCATGACCGCGCAATGTCAAAGTGCAACAGCGCTAAAAGCTGAAAATTGGTCTCGTCAGGAAGGGGGTGAGCGTGCCTGGTATTGAAGTGGTTAATATACAGCCTGTGATTAGGAATTTCTGTTCAAGCTGAAGAATAGGATAATAATCCAAATACACGTTATCTCACACAAAACATCAGTGTGTGTATGTGTGTATGTGCATTTAATTATTTTTTTTTTATTGCACACAGAGTTGTGCTCATAAGTTTACACACCCTGGCAGAATTTATGATTTCTTGGCCATTTTTCAGAGAATATGAATAACACAAAACATTTTTCACTCATGGTTAGTGTTTGCCTGAAGCCATTTACTACCCATCAACTGTTTTTACTCTTTTTAACCGCTTCCCGACCAGCTGCCGTAGTTTTACTGCAGCGGCTGGTCAGGAAGCGGTTAAAAAGAGTTCCACGAGGGGAGATGGCATCACTTCCCCTGTATGCGTTTACACCTACACAGGCAGGGGAGGATTTAATTCGTCAGGACAGATCAGCAGGTCCAAGACAGAAATAATTGGCCTTGGCCTGGAGACTGATTGGTTCTAAAACCTATCCGATCATTGCGGCCGCCGTAAGGAAACATCGCTTTGCAGAATGGCATAGGTGGGCGAAGCGACATTACCTTATGGCAGCTGCGACGATTGGATTAGTTTTAGAACCAGTCAGTCTCCAGGCTCTTTTCCTTTCCAGAGAGAGGAGAGAGCATCCAAATGTGGGTTGCGACAACATTACACTGACAGTACACATAGGCACACATTTCACACTCCAATCACCCCGATTGCCCCCCCCCCCCTCCCGCCCAGTTAACCCCTTCACCCCCTGTCACTGTGTCACCCAGTGCAGTTTTCATATTTTTCTTTGATCATTGTACTGGTGTCATGTGCGATACTAATCAGCGTTAGGGTACCCCAAATAGGGGGCTTTAGGGGGGGGGGGTCCCTAGACCTAATAAAGGTTTAACCACTTGATCACCCCGTCACTAGTATCACCGTTTTAGTGTCATGGGTGACGCTGGTTAGCTAGTCATATTTAATAGCGTCAGGGCACCCGCCGTATATTGCCCAATAAAGGTTTAATCCCCTGACCACCCAGCGGGTGACATCAGTTAGGTTTTAGCGTCAGTCAGTGTCTGCGTTGTCCCAGGCAGCGTCAGATTAGTGCCAGGAGCTCTAATACTGCGTACACGCGATCAGACTATCCGCCGGACTTTGCAGCGGAGGTAAGCCGGACTTTCCGAACGAGCAGACTTGCCCACACACGACCAGACTTTTCCGGCAGACTAGGTCCAGCGGACAATCCGCTGGACTTTTGGCGAAGGTCCGTCGGACTTTTCAAATGAATGGACTTGCCAACACGGAGTAAAGTCCGTTCATTTTGAACGAGACTCCAGTTAGACGGGACTAGAGAAGTCAATGTCGCCACCTCCACCGGCGCCCCCATCCCAAAGCACCTTGTCCCCATGTTGATGAGGACAAGGGCCTGTTCCCAACAACCCTGGCCGTTGTTCGTCGGGGTCTGTAGGCGGGGGGATTATCGGAATTCGGGAGCCCCCTTTAATAAGGTGAGCCCCCTTTAATAAGTCGGAGATCGGCTTTCCAGCCATAATAACCAGCCGCTCGGCTGTTATGCCGGAGGAGCGGGAGGGGACGCCCCCCCTCCCGCCGCTCTTACCGGGGCTCCCATTCAATCGGGAGCCCCGATCGAACATCCGATGCCTCCAGTGGCTAGGGAGAGACTGGAATGAAGCTGTAAGCGGCTTCGTTCCAGTCTCCTAATTGTAAACACAGAAGCGACGTCCGGTTTAAAAAAAAAAATACAGTATTCAGAATCGCCGAAAACAGCGATCTGAATACTTTGAAGTGTAAAGGAGTGATCGGGGGTCATTTAGACCCCCAATCCCTCCATAAAAAGAGTACCTGTCACAACCTATTACTGTCACAGGGGATGTTTACATTCCTTGTGCAAGCAATAAAAGTGATCAAATTTATTTTTATTTTTTTTAAACTATTTATTAATTTTAAAATAAATAAGAATTTTTTTTTAAAGCGCTCCCGTCGCCGCGAGCTCGCGCAGCAAAGAAAATGCATACGGAAGTCGCACCCACATATGTAAACTGTGTTCAAATCACACATGTGAGGTATTGCCGAGCAATAATTCTAGCACTACACCTCCTTTGTAACTCTAACCTGGTAACCGGAATTTTTTTTTTAAAGCGTTGCCTATGGAGATTTTTAGGTACCGCAGTTTGTCGTCATTCCACGAGTGCGTGTAATTATAAAGCGTTACATGTTTGGTATCTATTTACTTTTACGCAACATCCTTCACATTATGCAAAAAAATTGGGCTAATTTTACCATTTCATTTTTTGAAATTCATGAAAGTGTCCCAAAAAGTTGCGTTTAAAACACCGCTGCACAAATACCGTGTGACATAAAATATTGCAACAATCGCCATTTTATTCTCTAGGGTCTCTGCAAAAATAAATAAATTATATATAAATAATATATTATATATGTTTGGGGGTTCCAAGTAATTTTCTAGCAAAAAATATGGATTTTAACTTGTAAACATCAAATGTCAAAAATAGGCCTAGTCATGAAAAGGTTAAAGTAGTTTATTAGACAGCTCCGGGGGTGGTCTTCCGACTTCGGGGGTCTTCTCGCTGGGCTCCTCCGCTATCTTTTACTAGCTGAGGAGCCCGGCTTTCTCCTTAGTTGCCGCCGTCCGTTGGTCTTCTTCCAACTTCGGGGGTCTTGTCCCGCTCTTCGGTTCTTCTGCCGGGCCTCCGCTATTTTCTTCCAGCTCTTTTACTAGCGTTGGCCCAGTCTTCTAGTTTGTTGCCGTCGCCTTTTCTTCCTTTCAATGTTGACACGACGCTCTCTTCGGCCATAATGCAAGGGACACATTGCGCAGCGACTTATATAGGCATAAGGGCGTGGTCACCGGGTGATGGCACATGGTGACCCCGTCCCTTATGTCACAGTTCCAGCATCCCCTGGGACTGACATAAGGGGCGGGGTCACCATGTGACATCACTCGTGACCCCTGCCCCTTATGCCTGTATAAGTTGCTGCGCAACATGTCCCTGGCATTGCGGCCGGGGAGAGTGTCGTGTCAACATCGGAAGGAGGAGAAGGAGGAGAAGGAGAAAGAAAGAGGAAAGAAAGAAAAAAGAAGAATAAAGAAGAGGGAGGAGGCGAAAACGACGAACGAGAAGACCGGGCCAACACTAGTAAAAGAGCTGGAAGAAGATAGGGGGGCTCCTGGATTCCAATAAGACCCCCACCCGCAGACCCCGACAACCAATGGCCAGGATTGTCAGAAAGAGGCCCTTGTCCTCATCAACAAGTTCTGGCGCTCGCCCATGTTGAGGGCACATTGCCTGGTACCGCTCGGGGGGGGGGCACTTGCTCGTCCTCACCCCATTTCCTGACTGGCCCGGGCTGGGTGCTCAGATAAGGGTCTGGTATGGACCTTGGGGGGACCCCCACGCCGTTTTTCTGGTGTAGGGGTTCCTCTTTTAAATCCATACTAGGCCACGGGGCTCGCGAGGTGTCAATCTCGCCGATGGAGGTGGCGACACCAACTTCCTTCACGGAGTCGCGTTCAAAATTAACGGACTTTACTCCATGTGTGGGCAAGTCCGTTCATTTGAAAAGGCTGGCGGACTAGCACACAGATGGGCGGATTGTGGACTAGCCAGTCCGGTGGACAGTTTTGAGTCAAGACTTCTTTCTAAGTCCGCTGTACTTTTGGGAAGAAAAAGTCCGCTGGAGCCCACACACAGGTGAATTGTGAAGAAAAAGTCTGATCGTTTGTGGCATAACACGCACCATACACCTCTCTTAATAGTATAGTGTCTGAACGGATCAATATGTTTGAACTATATTAGCGTCCCCAATAGTTTAGAGTTCCCAAAAACGCAGCGTTGGTGGAATCAGCCCAGATCGATGCTAGCACTTGCATTTAGCCCCTCCGCACAGCCCACCCAAGTGCAGTATCAATCGATCACTGTCGCTTGCTAAACACATAAGTGCAGCATTCGCAGAGTCAGGCATGATCCCTGTGAACGCCAACAGTTTTTTTGTTAGTGTTTGAAGCAGTCGCTGACAGTCAGGTGCTTTTTTTTTTCCTGCGAGTCTCACTATTGTATCAGTAAATTTAGAGGCCAAAATGTCCAATCGAAGGTATACTAGTGAAGAGGCCTACACGTTTCTGAGCCTGACACATAAGAATGAAGAGAAAGTCACCCATCTGTCCGATTCTGGCTCAGAATACGAACCAGTAGACACCAGCGGTACCCTGACAGATAGCTCTGACGACGGAGTTGTGGTCCCTGCCAAGGACAGGCGTACCTGACACCGTTCTGCTGTTACTAGTGCTGCTCATCCTTCTGGCAAGCACAAGCGGCCTAGTACATCCTGGTCATACATTCAGCACTGCAGTGGCACTTGGTTACGTGGCGAGTCCCATAAGTGCAGTTCAAGCTGGTGCGGCAGCTAGCACAAGTAGTGTCCTGCAGCCACCAAGAAGACAAACACAGGCCTGTCGAGCACATAGTGCCCTTCCCACTGCATTTGCCAATCCTAATTGAGAACTCCCCACTTCTGCAGTGCCCGTAATTCCCCCATTCACTGGCCAAACTGGAATTCAGGTGGAAACGATTTTACGTCACTTGATTTTTATTCACTGTTTTTCACGGGTCTCTATTGATCAATTGTGGACCAAACCAATTTGTATGCTGGTCAATTCATCGCCACTAATCCCCAGTTGACCCTTGCCAGAGACTGGAGACCCATTATGCTCTCCGGATTTAAGACCTTCCTGGGCCTATCCCTACTCATGGGCATAACCAAAAAAAGTGACTTGCGGTCATATTGGTCAACTGACCCAATTCACCATATGGCCGTGTTCTCTGCCTCCATGACCAGGACATAAGAGCAGATCTTGCAGTTCATGCATTTCAATGACAATGAACTCTGTCATCCTTGGAGTGACCCTGAATACGATCAGCTCTACAAAATTCAGCCCCTCGTAAACCACTTCAACCAGCAGTTTACAGCCTTGTTTACTCCCAATCAAGTTGTCTGCGCTGATGAGTCCCAGCTTAAGTTTTCTCGCCGCTTGTCATTCAAACAGTAACTTTCCAGCAAGCGTGCCAGATATGTGGTCATGATAAACAAGCTCTGTGACAGGGCAACAGGCTATACATATAGTTTTATGGTTTAGGAGGGAAGACAGTTACGTAGAGCTGGAGAACTGCCCTGACTACATAGGGAGCGCTGGTAAGATTGTGCGGGACTTGGTGTCACCCTTATTCGGAAAGGGGTACCACTTGTATTTGGACAATTATTGCCACTTTTTAGTCACTCGTTTAGATCGCACAGTGCCACATGCGCCAATTCCATGATCAATCACCGAGGTTTACCCCAGCGGCTTGTAGATTCCCATTTTAGGCTGGGGGAGAGAGCCTGCTTGAAGTTTAATCATTTGCTCGCTGTAAAGTGGAGGGATAATAAGAATGTTTTTGTTCTGTCCTCTCTTCACGCAGACGCGATGGTCCAAATTCCTACGGAGACTGTTGTGGAGAAACCCCTTTTTGACCACGAATATAACCTTAATATGGGAGCGGAGGACCTCAATGACCAGTTGTTGGCGCCGTACCCAATTGCCCATAAGGCCAAACGCTGGTATAAAAAAAATGTCTGTATATTTATTCCAATTGGCTCTGCTGAATGCTTATGTGCGATACAAAGCTTCAGGATGAACTGGACCCTTACTTAAATTACAGGAAGAGATCATCACAGCTTCCAATCCAAATGCAGTGAGCCGGCTGCATGAGAGGCATTATCCGTATGTCCTCCCTGGTACCCCTACCCAAAGAAATCCCCAAAGATTATGTTGTGTCTGTAGAAAGTGCGGATTTAGGCACAACACCCACTTTTATGTGCAAATATATAAAAAAAAATTAAGAAAAAAATAATAAAAAAGAGCCTTTAATACAAAATTGTCACTAAATGATATATTATTCAAACATGGTATGGTTATATGTGGAATTACACCCCAAAATACATTCTGCTGCTTCTCCGGAGTATGGGGAAACCACAGGCGAGAGTTTTTGGGAGCCTTCCCGCATACAGGACCCCAAAAACCAAGCACCGCCTTCAGGCTTTCTAAAAAGGTGTAAAATTGTGATTTTACTCCTCATTACCTATCACATTTATGGAGGCCTTGAAATGTACAGGGAGCACAAAAGAATGTATTTTGGGGTGTAATTCCACATATAACCATGGCATGTGTGAGCAATATATCATTTAGTGACAACTTGGTGTATTTTTTTTAATCACTTGTGGCACAAAAATAAAATATTCAATGGGCTCAACATGCCGCTCAGCAATTTCCTTGGGGTGTCTACTTTTCAAAATGGGGTCATTTGGGGGGGGGGGGGGTACTGCCCTGCCATTTTAGCACATCAAGAAATGAGATGGGCAGTAATAAACTAAAAGCTGTGTAAATTCCAGAAAATGTACCTTAGTTTGTAGATTCTATAACTTTTATGCAAACCAATAAATATACACTTCTTGACATTTATTTTTACCAAAGACATGGCTGAATACATTTTGGCCTAAATGTATGAATAAAATTGAGTCGATTATAAAAAAAAAAAAAAAAAAAAAAAAAAAAAATCGGTCTGTTTATATATGGCAAAAAATAAAAAGCAGAGGCAATCAAATTCCAAACGAAAGCTCTATTTTTGGGAAAAAAAAGCATGCTAATTTTGTTTGGGTACAGCATTGCATGATCACGCAATTAGCAGTTAAAGCAGCACAGTGCCAAATTTTAAAAATCGCTCTGGTCATTGAGCAGCCAAATTTTCCGGGGCTGAAGTGGTTGCATCATAATCACAACAGAATCTACCCAAATGACCCTGATAAAAAATTGAGATACACTGGTGATTTTGGCCTGATAGCATGCACACAAGTTTACACAAAAGGGTTTGAATGACTATTAAAAGGTAACCATCCTCACCTGGGATCTGTTTGCTTGTACTTAACGTGTATGTATAAAAATACGATGTTTATAACAGCCGGTTCACACTGCCGGCGATGCGAGGCGACACCGACTTGCCTCGCCGCGACCTCAGCGGCGATTTGCAAATGACTTCTGTATAGAAGTCAATGCAAGTCGCCCCGAGGTCGCCCAGAAGTAGTACAGGAACCTTTTTTCTGAGTCGGAGCGACTCGAGTCGCTCCTCTCAGAACGGTTCCATTGTACAGAACGGGGGCGACTTGTCAGATTGCGGCGAGGCAAGTCGTGTCGCCTCGCATCGCCCGCAGTGTGAACCGGCCCTTACTGTAAAATACTTTTCTTTGAAGTACATCACGGGACACAGAACCACAGTAGTTCCTATGTGGGTTATATAACACCTTAAGGTGATGGACACTGGCATGCCCCAAGACAAAAAGGGCACTTCCTATATAACCCCTCCCACTACTGGAAGTACCTCAGTTTTGTACCCAATCAATACAAGTGTATACCAAAGAAGGGAGGGACCTCTGTGTAAGCCGTTATAAAAAAATCCTATTTTCTTATTGTACATCACAGGGACACATAGCCATAGTAGTTACTATGTGGAATGTCCCATAGCAGTGGCAACTGAAGGGAGGGAGACAACAAAAGTAGGGCACCAAGAGACTAGGAGGACTCTGCGCCCAAAGGCGATATCCTCCTGACCTTTTACATCTACTTGATAGAATCCGGTAAATGTATGGACTGAAGACCAAGTTGAGGCCTTGCAGATCTGAGCCATAGAAGCTTGGTGATGCACTGCCCAAGAAGCACTAACAGCCCTGGTGGAGTGAGCTTTAATATGAAAAGAAGGAATTTTCCTCTTTAAACCATAATAATATAATAATATATATATAATAATAATAATAATAATCATTTGACTAATCCATTTAGAAATAGAAGACTTCGATGCTGCCTGTCCTCTTAGGACCTTCTGGCAGCACAAACAAAACATATTTTACGAATCTGAGCGGTCGCTTTTAAATAGACATTGACCGCCCTCACCACATCAAGAAAATGTAGTGACTTTTCTTCCACACAACGAGGTTCTGGAAAAAACATAAGAAAAATATCCTGGTTTAAATTAAAACCGAATATCACCTTCGGTAGGAAATTAGGATCAAGTCGCAATACTACCTTATCCTTATGAATAATCAAATACGGCTCTTTACAAGAAAGAGCAGCCAACTCTGATACTCTTCTTCCAGGAGATATGGCAACCAAGAAAACAATTATGCTCATCAAGACGACCAAGGGAATATCTCAAATTGAATCAAATGGCTGTTTTTGTAAAGCCGACAGTACTAAATTTAAGTCCCAAGAGTTCAGGGGTGATCCAACTGGGGGATTAATCCGTGTTACCCCCTGAATAAAGTTACCAGAGAGTGTGAAGCAAGTGAATGTTGAAAAAATACAGATAAGGCAGACACCTGGCCCTTGATTGTACTTAAGGCCAGCTTCATCTCTAATCCCATCTGTAGGAAGTCAAGGATCCTACCTATGACATTTTCTGGGGTGTCAAACCATGGATTCACACCAGGAGACAAATGTCTTCTAGACTCTATAGTATATGATTCTAGAGGCTGGCTTCCTAGCATTAACCACAGTAGAAACTACTGAAGTTGACAGCCCATGGTCCTTTAGAATGTGGGTCTCAATAGCCAAACTGTTAAATTTAGTGCTTTTAAGGTAGGATGGAATACCGAACCTTGCAAGAGAAGGTCTGGCCCCAGTGGTAGGGTCCAAGGGTCCCCTACCGCCATTTTTATGATCTCGGTAAAACAAGATCTCATGGCATACAAGAATCACCTCCTTCTCTTCTCGTTTGATCCTACAGAGAAGCTGCAGAAGCAGTAGAACAGGAGGAAACACATAGATCCGTGAGAACCAATCCCATGGAAAGGCCAAGGTATCTTTTCCGCATGCCATTGGATCCCTTGTCCTTGATACAAATTATCGATCTTGTTGAACCTGGACGAAAACAGATCCACATTCAGAACTCCCCATTTTTGACATATTGACAGAAAGATGTCGGAATGAAGGGACCATTCTCCCAGGAACAATTGTTGGTGACTCAAGTAGACCGCCTGCCAATTCCCTATACCTGAAGTGAAAATTTCTGATAGGCGAGGAACGTTGCTTTCTGCCCAAGAAAGAATATGATTCACCTCTCTAGGCCACATGACTTGTCATGCCCCCTTGGTGATTGATGTAGGCCACTGCTGTGGCATTGTCGGATTGAATCCTGACAGGATAATTCCGTAGTCTGAGCATCAAGGCCTCCAGGGCCAGGCATACTGCCCAAATCTCTAGAATATTGATGGGCAAGGTCTTCTCTCATTTGGACCATTTCCCCTGGACAGATGCTTCTTCCAGGACTGCTCTCCAGCCCAGAAGGCTGGCATCTGTTACCACCTTCCAGGTGACTGATAGAAAGGATTTCCCTTTTTGAAGATTCTTGGATATCAACCACCAATTGAGGCTCTGATGCACATTGGGGGATAAATGCATTGGGAAGTCCAGAGCTTGGACCTTCTTGTTCCAAGTAGACAGGATACTGTTTTGTAGCAATCTTGAATGAAACTGCGCATAAGGAACAGCCTCCAAAGAGGCCACAATCTTTGCCAACAATTTCATGCAAAGTCGAATAGAAGGATTCTTCTTTGTTTTGACCAACTGAATCAGTTCCTTTATGTAACTGATCCTTTCCTGGGGCAGAAACACCCTCTTCTGAGCTGTATCTATGATCAGCCCCAAGTACTTCAATCGCCTTCATGGTTTTAAGGAGGATTTCTCTAGGTTGAGAATCCAACCTAGGTCTTCCGGGGAGCTGACTGCAGTGACCAAAGTCTGGTTTAAGCGGGCTACCGATTGATCTATCAAGAGTCGATTGTCTAAGTAGGCTAGTATTGTTATACCTTTGGCACTTAACCTGGCTAAAGGAGGAGCCAGGACTTTAAACACTCGAGGTGCAGTAGCCAGATCGAAAGGTAGAGCTACAAACTGAAAATTAAGATTTTCTACCTCGAAGCTTAGAAATTTCTGATGAGCAGGAAAAATCTGCACATGGAGATAAGCATCCTTGATGTCGATTGATGCCACAAGTTCTCCCCCCATGTCCCTACTGATCAGATTGACTTCATGTGAAAGGAACAGATATTTAAAAATGGTTTCAGATGTTTGAGATCTAAAATGGGATTGACAAACCCATTTGGTTTTGGAACCGCGAACAGGTTTGAATAAAAGCCCAAACCTTGCTCTTCCAAGAAGACCTCCAATGTCACTTGAGATAAAAGATGATCCAGAGCTAGAAAGAGAGACGACTTTTTAATTGGATCTCTGAGAACATTTGATCTGAAAAAACCAAGGAGACGGGAACTCTCGGAACTCGAGTTTGTTACCTAGAGAAATTGAGGAAGCCACCCATCTGTCTTGACATTGTTCCTGCTAGACCCTTGAAAACTCTAGAAGCCTTCCCCCCACTCGAGCGAGCGGGGGCGTCTCTTCATAAGGAGGCTTTAGTATTTTGTTTTGTGGGTTTCCTCCCCCAGGTCCTCTTTTGGCCCTGGGACTGACCCTGAGGTTTACCTCTTCAATCTGACAGTGGAGGCCTTCGTGATTGCCTGGAGGCTTCTGCCCCTGGCACTGGAGAAGAAGTATGTTTAAAAGTAAAATGCTTAAAGAGGAAGTAAACCCTAATGGGTTTACTTCCTCTTTCATTTCCTGCAAAGGCAAAGCATAATGGACTACTATGCATTGCCACACAGCGAAGTCACCGCTGTCCCCTGTAGTCCGGCGCATATATCTTCTCGGTGCGGTCTCGCAGCTCCGCCGCTGTCATTCGGCGAAGCCGCGATGACGTCACTCCCGCGCATGCGCACGGGAGCCGACACGCGCGGCATCTTCTTCGTTGACGATGCCGCGCTCATTGCGCCTGCGCGCCGCTGTCTACGGCGCATGCGCCGTAGACAGCAGTGCCTGTCTTTGGGCAAATATCTCCTAAACCGTATAGGTTTAGGAGATATTTCTTGGACCTACAGGTAAGCCTTAATCTAGGCTTACCTGTAGGTCAAAGTGTGTTGTAAGGGTTTACAACCACTTTAAACGTCTTCTTAACCGGTAAAAGGGAATTTTTCCCATTAGAAATTCTTTGGATATACTTATCCAGATCATCTCCGAATAACCGTTCACCATGAAAAAGGGAAGCTGGCCAAGATCTTTTTGCATGGCGCTTCGGCTGACCAATTTTTCAACCATAGGATTCTACACACATGCATCAGCCCTAGCAAGAGCCGTGAGGCCTGGAGAATAGAATCTTTCATAACGTCTACTGTGAAACACAATATTTCTGATATACCTGCCAAATCCTGGGCCTGCTGATCAGGAATAACTGAGTACATCTGTAAACTGGTCCTTTAAGGACTGAGATACTCCGATCGCTGCCAGAGCAGGCTGAAAGACTGAATCTGCGAACTAAATATTGTTTTAAAAAGGAACTCCAACTTCTTACCTGTTGGATCCTTTAGCATTATGAGCATTGTCAACTGAACAAGTCAAGTTTTTATTTACAGAGGATATAGCAGCATCAATTGCTGGAATTTCCCCTTTCTTGTAAAAGTCTTCCGCCATAGGAAGTATTGAAAACTTTTTTAGATAGAAAAATAGGATTTTTGTACTCGCCGTAAAATCCTTTTCTCTGAAGTTCGTTGACGGACACAGCTCCAGTAATCTTGACCATAGGGTTATTACGCCACCTTCAGGAGAAGACTAGGCATAACATGCAATACATGTGAAAAAACAGAACTTTACAGTTCCGCCCAGGGGGCGGTCCCTCTGGTAATAACCCCTCAGCCTGCTTCCTGCAGCTCAGTATAACAAGCAGTACAAGGTAAACCAATAGAAGAGGAGGGTGCTGTGTCCGTCAATGAACTTCAGAGAAAAGGATTTTACAGCGAGTACAACAATCCTATTTTCTCTTTCGTTCATTGACAGACACAGCTCCAGTAATCTTGACCGTAGGGACGTCCCCAAGCAGTGTCATAACAAGGGGTGGGAACAGCAATAAAACACCCGCTCCCTAACAGGGGAGTCACCATCTTAACTAACGGCATCAGAACTTGCGATCAACAAATGCAGCAGTGCATTAATACTCAAAGTTAACGGTTTCTTTAAAACAGAAAATAAGAGTGCAAAATTGCAACATTACACAGCCACCTGCAAAACTTTGCGGCCAAAGCATGCATCCGATGATGCACTTACATCCACTTTCTAGAATTTGGTAAAGGTGTGAACGGACGACCAAGTCGCCGGCTTATACACTTGAGTGACTGACGCTCAATGTCGGAAAGCCCCAGAGGTTCCAACTGCCCTAGTGGAATGGGCCAGGACAGGAAAGGGGGGCACTTGCCCCTTCAAGGCGTAGGCTTGTAACACAATCTGTCTGATCCACCTGGAAATGGTGGCCGACGAGACCGCCATACCTTTTTTCGGACCAGCTACCGAAACAGAGCGTCTAACTTCCGAAAGGGAGCCGCGGCAGACAAATATACCCTTAGGGCCCGGACCACATCCGGGGAATGAAGAGCCACCTCCTTAGGATATGTCGGTATAGGACACAGAGATGGTAACACAATGTCTTCATCGATGTGAAACGCCGAAACCACCTTTGGCAGAAAGGAAGGTTGCGGATGCAACACCACCTTATCCTTATGGATAACCAGATAGGGCAACTCGCAAGACAAGGCCGCCAGTTCTGAAACCCTCCTGGCCGATGTAATGGTCACTAGGAAGACCACTTTCTGGGAAAGAGTCAACAAGGGAATTTCCCTGATGTTCTCAAACGGCGGTTTCTGAAGCGCGGATAGCACCAGATTCAGATCCCAAGGGGGCAAAGGTGGACGCACTGGAGGGACTACATGCCGGACCCCTTGTATAAAAGTGCTCACTAGAGAGTGAGACGCAGGGGTCATTGGAAAAAACACAGCCAAAGCTGATATTTGTCCCTTAATGGTGCTTAAAGCCAATGTCTGGTCTACTCCTTGCTGTAGGAACAGCAGGATCCTGGAAACGGAATAGATGCGCTGACGCCACCCCTTCTCCTCACACATGGAGATGTAGGTCTTCCTGGTAGGATGGTATATCTTCCAAGAAGAAGATTTTCGTGCCCTCAACATAGTTGAAATCACAGAGTCCGACAGGCCCCAGTTTCTTAGCACCTGGCTCTCAACAGCCATGCCGTTAAACCCAATGATGGTAAAGCAGGATGGAGAATCGGACCTCGAGGTCTTTTCGCAACTTTAGTCGCCAGGGAGTGTCTGCAACCAGGCATACTAGGTTGGCGTACAAGGGACGCCGAGGCCAATCTGGGGAAATCAGTATCACTGGAATCCCCTCGGCCTCCACTCTGCGGAGCAGGTGTGGTAACAGTTTTAGCGGAGGAAAGGCATAGATCAGTCGGTACTGACCCCATGGAGCCACCAGCGCGTCTCATGCATCTGCCCAAGGATCTCTTGTCCTGCATACGAATCTCGGCACCTTCCAATTGAGATGGGAGGCCAGGAGATCCACGTCTGGTGTGCCCCACTGCAGGCAGAGCAGCCTGAACACCTCCGGATGCAACGCCCATTCTCCTGGGTCCAGCATCGGACGCCCTCTTAGTCTCGTCAACCATGTGGAGAGGCATAGCCTGATCGCTCGGAGCTCAAGCACATTGATCAGCAACTTGGATTCCTCCCCTGACTAGAGGCCCTGGGTTGACTGTACTCCCAGTACTCCACCCCAGCCACTCAGACTGGCGTCCATTGTGATCACTGTCCAATGCAGAGGTAGGAACGACTTCCCAGGCAGAAGTGCCCGGGACCTAAGCCACCAGAGCAGGGAGTCCCTGATTGACCGAATCTGCCGATCCAGGGATAATGGAGATCTGTCCCCTTTTGTCAATATCTCCTTCTGCAAGACTCTGGTGTGAAACTGGGTGTGCGGTAGCGCCTCGAAGGAGGCCACCATGAGGCCCAGGACTCACATGCAGAAACGCAGCGACTACCAGCTGCGGTTCATCAATAGCTTTACCGCAGCTCAGCAGTAAGCCTAGGTACTGCAAGCGCCGAGTCGGTATAAGCACCGACTTTTGAGGTTAAACAGCCACCTAAATTCCTGTAGGGTTTGCATGGTGATTGCCACATCCTCTGTCTGAGTCAGAAGCTGCTCTCCGGAGGAGATTGCCTAGGTAACCTACGATTGTGATCCCGCGTTGTTGCAACAAAGCCAAAATTGGAGCCAATACCTTGGTAAAGACTCGGGGTGCTGATGCCAAGCCAAAAGGGAGAGCCACAAACTGGTAGTGGGCTTCCCCTACTGCAAATTGCAGAAACCTCTGATGCCTGAGGCATATGGGTATGTGCAGGTACGCATCCTGGATGTCCAAAGACACCAGGGAGTCCCCTTGATGGAGTGCAGCAACCACTGTGCAAACTGATTCCATTCTGAACCTCTGTACTTTTACAAAGCAATTGAGGGCTTTCAGGTCCAATATTGGAGGTACCCCTTCCTTTTTGGGGACTACATTTTGGAGTAGAACCCCTGAAACCTTTCCGATTCTGGAACAGGCACCATCAACCCGCGGCTTAGTGGGTCCCTTACTGCCCCCGATAGGGCCTCCCGGTGTGCCGGGAGTAAGGGCATTCAGGAAGGGAAGAATCTGTTTGGTGGCCAAGAGAGAAACTATCTTGTAGCCAGAAGAAATCAGTTTGCAGACCCATTGGTCGGACAGCCGAGAGGCCATCGGGCTGCAAACTCCTGAAGGTGACCCCCACCTGAGAAATGGGTGGGGTCAGACCTTCATGCGGTAGCACTTTTGCTCGCAGGCTCCTTAGGCTTGCGGGTCCAGGGACACTTTTGTCCCTCAGAGGTCGACCTGTCAGACTGGGAGCGTTTAGCCGAAGTCCCGGACGGACGAAAAAGCCTCTTTTGAGCATAAAAGGAGGGCCCTTGCCTGCGACATGGCTCCTTAGTTTTCCTGGCCTGTGGGAGCAAGGTACTCTTCCCACCTGTGACATTCTTAAGGTCATCCAACGAGGCTCCAAAGAGCCGCTCACCAAGGGTGGGTAGATCCGTCAAGGCTTCTAGTTCCACGCAGACAGTAGCAGCCCGCTGCTTCTCCGGTTCACGGTGCAAACGTTTTGCCCATTCAGTAAGTGTCTGCGACACAAGTGCTGTGGCCAGTACTGGTCGTATTGCAGACCCCACAACTGTAAACAAGGGGCCACTGCCTCGGCCTTCCCGTCGGTAGGGTCCTTAAATGCAGGAGTCCCTTCTACCGGGATCGTGGTTACTTTGTTTAACATGGATACTGGGGGTCCACGATCGGAGGAGCCAACCATTTTTTAAGAAGGCTCTCCCCAAAAGGGGTAGCACACCGTCATTCTTTTTAGGGACCGAGAAGGTCCGTTGCGGGCTTCCCCATGCCTTGTATATGAACTTATCGAAATAAGTCAGAAACGGAAACACCTTAGGTGTACGGGCTGGCTTACGGGACCCAAAAGGGACCGCTACTTCAGCAGAGGGACCTGCTGTATCCTGAATTTCAGGGTACCACGCACAGCTGTGATAAGTGCTCCAACTAGCGATTTGTCTTGCGCGGACCCAGACGGGGACTCATCCTCAATGTCCGATCGGTCCTGGTCAGCGTCATCTGAAACAGAGCAGGGGCTGCCAGTCTCGGCAGGGCCCGAGTCTGCATCAGAGCTCTCCCTGGAGGATGGGGGGCAGGGGGCGCTTTTTATCACCTTTGCGCCTGCACACCACCTCCACCCTGGCAACGAATGTTTCAAGGACCGCCGACAAAGCGTCCAAAGGTACTGCACTGTTTGCAGATGAGCCGGTTGCAATTGCTCACCCACCCTGTCTGCCACCCTTGGGGACTTAGGACAGGTGCACAATCCCACCCTCCTAGCTGCTGCAGACTGAGGGGCCCCCACCGCAGGACTCACCCACCCCCACCCAGTGCTGCACCATTTAGTTACAGGCGTCTGCGTCCAGTATCAGCTCCCAGGTGTCCTGAGCAAAAAAAAAAAAAAGTGCCATTCTGAGCAGCAGGGACCAGCGCCGAGGATAAAAACCGCACTGGGCTACCACAAAATGGCCGTCAGCCGTCCTGTATAAGGGACATAATCACAAAGGAAAATGGCCGCCGAGCTACAGAAAAATGGCCCCTGTCCATGCTTTCCACTAAGGCACACAAAAAATTGCAGACAACCAACTGTACACAGTGAATGAACAGAGATAATGGTGGCAGAACAGCGCTATGGCGATCAGCACATGCAGACCTCCAGACACCCAGCGGGGAGACCACAGACACCCGGGGACACAGACACCCAGTGCAGCCCCCAATCTAAGGTCAGAGCCCCCCGGAGGACCCCTGGCTCAGGTACACACACCGCTCAGCAGCCTGTCATGCAGCATCCCCCACGGGGGGGGGGGGGGGGGGGGGGAATAGGGACAGGGAGAGAAGATAGGGACCCCTAATCGATCTCCCAGGGAATGCCCAGCTGCTCAATTCTGCCAAGGCAGGAAGAGCTGTACTTACCATCCGGACGAGCTGGGGACATCCCATCACAGACCCACTCCCAAGCAGTACGGGGTGGCTGCTGGCCATGGCACACTGTGACAAGGATATGGATATCGGTAGTCCGGTTATATGTGTGCCCCAGAGCGTTGCGCTCCGCAGCCGCCCCTGGAGCCTGAGGGGCATGTCGTGGCCGACCCAGTGCATAGCTAGGCCAGGCTGGGGAGACTACAAGGATCTAAATTATCCAGCCTGTCACCCAGCTGGCTGGAACTTGCGCAAAAAGGCCTTTGATAGGCTGGGCTGACCCTTCCTGTCCGCCACCCTCCGGAAGGTGGGGGTGGAGGGTCCTTTTCTCCAAGCCATCACTCACCTATACAGGTCTCCCTCGACTCTAGTAAGGACCCAATTTGCCTTTTTCCCCCCACATTACCCATATCAGACTGGACTAGACAGGGATGCCCCCTATCCCCCCCTTCTATACGCCCTGTGCATTGAGCCCCTAGCTGCCCATATAAGGCAAAACCGAAAATATCCATGGTATTCCGGTCCATACGAGGGATTTTAAGATACCCCTATTTGCGGACGATGTCCTGTTAACCCTGACCCAGCCACAAATTTCCCTGCCGAACCTGCATGTAGAATTGGAATAATACAGTACCCTCTCAGGCTACAAAATTAATAGCTCCAAGACTGATGCCCTCCCTCTCAATATAGCTCTGCAGACACTCTCAGCCCTATCCCAATCATTTGGTTATGCGTGGAAATCGTCCTCCCTAAAATATTTAGGGGTCTCCCTTACCCCCACCTTTAACACCTTATACAAGGCCAATTTCCCACAGCTTTACACTGATATTAGGGCCTCCCTTGCCTAATGGAAAATCTTAAAGCTTTCCCTCCTCGGTTAAAATGGCGATCCATCCCAGACTCCTTTATCTCTATGAGACCCTCCCCATTCCAATCCCAGCAGCACACCTTAGGACACTTCAGGGCGACCTAATAAAAATTCTTCTGGAATTATAAGAGGCATCGGGTTGCTAGATCCATACTATACGCCCCCCCAGAACCAAGGGGGACTCGCCTTCCCCAACAAAGCCAAATATTATTTAGCAGCCCAATTGCATCCTGGCGCACACTCCATGCCTATAACCGATGGACTCAAATCGAAAAGCTGTGGCTGGCCCCAACCCATCCAGACTCCATGCTATGGACTGCAGATATTAACCTCAGTGGGATCCAACTGCTGGGACCAATGGCGCTTGTGTGTACACTGTGGCGACGTGTCAAAACAGTATACCCGCTTACTTCCACAGCATCCCTGGCAACCTCCTTTTTGTTTACCCCCAACGTACCCAACAGCTTGACTTCACAGATATCCCAACATTGGATCAATAGGACCATGTTCCGATATGGCCAGTTGGTAGACACTAGAACCAGAACATTAAGGTCTTTCCAAGAACTAACAGATGCTTTTGACCTGCCCAGACAAGCTTTCTTTAGCTACCTACAAATTTGCCACTTTGCACAGTCCTTCACGCCGACCCTGCAATTCTCCCCCTTAACGGAGTTTGAGAAAATATGCTTAGAGGGCTTGTCCCCCAAAGTTATTGTATCTCGCACCTATCAAATTTTGATAGACGCATCACCGGCAGGTCCGCGGTATACGTATATGGAGAAGTGGGATCAGGATTTTGGGGAGGTCATACCTTTGAAGACATGGCAACTTATCTGCTCATGGGCATCTAAGAGCTCCATATGTACCCTATACAAAGAAAACCAATACAAGGTCATGCTTCACTGGTACCAAACCCCGAAACTGCTCCATACTATATACCCATCAGCCAATTCTCACTGCTGGCGCTGTAGCAGAGAGGTGGGCACACTGTACCATATCTACTGGACCTGCCCGCGTATTATCCCGTACTGGGAAACGGTTCAATCCTTACTACAAGCTGTTTTTGCGGTGCAAGTACCATTGGATCCTAAAATGTTCCTATTGGGCCTCCCTCCTACTTCATTCTCATGAACCTCTAAAAAGCTCTTTGCCCAAGTGCTGACGGCTGGGCGATGCTTAATAGCCCTTTAAAAAAAAAAAAAAAAAAAAAAAAAAAAAAAAGGGGGGGGGGGGGGAACCTTCCTCACGGGATGAACTGCATACCAGAATTAGGGACAGTAAGCGGATGGAATATCTGACAGCCTCCCTAAATAATACTCTTGACAAACATGAGAAGATATGGGAGTTATGGGATAGGATGGAGGCTTCCAATACCAACTGAGCCAGGGTGGATATCCCCCCCAGGGGGGTGCAGGGGTTCGGGGTCTGGTAGGCGTCCTTACTTCTCTCCCTCTCTATCACTTACTCTTCCTTTGTCCTGTGTCTGTCTGTTTGCTATTTTGTCCTTACCTACATTCTTTACTATCCTCTACCCTCCCCTCTCCTGACAATCTAGGTCACACAATTGATAGTTTGGATCAGCGGTATTACTCAGGCCCGGAATCCCTCCTTACACCTGCCTCTATGGTTATGTAATGCTAAGGTTACCGTTTTCTTGTCACGTTAATGTTTCACAATCCACCGGCCTCTGTAGTCGGGTTTACTTGTCACGGCAAGTGAAATGTTGTAAAGGCGGAGTGTGTATCGAGTAATGCATACCATGATAAGTATCTTTACATGTGACATTCTCTTATTACTGATTTTCTCTTTCGATTTCCCTGTATCTGGAAACGTAATAAAACGTCAGTTTTCAAAAAAAAAAAAAAAATCTTGTGCAAAAGGCAAACATTCATGGTCCAGCAGGGAGCCTAGGTGCTTCACTAGGCAGAAAAAAAAAACTGGGCTGCAGGAAGCAGGCTGAGGGATTATTACCAGAGGGACCGACCCCTGGGCGGAACTGTAAAGTTCTGTTTTTTCACATGTATTACATGTTCTGCCTAGTCCTCTCCTGAAGGTGGCGTAATAACCCTAAGTCAAGATTACTGGAGCTGTGTCAGTCAATGAACGAAAGAGAAAATGGTTTATCTGGGTGCTCCCATTCAGAATACATAAGCTTCCATAGCCATGAATGAATAGGAAAAGAATGATCATATTGGGGAGGTGGGCTCATTGACTGACTATGCTGCTGGCAGCAAAAATGTGGAGTGGGCCAACCCAGTGAGAGATTGAACCAACAACCTTTCCTGTGAACCTGATATCTCTGTATCAGGTTCTTCGGAAGAGGAGACTTCAGCCTCTTGCTGGTCCTTTGGAAGAAATTCATCATCTCTTGCACCTTGTTCCTCAGTATGAGGGTCCTGAGCAATGGACGGGCACCGGCTACGCTTAGCCCCAGTCTGGAATGCAAATAAAGCATCAATTTTTTGCTCCAAGCTTAAAATGGTTGAAGAAAAAAACCTCCTCGGTAATATACATAGGGGCTGCAGCTGCAACACTTGCCCCTGCTGATGGCTCACTCTGACCAGCCATATCACTCTCAGGGGAGGATGCCATCTTTTTTGAGATGATTCTAGGCTGCCGTGTGACTGTAGTAGTCTTACTAGAGCCCTTTTTTTATTTTTTATTTTTTTACCCCCCCCTTCCTCTCATAATCCGATGCACAAAGCAGAGGTACTACCAGAAGGAATGCATCCACTGCTTGAGCAATAGTCCAGCTCTATTGCTGCTATTAATGCTCAGCCTAATGCTGTAAATGTGTCAAAAAGGAATGCCTGTGTCAACCAACTTCTTAACACCACCTTTGCTCTTCTGTCCCTCCAGCAGCATGAAACAGCACAAATGGTGCATTTTAAAACCTCCCTTCCCACTCTGACAGTTGATTGATAATAAATGGCTTCAACCAAACACAAACCACAAGTGAAGAAAAGTTTTTTTTTGTGTGTTATTCATATTCTCTGAAAAATGGCCAAGAAATCACAAATTCTGCCACGGTATGTAAAATTATGAGCACAACAACTAAATATATATATATATTTTATACACAAACATACATATACACACAGTATCTCACAAAAGTGAGAGTACACTCCCTCACATTTTTGTAAATATTTTATATTTTTTCATGCAACACCACTGAAGAAATAACACTTTGCTACAATGTAGTGGTGTACAGCTTGTATGACAGTGTACCATTTTCTGTCCCTTCAAAATAACAACACAGCCATTAATGACTAAACCGCTGGCAACAAAAGTGAGTACATCCCTAAGTGAAAATGTCCAAATTGGGCCCAAAGTGTCACTATTTTGTGTGGCAACCATTATTTTCCAGCACTGCCTTAACCCTCTTGGGCATGGAGTTGACCAGAGCTTCACAGGTTGCCACTGGACTTCTCCTCCACGACGATATCACGGAGCTGGTGGATGTTAGAGACCTTGTGCTCACCCACATTCCGTTTGAGGATGCCCCACAAATGCTCAATAGGGTTCAGGTCTGGAGACATGCTTGGACAGTCCATCACCTTTACCCTCAGCTTCTTTAGCAAGGCAGTGGTTGACTTGGAGGTGTGTTTACACCATTATACAAGCTGTACACTCCGTACTTTACAAAGTAACAAAGTGTAATTTCTTCAGAGCTGTCACATGAAAAGATATAATAAAATATTTACAAAAATGTGAGGGGTGTATTCACTTTTGTGAGATTACATCATATATAGCCAAAACTACTAATCGATTATAAAATTAATCGATTACTATTTTCATAATCAATCGGGCAGTAACATAATGGGGTTAAAAAAAACTAAAATTAGCCCTTTGTAGTACAAAAAGCGCAAATAATTGCTACTGTAAATATTACTTTCACTATTGCACAGTAAAAAACAAACCCCTTACAATAGTGATTATTCGCTCTTTTTGTACTATGAAGGACAATTTTTTTTTTTTAAACGCCATTATGTTACTAAATGTCTGGTTACCACCCATGTGCTTTTTGTTGCTTTTTGTAGAAACACACTACAGTTCATTTAACGTTCACATCTATGCTTTTTTCAGCTGCTGTGTATTTGGAAAAGGGTCAAGGACCTTTTTCAACACAAAACAGTGCTTTTGTGGTTCAATATACTTCAATAGAGAAGCTGCAGAAAAGCAGGTAGTGTATTTTTGCAGCAATTTGTGTTTTTAAATCTGCCCCAGAACAAATTGGCCAAAAAAAGGCATAAAAGCAAAAACGCAAATCGAAGCAAAATTATGTGTGCAAAAATCAACATGCACAACAAAATGCACTGCATAAACTGAGAATAAAGCAAACTGCATAGGTGTGTATCGAGCCTTATGCTGGCCACACACTGATCAATTTTCAGACGAGAATATTCATGCGTAAAATCTTAATTTTCACTTACTTTTAACATGGTTTTAAAATGAATGTAATTTCTGAATGAAAACCACATAGACTGTCTGAAAATTTTCTTCAACCAAGAAGTTGTCTATTTAAATTTTTTTCCATCACTGTGGTTGAAAACAAACATCGATTTGACCACACTAACGATTAGAAAATCAAATGAAGTTCTTATTTTTTTTTAAAGGAAGATATTGTTTTTATATGTCCAGCATACAATATCACAGTTTTTTATTTTTTTTACTGTTTGAAAATCTGCAACACAGTCTAACTTTTTTTTTTTTTTTTAATAAAAAGATTTGATCCGAGTCTGATGATATTTACCAAAACCTCTAATAGTATATAGAGTATATCTCTTGTGTCCATTATTCTCAGAGTGGATTAAAGATTTTAATCCCTAACCATTATAGTTGGTTATTTATATTCACCCCTGCTAGAGATATTTAGGAATAAATTGCCTTTTTTTTTAAACTTTACATATTAAATTATACACCACACTTTTTTTTTTTTAAGGTTGGAAGCGTTTGTAGTTCACTTCACTCCTCAGAAGGTGAAGTGATCTACTCCGCTTCATAATCTGGCACAGAGGAGAAAGATCTCCTCTGAGAATGCCGGAGAATGAAGCAGTGAATAGATTTCAATGCTTTATAAACAGACACCTATGTAAAGTAGTGAGTGTACAGCTTGTATAACAGTGTAAATTTGCTGCCCCCTCAAAATAACGCAATACAATGTCTAAACCGCTTGCAACAAAAAGTGAGTACACCCCTCAGGGAAAATGCCCAAACTAAACCCCAGTAGCCATTTTCCCTCCCCGATGTCATGTGACTTGTTAATGTTACAAGGTCTCAGGTGTGAATGGGGAGCAGGTGTGTTAAAGTTGGTGTTATCGCTCTCACTCTCTTACTGGTCACTAGAAGTTCAACATGGCACCTCATGGCAAAGAACACTCTGGGGATCTGAAAAAAAGAATTGTTGCTCTACATAAATATGGCCTAGGCTATAAGGAGATTGGCAAGACCCTGAAACTGAGCTGCAGCACGGTGGCCAAGACCATACAGTGGTTTAACAGGAGAGATTCCACTCAGAACAGGTCTCGCCATGGTAGATCAAAGAAGTTGAGTGCACATGCTCAGCGTCATATCCAGAGGTTGTCTTTGGGGAATAGACATATGAGTGCTGCCAGCATTTCTACAGAGGTTAAAGGGGTGGGTGTCTCAGACCATACGCCGCACACTGCATCAAATTGATTTGCATTGCTGTTGCCCCAGAAGGAAACCTCTTCTAAAGCTGATGCACAAGAAAGCCTGCAAACAGTTTGGTGAAGACAAGAAAACTAAGGCCATGGATTACTGGAACCATGTCCTGTGGTCTGATGAGATCAAGATAAACGTATTTGGTTCAAATGGTCTCAAGCGTGTGTGGCAGCAACCAGGTGAGGAGTACAAAGATATGTGTCTCTTAGCTAGAGTAAAGCATGGTGGTGGGCGTGTCATGGTCTGGGGCTGCACAAATGCTGCCGGCACTAGGGAGCTACAGTTCATTGAGGGAACCATGAATGCCAACATGTACTATGTATTGTGACATACTGAAGCAGAGCAGGATCCCCTTCCTTCGGGGACTGGGCTGCAGGGCAGTATTCCAATATGATAACTGCCTTGGTAAAGAAGCTGGGGTAAAGGTGATGGACTGGCCAAGCATGTCTCCAGACTTAAACCCTATTGAGCATCTGTGGGGCATCCTCAAATGGAAGGTGGAGGAGCGCCAGGTCTCAAACATCCACCAGCGCCCTGATGTCATCATGGAGGAGTGGAAGAGGACACCGGTGGCAACCTGTGAAGCTCTGGTGAACTCCATGCCCAAGAGAGATTGGGCAATGCTGGAAAATAATGGTGACCAAACAAAATATTGACACTTTGGACCCAATGTGGACATTTTCATTTTTGTTGGCAGCAGTTTAGACATTATTGGCTGTATATTAAGTTATTTTGAGGGGACAGCAAATTTACACTGTTATACAAGCTGTACACTCACTACTTTACATTGCAGCAAAGTGTAATTTTTTTCAGTGTCGTCACATAAAAAGATATATATATATAATAATAATAATAATAATATATATATATAACCCTTTCATGACTAAGCCTGTTTTTGGAATTTGGTGTTTACAAGTTAAAATCCATATTTTCTACTAGAAAATTACTTGGAACCCCCAAACATTATATATATTTTTTTAACAGAGACTCTAGAGAATAAAACGGCGATTGTTGCAATATTTTATGTCACACGGTATTTGCGCAGCGGTGTTTTAAATGCAACTTTTTGGGAAAATGTACACTTTCATTAATTTAAAAAAAACAGTAAAATTATCCCATTTTTTTTGCATAATGTGAAAGATAATGTTACGCCGAGTAAATAGATACCAAACATGTCACACTTTATAATTGCACGCACTTGTGGATTGACGACAAAGTACGGTACCTAAAAATCTCAATAGGCGACGCTTTAAACATTTTTTACGGTTACCAGGTTAGCGTTACAGAGGAGGTCTAGTGCTAGAATTATTGCTCTCGCTCTGACGATCGCGGCGATACCTCACATGTGTGATTTGAACACTGTTTACATACTCAGGCGCGACTTCCGTATGCGTTTTCTTTGCTTTGCGAGCTCGCGGGGACGACGGGCGGTTTAAAAAAAATTTTTTTATTTTTTTATTTATTTTGTTTATTTTAAAATTACTAAATTGTTTAAAAAATAAAATAAAAAATTTTGATCACTTTTATTGCTGTCACAAGGAATGTAAACATCCCTTGTGACAGTAATAGGTGGTGACAGGTACTCTTTATGGAGGGATCGGGGGTCTAAAAGACCCCCCACCCCTCCTTTACACTTCAGTGTATTCAGATCGCCGAAAACGGCGATTCTGAATACCGGATATTTTTTTTAAACCGGCGCCATTGGCAGCCGAGTAAACAGGAAGTGACGTCATGACGTCGCTTCCGTGTTTACTATGAGGAGACTGGAACGAAGCCGATTACGGCTTCGTTCCAGTTCCTCCCCAGCGGCCGGAGCCATCGGGCACGCAATCGGTGCTCCCGATCGAGCGGGAGCACCGGTAACAGCGGCGGGAGGCGGCGGGAGGGGGGGACGTCCCCTCCCGCTCCTCCGGCATAACAGCCGAGCGGCTTTTAGCTGCATCGGTTGTTATGGCTGGATAGCCAATCGCCCGCTGTAAAAGACGGTACCGGGATGATGCCTGCAGGTGCGGGCATCATCCCGGTATACCCCCCGGAAGCCGAGTACGCATATCTGCGTACGCTCGGCGGGAAGGGGTTAAAATATTTACAACAATCTAAAAAAGTGAGGGGTGTACTCACTTTTGTGAGATACTGTGTACACACACAAAATATTATATTATAGTATATATATATATTATATACATACACATATATACATATATACACACACACCTACTATATACATTATGATACAAGTCTCCAGGCCCTTTGGTGAAATTCAATTTCCATTATGCTGCACTAACCGTTCCTCACATGCTATTTAACCCCTTCCTTTATTCTTTATTTGAAAAACTAATAATGTCAAAAGACATTTTAAAAGGTTGGTAACAAAAAGTTCTGCCCCTGTCTGCCACTACGCTGCAAATCTCTGCACCACCATGAAACACAGAAGGGCAGAGTTAGAGATTATCATTCCTGGTTATGGTATGAATGACTGTTCATACAGTCCCCACAATGCTTCGGTAACAGGAAGCATCCAGGTGGAAAATGGATTGCCCTCATCCCTTCTAACTCATACATTAGCTTTATTAGTATACAGGAGCCACTCTGCTTAGTACCATCTTTTGAGTTCCTGTTGTGATGCTGCTGAGAGCATGAGCCACCCACTTCTGTCCCATCCACTGCTTGGCGCTCCAGTGAAAGCTAGAGGGGCAGAGCACAGAGTGGTGACTAACAGTCACCACTCTGTGCTCAGAGTGGACCAGAGAAACTGAGCGATCATTGGTCTTTAATAGTAATATAGTGAAAAAGAAAAAACGCGCCCCTTTTCTTTCTTACACCACCACTGCGCACAAAGAAAATATGTGTAAAGTAAATCTCCAGCAGCTACTTATAAATGTGTGATTTCAAATGAATAAAATAGTAGCACTAATATTCACAACAAAATTAATATACCCAAAACAATCACCCTGTGAGAAATGTGATCAATAATAGTGTCCACAAATTCTGACTCAAGTCCGTAAGTAATTAAACAATTGAAACATCCAAGTGATTAGACTCCAAAAGTGAACAGATAATCTTGAATTGACTTGAAGCAATCTTCTACCACACCATATGTGATCATTGATCGCTCCATTCTCAGTGTAGAGCCGGCAGGGGGCAGATGCAGCATGGGACTCACCTAGATCAGTATGTGCATTTATTTTTTTAAAACTTGCACTTCAAGAAATGTCAGGTGTTCATAGGACTTTGGACTTACTTACCTGGGGGTTTAATCTGTATATTGTCCTCATCAAGTTTTTCTTCTTGTGGCACCAAAGCAACAAACCGAGGGGGTGTATTTCTCCGAGGAGTGTATCTGCAGATAGCCATCACTCGTTTTTCTAAGCATTTAATAAGTAGCGCATGGAATAACGTGCTGCTGCCTAAGAAGAATGTATGTAAAAGATTAGGTTCCAAAGAATAAAATACGTAAAATAATGCCACATCATGTAAACCACAAAAGTAATAATCTTGCTTTTTTATAATCTTACAGCAAGACTCCTTTACAAAGTCCATGATGTTAAGATTTCTGGACACACTGGCCCAAACTAAGCTTTTCATTCACATCTCTATATTACAATTTTCATAAGAGAAGGATTCAAAAAATTTAGATTGCTTCGAAAATGCTGGATCCGTGATTGTGTTCAATTTTAAATAGTTCTGAGTCAGTAACATGAAACAAGCACACAATAAATGAAAGTGAGAGAAAAGTCAGAATTCATAATCTCTGACTTGTTTAGACAAACAATTCAGAGTACTGAAACCAAAGCTTCAGCATGACAGCCAGACATTTGCATATTCAGGAGGCGTGATCAGCAATGGCAGCCTCCATATTTCTCTTTTGCAGCTTTGAAACTGGTGACTGAATAGCTTCTAAAAGGTCTGGTATATAGGGGGGGGCGGCTCAATCTCCCAGATGATTAGGTATATTTTTGTTTGTTTGTTTAAACTCGAACCATCCTCTCTATGTTTTAATACATTTTTGTCTACAATAATTTTGTGAGGCTATTAACTCTTCCGTCAGTCTAATTTTATTTACCTCTCTAAACCATTCCTTTAGCAGAGCTTTTTTTTGTTTCCATTGTCTTGGTATTAAAGCTTTTGCTGCATTTAATAAGTATGGTACAACTGTTGCTCTATATCTCTTTCTTGAATTCCCCGTAGTATGGAACAGACACTGCCAGTGGTCATGCGCAATCTCAACCCCACTAATCTTTTAAGCCACTTAAGGACCGCCGCATGGCAATGTACGTCAGCAGAATGACATGTACGTGCTTGCCTTCCAGCGGGTGGGGGGTCCGATCGGACCCCCTCCCGCTGGATGCGGTGGTCCGTTTCACTGCAGGAGCAATCCGGGATGAGGAGATGGCCGTTGGTTTCTGGCCATCCCCTCTCGATCGCTCCTGGCGAATGAGAAGCTTCCCCTGATGTGTATTGTAAACACAGGCAGGGAGGAAGTGATGTCATTCTCCTTGGGGCGGTCTTTCTGACCGGACTGCGAGGAGAACACAGAAAGTAAGTGCACCAAACACTACACTGACACGTAGGCACACAAATCCCCTCGATTGCCCCCTCCCAGTCAGTGTCACTGATTGCAGTGATCATTTATTTACTGATCACTGCATTTAGTGTCAGTTGTGACAGTAAAAACGGTCAGGGCAGTTAGTGTTAGGTCCAGGGTAGCCCCCTACCCGCCCCCATAAAGGTTTAACCCCCTGATTGCCCCATAGAGTTAACCCTTTCACCCCCTTTTGCCAGTGTCACTAAGCGATCGTTTTTCTGATCGCTGCATTAGTGTCACTGGTGCCGCTAGGTAGCTAGTTATTTTTTTAGGTTCACTGCCAGGTTTTTATAGCGCTAGGTACCCCCATATACTACCCAATAATGGTTTTAACCCCGATTGCCCCTAGTTAACCCTTTCACCAGCGATCACCGTATAAGTGCCACTGGTGACGCTGGTTAGCCAGTTATTTAGGTTCCCCGTCAGGTTTTTATATAGCGTCAGGGACCCCCATATACTACCTAATAAAGATTTTAACCCCCTGATTGCCCCTAGTTAACCCCTTTCACCAGTGATCACCATATAAGTGTTACGGGTGACTCTGGTTAGTTTGCTTTTTATAGCATCAGGGCACCCACCATTTATTACCCAATAAAGGTTTAACCCCCTGATCACCCGGCGGGTGATATCAATTAGGTTTTAGGGTCAGGGTCTGCGTCGCCCCAGGCAGCGCTAGGTTAGTGCCAGTACCGCTAACACCCACGCGCAAAGCATACACCTCCCGTAGTGGTATAGAATCTGAACAGATCAATATCTGATCAGATCTATACTAGCGTCCCCAGCAGTTTAGGGTTCCAAAAAAACGCATTGTTAGCGGGATCAGCCCAGATACCTGCTAGCACCTGCGTTTTGCCCCTCCGCCCAGCCTACCCAAGTGCAGTATCGATCGATCACTGTCACTTACAAAACACTAAACACATAACTGCACCGTTTGCAGAGTCAGGCCTGATCCCTGCGATCGCTAACAGTTTTTTTTGGTAGCGTTTTATATTTAAATCCTGAAGGCAGTGCTTGGTTTTCGGGGTCCCGTACGTGGCTAGGCTCCCAAAAAGTCCCCCACATGTGGTATCCCGCACTCAGGAGAAGCAGCAGAATATATTTTGGGGCGTAATTTCACTTATGCCCATAGCATGTGTGAGCAATATATCATTTAGTGACAACTTTGTGCAAAAAAAAAAATTGTAATATTCCTGCAACTTGTGGCAAAATATAAAATATTTCTTGGACTCAACATGCCTCTCAGTAAATAGCTTGGGGTGTCTAATTTCCAAAATGGGGTCATTTGGGGGGGGGGGGGGGTTGTGCTATTTTGGCATTTTATGGCCTTCGAAACCGTGATAGGTAGTGAGGAGTGAAATCAAAAATTTGCACCCTTAGAAATCCTGAAGGTGGTGATTGGTTTTCGGGGTTGCGTACGCGGCTAGACTCCCAAAAAGTCCCACATATGTGGTATCCCTGTACTCAGGAGAAGCAACAGAACATATTTTAGGGTGCAATTCCACATATAACTATGGCATGTGTGAGCAATATATCATTTAGTGACAACTTTTTGTAAACTTTTTTTTGTGTCATTATTCAATCACTTTGGACAAAAAAAAAATATTCAATGGGCTCAACATGCCCCTCAGCAATTTCCTTGGGGTGTCTACTTTCCAAAATGGGGTCATTTGGGGGGGGGGGGGGGTTTGTACTGCCCTGCCATTTTAGCACCCCAAGAAATGAGAACGTGGTGACGTAAAACACATACGACGGGACTAGAAAAAGGAAGTTCAATAGCCAGTAGCCAATAGCTGCCCTTGTGTCGTTTTTGCTCCGTCAGAACAGCATACAGACTACGGTTTTCCCGATAGAAATTGATTCAGTCAGAAAGATTTAAAACGTTAAATTTTTAGGTCTGTCAGAATTATCGAAAAAAAAAAAAAAGTCAGCTGAAGCCCACACGCGATCGGAATATCTGATGAAATGATTCCGTCTGACTTTTTCTTGCGGAAAGCCCGACCTTGTGTACACGTCATAAGGTTGGATTTCAGAGCACTAACCACCAGATGTGCGCATGCGTACCCTCCATCCCACACTCTCTCCAGCATAACGATGATATGTCTGAGTATATTTTATGAGGTTTTGTTGGAACATATTACCATTTTGTTAGTAATTTATAATTCATTTTATTCTATTCCCGTATCTATTGTACATGATCTATGATTTTAGGTTTCATTTTCTCTTGTATAGTCTGATCTAGTTCCGATTCCCAGCTCTCCAAAAAGCGTAATGGCCCTAAGCCCGGGGAGGAGACCAACATCCCATATACATTTGATATTCCCTTACCTCTTATCCCCCCCATCGAAGAAACGTTCCCATGGGGTTAGCGCTCTAATAGAGCAAAGGTGTTTTGGGAGAGTATCAACAAAGTGTTGATATTCCCAGCTGGATGACCTATTGGGGCATATGTCCATCTAATTCCCCGGACCTCATCTCCACTTAATTATGAGTAGTTCAGGAGGAGCAGGTGGGCATAGCCACTTCATGTCATTTCCTCCCAGGTGTTTCTCCCACAAACTTTCTACTTACTCCATAAGCTTAATATCTTCTACTTCCCTTTTTTAATTCTTAAAATACATTTCTAAAAACTCAAAACTTTATGCCACTCTTGGTCTTACATTTTATTCCACGCAAGTTTTTTTTTTTTTAACAAAGAAAATGTTCCTTTACTTAAAAAAAAAAAAACACGATTAGGACATCATCAACATGGACCAAATCAAGTACACAGGTAAATTTGTTAAAAAGACCAAGGAAATTTACATCATTTAACAATATTTCTTAGCTATATAGCAGGGTTCCATCCATACCACACAGTCAAGAGTGGCCAAGGTACACTTCCCCCATGTGTCTACTTTTCCCTCCTTTAATAATATTTTATTTCCCCCCCTTCAGGAATACTCCCCTCTACGCCGTCCATGGCTGCCATACTTTGTGGAATTTTTTTGGGCAATTTCTATTTAGATATGTTAGTTTGTATAGTGGGAGCATGGCGCTGAGCGACTTTTCCCATGATCCAACCGTGGGAGGGGAGGAGGCATTCCACCGTAATACAATCTCTCTCTTTGCATAGAAAAAAACTAAGTTAGTAGTAATTTGGTGTGTCTGGGTCTTTCATCATCGTCTTGAATCCCTAAGAGAACCAGCTCTGGGCACAGGGGGAGTTTCAGCTGGAGGCGACCATTAACAGAGTCCACTATCACAGCCCAGTATTTAGCGATTTCCAGACAGCTCCAGAACATGTGTAAGTACATTCGTATTATTTTTACACCAGGGGCAGTCCTGTGATTGCTGCGGGTAAACTTTGTGGAGTCTCTGGGGAGTGTAGTAGACCCTATGTAAGAATTTGACCTGAATCAACCTTTCTCTGGAGGATATCAAGGTGGCAGCGCTATCTGCCAGGCAATCTTCCCAGTCCGCTTTATCCAAGTCGGGTATGCCGGCCTTCCACTGGTCCCAAAGTTTGTCTATTTTAGTGGAGTCAGTCCTCAGGAGGTCCAGGTACAGGGCAGATAGAGGTTTTTCTAGTTTCTCCTGAGCCAGTACCGCCTCAATGGGGTCCATTCTAAGTCTAATTGGTGTTGGGAATTGGGCCCTGGCAGATGGTGTTTAATTTGGAGAGTCGCGAATGATATCATGGCCCCAGCCTCAATTATGTCCCCCAGAGTCTTAATCCCATACCTGGCGGGCGTGGCTGGCGCATGAAGGAGATGGCAGCTTGAGACCTCAGCTCCCGCTCCACAGCACGATACAGCGCACAGCCAGCTATCGCTACACAGCCTTCCCTCATGAGCAAGAGGGACCGGAGACACTCCCGAACCACAAAAACGGGGAAATCGGCAGCTATTTCGCCACGAAAGGTCCCGCAGGCCGGACCATGCCGGCTTCCAAGATGGCGGCGACCCCTGCGGCAGCAGCACAGGCAGCCCTCACTGCCTCACAGGTACTGGCTACGCAGACTGCACCCTCTCCTCCCTACCGCAATCCCCCGAGCTGAGGAACCAGAACCCCCAGAGCCTGCTGTGTCCCAGGAGCCCGTAGCCCCAAACACACAACCAGCAGGGGACATGGGATATGGAGTTATATTAAAGCTCTCCCCACTAAAGGGGACATTGAGGCCTACATCAGCAGGCTAGAGTACTCATATAAACGGGAAATCACTGACCTGCGCCATGATATAGGCCAGCGCTTTGATGATATTGAAGCTACTGTTGAGGAGTCAGTGACCAGGATCATTGAACACGATCACATATTGCAAGAGCATACAAATCAGATTTAGCAGTTGTTTTACGATCTTGACGACCAAGAGAATAAGTCGCCGCAATAATATTCGCATCCGAGGGGTCCCCGAGTCGGTCGAGAACAAGGACCTGGCTAATGCGGCCACAGCAATGTTTAATCAACTACTGAACAAACCTAAGGAAGATCATCTGGAAATTGACAGAATTCACAGGTCTCTGGTCGCTCGCAACCCAAACCCAGCGTACCCTAGAGATATTATCTGTCGCATTCACTTCCACACCAAATCTGAGATCATGCAAGCTGCCCCCAACCAAGACTCCATCTTGTTTAATGGCTCACCCATTATGCTTCTGACGGATCTCTCAAGGCAGACTCTACTTACGAGGAAGGCCCTGAAACCGCTCACGGATACCATTCATTCCACACAAATCAAATACAGGTAGGGCTGGCTTCCCCTTCCACTTATTTGCATCCCACGAGGGTAAATCGGCTACCCTTCGCACCCTCGGAGACCTGCCTAATTCCCTAGGAGTATTTGAACTGCCCCAGATTAGAATTCCGGATTGGCCATTGGAAGCGGCCACCCCAGGTTTTCCTAAAGCCCCCAGATGGGAAAAGCAATCCAGTTAGAAGAGATCCCAATCCCGCACATCTAAATCCCCTCCGGGATGATTTTCTTGCCCCTTTATGGGGGAACCCCCCTGTTTTTTTCTTTAACTCTTGTTATTTTGATGTCCCGGTCCACCTTTTTGCAGTGGCCGATGATGGGAGATTGTTCCGCTCCTTTCCAGGGAGACCACCTGACTGAGTGCTAGCGGCACATTACCGACCATGAAGCTCTACCTCCTTTCCAGGACTACCTTTCTACCTACTTGGTCTAACTGTTTTTGCCATCTCTTCGGAAATGCTGGACTCAGTTCAGGCCCATCTGACAGCCACCTTGACCACGGACATGTGTCTGATTCGGAAACAAACTTCGGCTGTAACTCAGTCGCTCCTGTTACTCAGTTTGCACTGTTAATTGTTGGTTTAAGCTCTCTTAACGCACTGTGCTGTGCGCTCTAGGCAAGCATTTTTTTATTAGTTGTTTTAACATGTTGGGGCAGAGCCCCTGGGACTCGCCTTACCATGTTCCCCACGTTAGGGCGTGCAGAGTCTTTACTGCCTCTGTTTCTTGATAAATTCTTAGAACCACTGTGTAGTGTTCATCTCCCTTTTCCCCACTGAACACTAGAGGGTGTAGTCTACCTGCACCCTGCTTAGCCTACCCGAGGGTGTTATATCCTAGCATATTTACACGGGTCCGCCGGGGCCCTCTCGGGGGTGACGGTGCTCCTGTGTGTCCTTCCTGGACGTTAGTGTCAGGCCCCTTTGCTGGGGCTGGTAATCTTCCATTTTCTTGATGCCCTCCCCTTTCCTAAGTTTACCCTCCACTCACTGACCCTTTACCTTCAAAGCTGGAGGCTACCTCCTCCAGCTCCATTGACAGGAACTCTAGTACTCCCCATTTGTTCCCCCCCCCCCCATGTCTTCCCTAGAAATCAAAATTTCCTCGATTGTAGAGGGTTCAACACCCCAGAAAAGCGCAGACAAATTCTACATCACTTTCATAAGGCTAAAACCCAAATTTTATTATTACAAGAAACTCATTTCAGGTCAGATAAAATCCCCTCCATCTCTGACAAACGTTACCCGACTTGGTTTCACAGTACCAACCCCAACGCTAGAACAAGAGGGGCCTCCGTGGCCTTCCATAATTGCTTTAACCCTGCCGTACTTGATCTAGAAATAGACCCTAAAGGTAGATATGTATTTTTGAAACTACAGGTTCAACACACTGTCTTAACCATTGCTAAGGTTTATTTTCCAAACCAGAATCAGTACCGATTTCTTTCCTCCGTGGCGTCCCGCCTACATGCCTTTGGAACTCACAATCTGATCCTGGGAGGTGACCTGAACATACCACTTGTACCGAGACTGGACTCATCTACTGGTAAGTCGAATATACCACCATCCACACTGACTAATATACGCTCCGCTCTGAAAGACATGTCCCTAGTGGATCCATGGCGGGTACTACACCCGTCTGAGAGGGATTATACTTACTACTCTCCTGCTGATAACTCCTACAGTAGGCTTGATTATATTCTTACATCCCAATCAATGTTGGACTGTGACACTGTCAGCGAGATTGGCCTGAAAATATGGTCTGACCACGCCCCGGTGCATTAAACGTTGGGGAGATCCCCACACCTCCCTAGACATAACTCCTGGAGACTGAATGACAACCTCTTAAATGACCCTGTGTGCAGTGCGGCGCTAACCGCAGCGATTGTGGAGTTTCACTTGACCCATGCTCATGATGAAACCTCTAATCTAACCAAATGGGAGGCACTCAAATGCGTGTTACGAGGAATTTTCATACAGCATGGTTCCAGATTAAAAAAAGCCCGTACAGCTGATATCAGCCGACTGTTCAAGCTGATATCTACCCTCCAAGGTTCCCATAAGCGTTCCCTGGACTCTAGGACATTGGCAGAACTCTCTAATGCGCGTAGGGACCTCAAACAGATATTCACAGAGCGATCTGTGAATGCCTGTATTAAAGCAGGCACTTCTATGCTCACACAAATAAATGTGGGAGACACCTAGCTCGCACGATCCACCCCCAACAACGTAGACAAAATATCTCACACCTTATGTCCCCCGCCCACGTAAAACACTCCAAAAACTCGGAAATAGTCTCGGATTTAGGAGACTTTTATTCATCTCTGTACAATCTCCCAGCAGCTACCACCCCCACCCCCTCCTCGCAATCAGACCTTTTACAATACATACAAGACACAGCATTGCCACGGATAACCCCAGAAGCGCCAGCAGACCTGGAACAACCACTGACCACATCTGACTTTTTAGTTGCAATAAAAGGGCTTAAGAAGGGCAAGAGCCCTGGCCCAGATGGCTACACACCTTTGTTTTTTAAACAATACGCGCAACAACTAGCCCCAATAATGGCGAAGGCATTTAAGGAGGTGGACGACCGCCATCCACTGTCTCTTGCGCTTTTGCAAGCCCAAATAGTGGTGATCCCCAAACCCGGGAAAGACCACGCACTGTGTGGTAACTATCGCCCCATATCTTTACTGAACATTGACCTGAAGCTTTACGCTAAAATTCTAGCTACACGTTTAGCCCCCCTTCTTCCCTCTTTAATACATGGTGACCAAGTGGGGGTTTGTCCCTGGTCGGGAGGCCAGGGACAACACCACGAAAACGCTCCACCTAATCTCCTACGCTAAAGAACATGATATCCCCACCTGCCTTTTGGCCTGCGACGCTGAAAAAGCATTCGACAGGGTGAGCTGGCCGTTCCTAAAAGCATCCCTACAACAAATAGGCTTAGGTCCTAAACTGCTCTCGAAAATCATGGCCCTGTATTCCCAGCCCACCGCTCGAGTTACAGCTAACGGGGAATCGTCCGCGCCGTTCAAAATTAGTAACGGTACGAGACAAGGCTGCCCTCTTTCGCCCTTGTTGTTCGCAATTACGGTGGAACACCTAGCACAAGCTATACGTAACAATGCCTCTATTCATGGTATTCTCACACCTTCGGCTCCCCGCAAGCTGTCACTTTATGCAGACTACTTGCTTCTGTACGTCATGAAGCCCCATACTAGCATACCGCTTATTCTGACGGAGCTGGACCGCTTTGGTAGCTACAGTAATTTTAAACTAATCATCACAAAAACAGAAGCCCTCAACATTTCGCTACCCCAGCAGGAGCGGACGGCCATCCAGAGAAAAACTGGAGTTAGTACTTACCGGTAACTCCTTTTCCGGTGGTCTTCCAGGACAGCCCTTGAGAGATGGAGCTCCTCCCATTGACACAGGAAACACATTGCCACAGTTCAAAAGGCGGTCCCTCAGGTCCCTGGTCAGTCATTCGAAGGATGGAAATGAAAAACATATAAACCATAACAGGTAATAACATTAGTACATCACTATAATCAAATAAAGGGTGGGATCGTGCTGTCCTGGAAGACCACCAGAAAAGGAGTTACCGGTAAGTACTAACTCCAGTTTTCCCAAGTGTTCTTCCAGGACAGCCCTTGAGAGGATCCCCAAGTACTTACCAGATTAGGGGGGGGACCACGGCCTGGAGGACTTTCCTCCCAAAGGCCTGATCCTGACTAGACATTAGGTCCAGTCGGTAATGCCTTGTAAAGGTGGAAAAGCTTGACCATGTGGCTGCTTTACATACCTGCTCCGGGGTGGCACCAGCTCTTTCTGCCCAGGATGCAGACAACGCTCTTGTTGAGTGAGCTTTAACACCCTCAGGAGGATCTCTATTCAAGGCCTTATACCCCTCTGCTATAGCTAGCCTAATCCATCTAGCTATGGTTACTTTTGAAGCTTTTTGCCCCCTACGCTGCCCGGAAAAAAAGGACAAAAAGGGAGTCAGGGATTCTGAAAGAATTTGTCACTTTAAGTTATTCTAGAATACACCTCCTCACATCCAATAAATGAAAACGTTCTTCTTTCTCATTTGCTGCATTTTGACAAAATGAGGGGAGGACAATATCTTGGAACCTATGAAAGCTAGAAGCTACTTTTGGTAAGAACCCAGGGTCTGTTTTTAGTATGACTCTGTCTTCTAGGATCTGTAGAAAAGGTTCCCTGATGGAAAGGGCTTGGATTTCACTGACCCTACGGGCTGAAGTGATTGCCACCAGGAGTACTGTCTTAAATGTAATAAGCCTTAGGGAGGCCTCTGAGATAGGCTCAAAGGGTGACCCCAAGAAAGCTTTTAGTACAACTGCTAAAACCCAGGATGGGACTTTGCTGACTCTAACCGGCTTACGTCTAGCGATTGCCTTACAGAATCTAGCGACAAAAGGATTTTCCTGTAAGCGTTCATCTAGGTACACACTTAAGGCAGCTATCTGAACCTTAATAGTACTTAGGGTTAATCCTTTGTTTACACCTTCCTGTAAAAACTGTAGAATATTAGCCGTATTTATGTCACGGCTGTTCAGCCAGCTATTAAATTTTTTCCAGACTTTTTTGTAAATAGCCCTCGTGACTGGTTTGCGACTCTGTAGTAAGGTCGCAATTACCTCATCTGTCAGGCCCTTACTCTTTAAGATTTCCTCCTCAGTAACCACGCTGAAAGCTTCAGTGTGGCCACCTGTGGATGATAAAGAGGTCCCTGCAACAGGAGGTCCTGTCTGCAGGGAAGCCTTAGAGGCGGACAGTCTGTTAATTGTAGCAACATTGAGAACCATGGTCTCCTGGGCCAGAATGGTGCTACTAGAATCAAACAGGTTTTTTCCGTGAGGAATCTTGCTAGGACCCTCGGAATGAGATGAAGAGGGGGAAATGCATAAGCCAGACTGAAAGTCCATGGAGTTTGCAAGGAATCTACAGCCAGGGGCTGATCTCCTGGGTTTAGCGAGCAAAAATTGGGAACCTTTGCATTCTCTTTGCTCGCAAAAAGGTCTACTTCTGGTTTTCACAAGTGAGTTGTTATGAGATTGAATGCCTCTGGGTGTAAGGACCACTCTTGGTTCGAAACTTTTTGTCGACTCAAGAAGTCCGCCGTGCTGTTCAGCTCCCCTTTCAGGTGAACTGCAGAAATGGATTCCAGATTGGCTTCTGCCCACTGAAAAATGCGTCTGGCTACCAACATCAAACGAGGACTTCTGGTACCTCCTTGTTTGTTTATGTATGCTACAGCCGTCATATTGTCTGAACGGACTTGTAGATGGTGACCCTGTATTGTGGGGTGAAAGGCTAAAACAGCTCTTAGGATCGCTGTTAGCTCCTTCCAATTGGAAGAGAAACATTTCTCTTCCGGGGTCCACTAGCCCTGGACCCAGCTTGAGCCGAGGTGGGCTCCCCAGCCCCAGCTGCTCGCATCCGTTGTCAGTGTTGAAGTGATAGGAAGGACCCAATGAACCCCTTTGTTTAGGTTCTCCCTGTCCTTCCACCACCAGAGGGAGCGTTTTATCTTTGAGGGGATCAATACCTCCTCCTCCAGATCATCTGCCCTTTAATTGTTCCAACAGAAATCCCTGAAGGTCTCTTTGGTGGAACCTGGCCCATTGTACGGCTGGAATGGCTGCCGTCATAAGACCCAAGACCGACATTACTTCCCTCACCGTACATTTGGGGCTGCATTGAAGAAAAGATGTTCTCTGCCACAGATTCAAAATCTTTTCTTCCGGCAGTATAATTTTCTGATCTACAGACTTGATCCAGTAACCCAAATACAGGATCTCCTGTGTTGGGGTTGTCTTGGATTTCTCCTGACTGACAATCCACCCTAATCGACTCAGGCTGAGTTGAGTCAACTCCAGATCCTGAGAAAGACGACTCTCCGAGTGTGCTGTTAGGAGCAGGTCGTCTAGATAGGGAATAATTGAGACTGAAGCCTCAGTGGAACTAAAGCCTCTCCGAGAACCTTGGAAAAGATTCTCGGGGAGGATGACAGACCGAAGGGGAGCGCTCTGCACTGAAAGTGGTAAACTTTTGTGTCTATCTGCACTGCCATCCGAAGGAATTTCTGGCATTCCTCCCTTATTGGAATATGCAGATAAGCATCCCTTAGATCAAGGGTGGCCATAAATATCTCTTTCTGGAGAAGGTTCTTTATGGAATAAATGGACTCCATCCGAAATCTCTTGTAACGGATGGAGCGATTCAGTGGTCGGAGGTTCATAATTAGTCTGAACCTCCCTGACGGCTTTTTTACCACGAAAATGTGCGAGTAAAAACCGTCTCCTTGTTCCTGAATAGGGACTGGTGTCAATACCTCTTGATCCACCATTTCCCCTATCAGTAAAGGTAAGGCCCTGGCCTTTTCTGAGTGACTTGGGAGCTTTGTCACCAAAAACTTTGAGGGAGGGCTGCTGTGGAATTCCAGCGCATGACCCCTTTTTATTATATTTAAGACAAACTCGTTCGAGGTTGTCTCTTCCCATTGTGGAAGAAATTTGCTTAATCTTCCTCCCACAGGAACCCTGACATCACTGGGGTTTGGGATCCTGATTGGGGCGGCTAAACAGTATGCCCCCTTTCCCTTTATGTCCCGACCAACGTTTTTTGGGGGTTGAACTCTTCTCTGATTTAGAGGGTTCCTTAAAGGGATGAAAAAATTTTCTTTGGAAATTTTTCTTTTTTGCGGGAAAGGTTTTCTTTTTATCCGCCGTCCTTTCTAAGGCGGAATCTAATTCAGGCCCGAAGACTAAGTCTCCTGTAAAAGGGACGCTGCACAGGCGGGTTTTAGACGCCGTGTCTCCCCCCCCAAGTTTTCATCCATACTGACCTCCTTGCTGCCACTGAAAGTGCTGCTGACTTAGCCGTAAATTTTACGGAGTCCGTGGAGGCGTCAGAGATGAAACTGGTGGCCTTAAAAAGCATAGGGAAGGATTTCAGAAGCTCCCCCCTAGGAGTGCCTGCTTTTAAATGTTCCTGTAGTTGCGACAACCAGAACTCCAGGTTTCTAGCTTCACAAGAAGTGGCTAGAGCTGGTTTTAAGCCTGCCATAGAGGCATCCCAGGCCCTCTTTAAGTCAATGTCTGTTCTCCTGTCCATGGGATCTTTCAGGTGGCCCATATCCTCAAAGGCCAGATCAGCCTGCTTTGAGACTTTGGACAGAGGGGCGTCTAGTTTAGGATTTTTATTCCAGACTGCCTCTGGGCTCTCATCAAAAGGGAACCTTCTCTTAAGGGATTTAGGAAAGAAAACCTTTTTATCTGGTTCAGACCACTCCTTAAGGGCAAGGTCAGAAAGCACCTTATGTATAGGGAAAACCCTTGCTTTCTTTTTCCCCAGAGCCTCATACATTTGATCATGTCTGGATAACTGAGTTTCTTCCTCCTCAATTTCCAGTGTATCATAGATAGCACCCATTAGCTCATCAACTTCCTCAAGAGACAATCTATACTTTGAGGCTTTAGATGTTGCTTGCTCCTCTTCCTGATCAGAGTCTGTGTCAGAGGAATCGGGGCTAATCAAGGTGGGGCTAGGCTCCCTGACCATACGGGGCTCCCCTGAGCTGGGTGTTGTAAGGCATGGTGAGGAGGAGATTGCAGTTGTTTTACTCGTGGAGGCAGCTGACCCTACATCAGTGATTAACTCCCGGAGGGATTTAAAGGTCGACGCCATTTCCTCTTTAAAGGAGCCCAAAAATTTTGCTAAGGGGGAATCTGCCTCAGATTTAAGCAAGCTTGCAATGCATTGCTTGCATAGGGCTTTGTTAGAGCCAGAGGACAACCTATTCCCACAATTAGGGCACTTTTTGCAGCCTGCCTTGTCTTCCTTTGGTAGCTCTTTAGCCTGAAAATAAGAAGACAAAGAATTTTTTAGCGTCAGCTCCATGTCCCTCCTTAGAATCACCCAACTGCATACATCCTTAACTGAGTTAACCACCACCGTGGGGCACTACAGAACCCAGCCTACAAACACCACCACTCCACCAGAGTAATAGCATGCCCAGCAGCCTACCTGGGATTGGCTGGTGCCTGTCTCCGCCGGAGTGTCCTGGGGAATAGCCTCCATGGTTCCCCTCTGCCGCTCCGGATCCCGCCCCTAGTCCGGTATTGCTGGACGCTGGTCGGGACTGTACAGGCACAGCGCTGGCTCTCCCTCTCCTCCTTGTACCCTAGAGACCCGGAACCGGAAGTCTCGGCACACAGTGATGACGCGGTTCCGCCGGAAATGACGCTCGGCGTCTCCGACCCCACCGCAACAAGGAGCAGAGATGGAAGGTTACACTCACCGCTCCTGGGGGAAACCGGCGTCATTCTGCCCCTGGCCACCTCGGCACTGGAAGGAGGAGGGCAACGGGTCTGCTCCGATTCAGCTGGACGGTACCCGAGCCACAAGAAAAAAGGTATGGACCCAACTGCAGCCAAAAAACAGGACCCGGTCCCTTATGGCTTACAGGTTCTCAGGCAGCTGATGGGAGGAGCTCCATCTCTCAAGGGCTGTCCTGGAAGAACACTTGGGAAATTTCCATTTCGGTGGCAGTCATGCTCAGTTAAATACCTAGGGATTGAAATCCCTAGGGACATAGAGGACATTTATTCCTTGAACTTTAGCCCGCTGCTGACCAACATTAGGCGTTCTCTCGAATCATGGCACAAATTGAAGCTCACCTGGTGGGGGGGGGGGGGAGGGGGGAGGATGAACGCCATTAAAATGGATATATTACCTAAAGCTTTATATTTGTTTCAAACATTACCCATACTCCTCCCCAGAGCTTTCTTCCTCTCCCTCCGCTCCACGATAATTACATTTATATGGCTAAATCACCCTTCCAGATTAAAGCATAAAGTCCTCTGTGCCCCCAAACTCAGAGGTGGTACAAGGCTTACCCGACTTCCAATTGTATCACACGGCGTCCTTATTGTCCAGACTTCTGGAATGGTTCCCGAGACCCCCGTTTTAACCCTCAGTTGCTATTGAACAAGATATGGCCCCAGTTGACCTCAGAGCCCTCCTATGGGGATACCATGTCAAATTTTGCTCGCTCCGACAGATTTCCCCACTAACGGCGGTCCTGACCAAATGGTATGAGACGTCTTGTAAACTCGGCCTGTCTACGGACCCCAGTCCTCTCTCCGCCCTCTTTGATAATGCACACCTACCCACTTACCTCTCAGGAACACATGTTGGGGCATACCGAAGAGAGGACTGGCCTACGGCTAATCAATTCGTTCACTCTTCCACCGGACAACAGAGAGCTGTCAACGCCATTGCCCTCAACCTGTTTGGACTGGCTTTCCAGACAATTCCTAAACCAATTTTGTAGGTCGTTACACACTTCCGGTAATATCCATAGGCCGCTCACCCTGTTTGAGGAACTCTGCACCCTCCCGCACACTCCTAAACATACCTTATCTCTCCTCTATAAAGATATCCAAACTTCCACCTACACCTCTCTTCCACTATACACTCACAAATGGTCCAGTGACGTTGGCACGGAGATTACCCCAACCCAATAGCAAACAGCCTTTATACTTACCCACCAATCCTCCAGATCAGGATTCACTCAGGAGAAGAATTACAAACTGATTTTTACGGTGGTACAGAGTTCCAGTCTCGGTGCACAAGATGTTCTCCGGATCAACAGATATGTGCTCGAGATGCCACGGAGGAAAGGGAACATTTCTGTCACACATGGTGGGAATGTGCTAAGGTCCGTCCTTTGTGGGATAAGGTTTTTGAAACGTATAATGCTATGTATCAGACTGCCTTGTCCCCTTCACCCTTGGTCGCTCTCCTGTCCATCATACCGGGCTCCATTAAGTCGCACAAAAATTGCCTCCTCAGATTTCTTCTCTCTGCTGCCCGCCATAATATCAGCCTTTACTGGAAAAAGGATTGTACCCAGTTTATATTCGGATGGGTCGACATCCTTAATGATGTGATGGTCATGGAGGAGCTACAGGCGAAGGTTGACGACAGGTATGACAAATTCGTCGCACTGTGGTCCATATGGCGCCACCACTCAGCCTCGGAAGACTTCCTGGGTGGTCTGCGCCCTTGAATTGAATACAATCTAGAAGTATAAGCTGATCATATATCGGACCTTTTTGTTGCCCTTACATATCAAAATTTTACCAGCTTTTCTCCTTACCTACGGGTTAACCCCTGTCAGCTGTTAGAGCGCTACTATGAGATTGACATTGGGGGTTGACACGAATTGCTGATATCACGCCACAAGATGTTTGTTATATGTTTTGTTAACTGTTAAAGGGTTATGGGCCCTAAGACCACTGATAATGCTACCTTGCTCTCAAATGCTTACCTTCTTTAGGGTTTATATCTACCTTTACTATTCCCCTTCCCCACCCCCCTCCTCCCCGCCCTCCCTGTCAGCCTACCTCTTCCTCTATCTCGGATAAAAAATAGTAGTTAAAATGTAATGTTACACATAAGGTTCTGACATACAAAATTACAAAAACACAAAAGTACATAAGTATCACTGAACTTTCATTGATCTTGCAAATAAAAATATATTCAACCTTAATCCCATACCTGGCCCAGATCAGCGGGTCCGGTACCATCTTAATATGTGGAAGACTGGGAATCCCCCAGAGAGGACAGATGGGGGATAATTTTCTACTGCCTGTTCTGTCCCATCTTGAACCAGATAGGGTTTTAAAGGCATTGCGAGACTCTCCCTCCACCTGGTTGGTTTTTGCACCTCTTCTGGCCATTATTCTGCTTCTTTAATGGCTACAGCCTGCAATGCCCTTTGTATTTTAAAAATATTTAATTTCCTATAATTGAATTCCAAATTAATCCTCGCTAGGGTACTCTATAATTTATTTTATTTTCTATATCTATAAATAGAGTAGGGATAATATAAATATACCAGCCCTACTGAATATTCAAAGAGGTTTCAAATGAGTAACTATTATAGTAACCTGGGATAGTAAATTAAAAAAAGCTACTATTTGATATATCGAAATTCTAAACAGCCACTACCTAAATATGCATATATAAATTAAAGTGCTTGTGCATACCCATGTGCAAATGAACAAATAGTGACATTTTCAAATGTAAATATAATAAGTGTTCGATTATTCTAAAGAAGATGGGGGGGAAAAAGGGAGGGGGGGGGAGAGATGGGGGACAAGGCGGAAAAGTAGGGGGGGGGTTCAGCTTCTAAGAAAAAAAACTAGTTGATACGAAGTGATATGAATATTCTTATACCAATGACTATAAACATAAACATAGTACAGACGTGAGTAAAATACAGTCCTATAATATAATGGGGGTTTTCCACCTCCTAAAAGGAGAAATTAACACCCAGACCAATTTCTAAGTAAGATATTGTAATGAGCAGTTTAAAGTCTAGATGTTGCATACGGATATACCAATAAGCAGTTATTGTGAGTCCATTTATAAATAAGATATAGAAAACCTCCACTAAATGGTTACTTTACATATATTGAGTGGTTGTGTGAAAGTTATAGCGTCTACAAACTATGGGATATATACACTGGAATTATTGTATTTTAATACTACTAATGTTAGTGATCGGTGAAATTATAGCGGGACTGCGATAGTATGGCGGGCAATCTGACACATAACACTTTGTGGGAACCAGAGACATTAATACAGTGATCAGTGCTAAAAATATACACTGTCACTTTACTAATTGCACTGACTGTAAAGGGGTTAACATCTAGGGAGACCATAGGGTTAAATGTGTGCTTAACCAGTGTGTGTGCGTGTGTACACCGTGATGTGATTTTACAAAAGAACGTGCTGGTTTTTATTCCCTGCTTTGCAGGGAAACAAGAGACAGCACATTCCTGCTGACAGGACAGAGATCTGTATTGTTTACATTGACAGAGCTCTGTCCCGTCTTACTCCTCATCGATCAGTGGGTGTCAGATCAATCACTGGCCAGCACCCGCTGATCGGCTTGTGCTGTGACTACATCACAGCACAGTTGGTGTGGTCGGAAGCGCGCCCCCTACCGGAAGTGCTGAATCACGCATTGGACACGTTATCCAGCACAGGTTAACAGTTGCCGACTGCCTCGCGTAGGAGTATGGTGGCAGAGCAGCTCTTTTCTCATGCACTAGAATTCATATAGAAGAGGAGAAAACATTACTCTAATCTGAGAAAGACCATTTTATTCTTACCAACATGTCAAGTTTTCTTCTAATTATATTAACATTTTCACTTGTGTCGAGTTATTCACTTTACAGTCAAGAGGACAAGGGGGCACTCTTTACGTCTAGAGGAGAAGAGATTTCATCTCCAAATACGGAAAGGTTTCTTCACAGTAAGAGCTGTGAAAATGTGGAATAGACTCCCTGCAGAGGTGGTTATGGCCAGCTCAGTGGATTGCTTTAAGAAAGGCCTGGATTATTTCCTAAGTGTACGTAATATAACTGGGTACTAAAATTTATAGGTAAAGTTGATCCGGTGAAAATCTGATTGCCTCTCGGGGGATCAGGAAGGAATTTTTTCCCTTGCTTTAGCAAATTGGATCATGCTCTGCTGGGGTTTTTTGCCTTCCTCTGGATCAACTGTGGGTATAGAATTGGGTATATGGGCTGGTATGATATTATATATATATTTTTTTTTTTTGGTTGAACTGGATGGACTTGCGTCTTTTTTCAACCTTACTAACTATGTAACTATGTAACTTGTATTACTAACACTAATTTAAGAAAAATAAAACATTTTCATTCTGTTTTTTGAAGAATTCCAATAACTGCTTTACTAAGAGGGACAGCAACACAGTAGTGCAAAAACATACAAAATAAAATTCAGAAAATTTACTAATTTTTTACAGAACCCAACAGTAGCCAGTTTTGCACAGCAAATTCAACCATATTGATCCTTCCTGCCCCACTGTTGCATACACTGTATTGTTTCCTCCATCAGAGTACCAGCAGTTTGCGTGCAGATTTTTACGTGCAGCACTTTGCCATAGATTTCTATTATGTTCCACAGTTTTGGTGCACTTTCTTAAAGAGCACCAAAAGTCCAAAACCACGGGACATAGAAGAAGTCTATGGCAAAATGCAGCTAACGCGCACGCAAACCACAGGTACACTGTGCTGCACACACACTGCAGGAAAAGCATACCGGATCACTGTGAATGGAGCCTACAGCAGATGGCTCTAAAGTGTTTTCAATAGATAAGTCAAAAGCAGCCATCCTGCAAAACGCAGTTCAAGAAATTGGAAAATATTGTATATCACTTATTATACTGTACACATTAACCCAGTGAGAAACTGACCAGAAAACAGTGCTTGGATAAGCAGAAATTAAACATTCTCAAGATTTATGTACTGAAAAGTGTACATCACAGAATAGAGTCAAACGTTTCAACACGGTGCTCTAGTTTAATAGGAGAGATTCACTGTTACTTACCACTGACAAGGGATTCCTCTGGATATACAAATTGTGCAGGTCTGAAAAAATGATGCTTCTTCAGAAAAGTAATTGGCTTAAACCCAATCAAAACCAAACTGGGGTCATCAAATCTCTTCAACTGTTCTGTCTCCTCCTTTTCCAGAACAATCTGCCTGTTGCCATAAGTCTGTTAGAAAATCAAACACGCATGTAATGTGGTAATCCAAAAGATTTCACATACTTTGTTTGCGGAAAACTTAACAGGACGTCAAAAGATGATCCTGTACTTGTCAATTATACCATTTTGCATTAAAAAAAACAAAAACACACACACCATAAAGAGGCAAGAACACTAATCACTAGTTATTACATTTTAATAGAGTCACTTTTTCAACTACTACTTTACTTAAAACTGCAGTTTTCCTTTTAGATAGCTTTTTTTTTTATTAACAATCTTCGTTTCAGCATAGCATACATGTTTTTTATTTCCTACATTTATTAAAGTTCCATTTATATTGCAATTCCTGCTGACTATGCACAGTACCATAGTTTTTTTTTTCCCCCACAATTGTGGAACATACACAAGTTCCCTATCCAGTCAAAAAGTTTTAAGTAGAAAAATATTTATTTATGCCTTTCATGAAAATCAACCATATCAGTAAACTATGTGTACCATCAAGGCAAATATGAAAAAAACAGCATTGTAATCAAGTCTGTGATGCTTACCAAGTCTTTTGCATTGGCATTAAAATAATCCACACGATAGAGATCTTGAAAAATTGACATTAGTTAAATGGCAGAAAAAATAAAAATAAAAAAACATAACAACGTTATGCACATATGCTGAATAAAAACAGCAAATATCAGAACCACTTAATGGTAAGTGAGAGCAGGAAAAGCATTTAAAACGCTGGGATACATATAAAAAGTGAGATGAATATGTTATTTTTCTGTTGCATCGCCTGTGTCAATTTTGGAATCACACTGCAGTTCTGGACAGGTTAGAACGGTAACTAAACTTATTAAAATAAATACATTTAATAACTTACAATTAAACAGTTAGATTGACTGGGGATCTTTAGCTGTGAAAAAAAGGGATCTCTGAAAAAAAATATATAAATTATATATGAACTGAGAAAAATACAGACTGCCACCTTTCTAGAAAAGCTAGTTGTCTGGCTGTTTCTGGACACATTGTGTGACAAACTGACCACATAAATGCTGCCTCTGGACACATATGCACTCTGCGCTATAGCCAGATAAAAATTTGACCGATTAGCCGAGGCCAGAAAAATGTACCTTGTATACATGCTGCTCAAGTCCAGGGTCAGTCAGAGGCCATAATGGCATCTAAGCACATGGATGAAATGTTACATGCAAACAGCATTGGCCCTGGCCATTGATTTGTTTGCACACAGTCTTTAGTCTTCGCAGGTGCAAAACTGTATGTTCTATTGAAGCAGCTAACTAGCCATGCATTGAAAAGCCTAAAAATAGAAAGTTTATACATATATGTATATCTATCTATCTATCTCTCTATCTATCTCTCTATCTCTCTCTATCTAATAGTTACAGGGAACAGTTTGAAGAAATATAGTATTCTTCAACTCTAGTTAGAAGGTTTTTTTTCTCCCCATTTTTAAATACGTTACTGGCATAAAGCTTGAAGACTTTTTGAAAATATGAAAACTACATAGATATATACAACCATTAAATGACATTAGCCATCTCGGACAGCCTTAACTCACTTAACCACTTGCCGACCGCCGCACGGCGATATCGTCATCACAACGGCACAGGCAGGCATATTAGCGTACCTGTACATCTCTAGCCGATTCATGGCCACCCCCTCGCGATAGCTCCTGACGAATGGGAAGCTTCCTCTGCCTGTGAACTGTAAACACAGGTCAGAGGAAGTGATGTCATCTCTCCTCACGCTTCCTTTTTCGTTTGGGAGCCGTGGAGAGAGGACGAGAAAAGCGAGTTACACCAACACCAGTACACATAGGCACACAATCGCCCCCCGATCACCCCCAGTCAGCGTGTGTCACCAATTGCAGTGGTCTTTTTTTTTTACTGATCACTGCATTTGGTGTTATTTGTGACTGTAAAAAGTGTTAGGGCAGTTAGTGGTAGGCCCCTTTAGGTCTAGGGTACCCCTCAATAAAGGTTTAACCCCTTGATCACCCCCCAGGTAACCCTTTCACCCCGTCACCAGTGTCGCTAAGCAATCTTTTTTCTGATTGTCGTATTAGTGTCAGGGGTGACGCTAGGTAGCTAGTTATTTAGGTTCACAGTCAGCTTTTTATAGTGTCAGGTACCCCATATACTACCTAATAAAGGTTTTAACCCCCGATTGCCGACTAGTTAACTCTTTCACCCCGTCACCAGTGATCAATGTATAAGTGTTACAGGCGACGCTGGTTAGCTTTTTTTTATATTGTCAGAACACCCGCCGTTTATTACCTAATAAAGGTTTAACCCCCTGACAGGTGACATCAGTTTTAGGGTCAGTCAGGGTCTGCGTTGCCCCAGGCAGCATCAGATTAGGGACAGTAGCGCTAACACCCACACACGCAGCATACACCTCCCTTAGTGGTATAGTACCTGAATGGATCAATATCTAATCTTATCAGATATATACCAGCGTCCCCAACAGTTTAGGGTTCCCAAAAACGCAGTGTTAGCAGGATCAGCCCAGATAGCTGATAGCACCTGCGTTTTGCCCCTCCGCCCAGCCCACTCAAGTGCAGTATTGATCGATCACTGTCACTTACTAAACACATAACTGCAGTGTTCGCAGTGTCAGGCCTGATCCCTGCGATTTCTTTTTTTTGGAAGTGTTTGATACAGTTGCTGACAGCCTAGGAGCTTTCTTTCCTGCGAGTCTCACTAGTGTACCAGCCCAAAATAGCAAATTGAAGGTAGACTAGTGAAGAGACCTACACGTTTCTGAGCCTGACAAATAGTGAAGAGGAAGTCACTCATCTGCCAGATTCAGGCTCAGAATACGATCTTGTAGACTCCAGCGGCTCAATGACAGATGGCTCCGACGAAGGAGTTGTGGTCCCTGCCAAGATCAGGCATACCAGACCCCAATCTTCTTCTGCTATTGTTGAGGTGCAAGAACCGCAGGGCTCTCGTATGGTACAGAGAAGTACTAGTGCCCCTCATCCTTCTAGTGAACTGGCAAGCACCAGAGGCCTAGTACACCCTGGTCGAGCATTCAGCACTGCAGTATCACGTGGTGACGTGGCGAGTCCCATAAGTGCAGTTCAAGCTGGCGGGGTGGCAAGCACAAGTAGTGTCCTGCTACCACCAAGAAGACAAACACAGGCCCCATTGAGCCTATAGTGACCTTCCTGCTGCATTTTCCAATCCCAATCGGGAGCACACCACTTCTGCAGTGCCCGTACTTCCCCCATTCATTAACATGCACCGAGGAGGATATAGAGGGGTATCTGCAGGAGGTAGAGTACCCAGAATTAACAGAAAAATGCAAAATTGATGGACGGGGAAATCATGGAGGAAGTTGAAAGGGAGGCGATCTCATCGTTGGCTACTGGTAGATCTCCAGGACAAGATGGGATACCCCTGGGAGTGTACAGTCGATATATAGATAGCCCCAATTTTAACTAGGGTATATAGAGAGGCCCTTGTTAGGGGGGAGAACTCCCATATGCTATGTACGAGGCAACGGTAATATTAATCTTAAAACCAGACAAGGACCCACATGAATACACCTCTTACAGGCCAATATCCTTGTTAAACTGTGATTACAAAATCATTGCCAGGATACTGGCTAGAAGATCAAACACTGTAATAACATCTATAAGACACACATATCAGACAGGGTTTATACCTGGTAAATCAACATTGATAAATATTCATACAAGGCAACTAGTGGCACAAATGAGGGAATATATTCCAGAGTCTGGGTCTGGGTCCCCAGGCCCTGCCTGGTTATTAGAATCATGATGCTCAGATGACTTATTATCAGGTTCTGGAGAGGGAGATCTGTTACGCTTTCTCCCTGCTTGTGTTACAGAGGCAATCATACCCGCTATCTTACCTTCAAGGCCAGATAATGCGGATGCCAAATCATCTTTAGTAACATAAGCTGAGGCAGGGACACCAGTTGTAGCCACAATGCCTGACAAATGCAACGGCTCAGCCAAGCCAGAAGCCGCAGGACCTTCAGGGGAAGCTGGAATAACATCCTCAAGAGTTTGATCTCCTGCTTTTAAAAGGAGGGACTCTTAACCCTGTATTGGTCTTGCTCCCTGTTCCTCTTTTCCTGGAAGACATCGCTTACAAGTATGGGAGGACAGCACTCCCTCTGAGCTTTTAACTGTAATCCAGTATACAGCAGCTATTACAGTTTAAACACTGTCCCCTTTAACTTGATGCAACTGTGTCCAAAAACCTGTAGACTCAGGTGCCCCACAAGCTCTATGCTTCCATGCACATACCAGGTGAACTGCCTCCTTTTATAGGCTTTCAAATGGCATCATATGATCTGCGTGAAAGGCGTGGTATTCGAACGTATAGTGGCACCAAAAATACGTTGCATGCGTGCCTCGAGACTGCCGAAAATCACCTCAAAAGGGGCACGCGTACGACCGTACGGCCACAGCACGCTCGCACGGCTCCGGCGTCTCCACCAGCATTTCATCATTCTAAAAAACACAGCATGGAGACATTCTGTAAGAGCTGTAAGAGCTTTGAAAGACAGTAGCAGAGGGAAAAATACAGCAATCCCAGGGGGAGTACTCACCAGTCCATGCTGCAGGACCTGAGAAGCCAGGCCCAATCTTCCCCCATCACGACGGGTAGTGCCTCTGTGGACCTTCAAGGACCGGGTCCCCCATCTTGGGGTCCAAACCCTTGGGACTGTAAAGCACCCTTTGGGTTATCTTGGGCAAGAAAATGACCAGAATACCACTATCCAAGGGTCCAGCGCCTTAATAGGACACAAGCAAAATCTCGTTCTTGCACCGAGGCTCGGGTACCATTCCTTTAGTTTCGTGCCATTCGAATGGATCCGATCACAACGTCCTCTTTGGGACGCCCAATTGACGAAGATTTGAAGAGCTTCACGTTCGTGACCATCACCTGAAGACACTGGCGAAAAACTCCTGCAAGTAATAGACCGATACAGTATAATATGTTATATATACACACACCGGTGTGTGTGTGTGTGTGTGTGTGTGTGTGTGTGTGTGTGTGTGTGTGTGTGTGTGTGTGTGTGTGTATGTATATATATATATATATAAAATATATACACATACATACACACACACACAATAATATATTATATATATATATATATATATATATATATATATATATATATATATATATTAGGGGATCAGAGGGGTGAAGAGCTGGCTCAGAGGCAGTCCAGTAAAATAAAAGTTGCTTTATTCAGCAAAATAGCAAAAAAACATAAGACCGGACAGACTTGTCTTATCACACGGATGTGAACTGTGTGTTCATGGCTCCAATCAGAGCTACAGTCTTTTTGTGGTTAAGTTCACCCAGCAGATACACCATCCAGCAATGGACATGCTGCTGTGTCTCTCTCTCCTACTCAAACAGCTCCATGCTGACACTTTCAGCACACTTGATAAGCAGGTCTGAAGGGGAAGTACCCGCCTTCTTTGATTAACCCCCTGTTAACCCTGCCCCAGGCTGACCCTCTAATATATCTCAGAAATACCATATAATTTGGGATGGATGGTTAAACTCATTATTAACTCTTAGTGGTAATGAATAATGTAAAAGCGGGACATAGAAGGTTTCCTTGATTTATGGAACCTAGGAAAAGTGGAGGAAGTGGAGGCTGCAGCCAGGGTAATTGGGTATCAACTCTTGTTCCTTGAGGAAGGGGAGTGGAGGGAGAGGGAGGGGGAGGGGGAGGGGGAGGGGGAGGAGGAAGTTTTTTTCTTATTTTCTTCCCTTTTGTTCCCTCCAGTCTCTATCTTGAAAAAAAAAACCCCCACCACTTCTGCAACACCCGTACTTCCGCCATTCACTGGCCAACCCGGAATTTAGGTGGAAACAGTTGATTTTACGTCACTTGATTTTTATTTGCTGTTTTTCACCGAAGAGCTCTATAGATCTATTGTGGACCAAAGCAATTTATATGCTGGTCAATTCATCGCTGCTAATCCCCAGTTATCCCTTGCCAGAGATCAGAAACCAATTACAGTTTCCGAATTTAAGACCTTTCTGAGGCCTATCCCTTGACATGGGCATAGTTAAAATGAGTACGTTGGGGTCATATTGGTCCACTGACCCAATTTACCACACGTTTTGCAGTTTATTCCCGATCAAGTTGTCTGCGTTGAGTCCCTGATTAAATTTTCTGGCCGCTTGTCTTTCAAACAGTAGCTTCCCAGCAAGTGTGCCAGATACGGGGTCAAGATGTATAAGCTCTGTGACAGGGCCACAGGATATACATCTAGTTTTAAAGTTTTACGAGGGAAGAGATAGTCACAGAGCTGGAGAACTGCCCAGATTACATAGGCAGCGCTGGCAAGATTGTGTAGGAGTTCGTGTCACCCTTATTCAGAAAGGGGTATCATTTGTATGTGGACAATTATTACACGAACGACTTTTTAGTCACTTGTTTGATCAGATTGGCGCATGTGGCACCATGCAACCTAATCGCCGGGGGTTACCCCAGAGGCTTGTAGATTCCCGTCTTAGGCTGGGGGAGAGAGCCTGCTTCAAGTGTCATAATTTGCTCGCTGTTAAGTGGAGGGATAATAAGAATGTTTTAGTTCTATCTTCCCTTCACGCAGACACGAACGTCCAAATTCCTTGGATGACTGGTGTTGTTGAGAAACCCCTCTGTGTCCACGAATATAACCAAAATACGCTCATGTGCTATACAGAGCTTCAGGACGGATTGGATTCTTCCTTAAATTCCAGGAAGAGATCGTCCGAGCCCTTCCGTTTCCAGACGGTGCCCTACCTCACCTTCCCAATCCAAATGCAGTAAGCCGGCTGCATGAGAGGCATTTTCCGTACGTCCTCCCTAGTACCGCTACCTAATGAGCCCCCCAAAGAAAATGTTGTGTCTGTAGAAAGTGCAGATATAGGCGTGACACCAACTATTTTTGTCCCTCCTGTCCTGATAATCCTGGTCTTTGCATTGGTGAATGTTTTGAACGCTACCATATACTAGTGGAGTTTTAGCGTAGGGTACAGCACTGCACAGACTAGGACACACTGACAGGGTCTCCCAAGATGCCATCGCATTTTGAGTGACCCGAACCTAGAACAGAACCGTTACAGTTACAAATAAGTGTAAAAAAAATAAATAAAAATTGTTTATTGTTCTCTCTCTATTCTCTTTCTATTGTTCTGCTTTTTTTACTGTATTCTATTCTGCAATGTTTTATTGTTAACCGTTTTTTTGTTTTCAGGTACGCTATTCAGCTGCAGAGTGGTTTTATCAAGACAGCAACAGCGTTTGATCCCACGATACATAAAGCTGTGACTCCAGCGCTGTAGGAGGCGATTTCACCACCACAGTTATAATAAAAAAAAGAATATATGCCGAAGCATGGGGGCAGCAGGGGTGGAGAAGCGATTTGCTCCTAACTTTTGGGGCAGATGCCCCCGTGCTTCGGCATATTATATATATATATATATATATATATATATATATATATATATATATATATTTATTTAGGCATGTGTTGCGTTAAAAATGTTAATATATGCCCAGCAAGGACCAGCAACATACTGGCATGTTGCTGGACTTTGAGTGGTTATACCAGAATGATGCCTGTAGGTTTAGGTATCATCTTGGTATCATTCTTTTCAGCCATTTCGGCTTTCATGTAAAAGCAATCCTAGTGGCTAATTAGCCTCTAGACTGCTTTTACAAGCAGTGGGAGGGAATTTTCCCTCCTCTCCCGTCTTCCATGGTTTTCTCTGGCTCTCCTGTCCCAACAAGGAACCTGAGAATGCAGCCGGTGGTTCTGCTAGCTGACCATAGAGCTGATCAGAGACCAGGATGGCTCCAATCAGATCTATGGCCTAAGAAACCAGAAGCTACGAGCATTGCATGACTTTGATTTTGCCGGATATAAACAGTGCCATTGGGAAATTCGGACAGCCTTTTATCACACCGATCTTGGTGTGGTCAGATGCTTTGAGGGCAGAAGAGAGATCTAGGGTCCAATAGACCCCGAAAGAAACTATTTTTCACTGCTGGCAGGGCAGTGAAAAAAAACGCCCCTCTCAATTGAAATTAATGGCAAGCTCTTCAAAAGCACCTGAAAAACACTTCAAAAGCCCTCAGTGTTCTACTGGCCCTCAGTATTTTACTGGCAGTTTAGAAGCTCCTTAGCGTGAAAGGGGCCCAAGTATTCACAACCTTTGCCATGACACTCAAAATTGATCCTGTTTCCACTGATCATCCTTGAGATTTTTCTATACCTTGACTGGAATCCATCTGTGGTAAATTCAGTTAATTTGACATGATTTGGAAAGGCACATACCAGTCTATAAAAGATCCCACAGTAGTGCATGCCAGAGCACAAACCAAGCCATGTAGCCCAAGAAATTGTCTGCAGACCTCTGAGACAGGAATGTGTTGTATTGGCACAGATCTGGGGAAAGGTACAGAACAGTTTCTGCAGCATTGAAGGCCCCAATGAGCACAGTGGCCACGATCATCAGTAAATTGAAGACGTTTGAAACCACCAGGACTCTTCCTAGAGCAGGCTGCCCGCCCAAACCGAGTGATCAGGGAGAAGGTCCTTAGTCAAGGAGGTGACCAAGAAACCCCGGTGGTCACTCTGACAGAACACCAGCATTTCTCTGTGGAGAGAGGAGAACCTTCCAGAAGCACTCCAATCAGGCCTGTATGGTAGAGTGGCCAGACGGAAGTCACTTCGTGAAAGACACATGACAGCCTGCCTGGAGTTTGCCAAAAAGGCACCTGAAGGACTCTCAGACCATGAGAAACAAATGACGGAGCGATCAGTTGTAAACAAACCGGTGTCACGTCATGATGCCGGTTCCTCCCTCCCCTCTCTGTACCAATCGGTACAGTGAGAGCGGAGAGGGGGAGAGATTGCAGCAGCGCTGTGGGCTGGATGTGAAGTGCCCAAAGCACTGCTCAGTGCCAACACTCTGCCAACACATTTTAAAACAAAGAATCTTTTTTTTTTTTTTTTTACTTAATGTTTAGTCTTTTCTGATTAATAGCGCAAAAAAATTAAAAAAACAGCGGCGATTAGAGAAAGCTCTATTTGTGTGAAAAAAAAGGACAAAAATTTCATTTGGGTACAGTGTTGCATGACTGAGTAATTGTCATTCAAAGTGTGAGAGCACCAAAAGCTGAAAATTGGTCTGGTTAGGAAGGGGGTTTAAGTGCCCAGTGGTCAAGTGGTTAAACAACCAGCAAAAATAATATCCATACAGTTTGCACATCCATCAAATAGAATATCAGGTCGAGGGGGTGTGGCCGGATGTGATCGAGGCAGCACGCATCTCTCCACAGCTCCGGTAATCCTGACTAAATCCATTGCATTGGAGTGCACTAACCCAGCTATATCCATCACCAGCACCTAGGGGAAGGTGGGAGGAGCACAGACATGCATTCAGCCACGTCTAAAAGGCCCTAAAAAGCTCACAATGACCAGCGCCAGACCGTCTCCACGAAGGAGGCAAAGCGAGACTCCGCACCCGCCATCTTGTCTTCACAGAAAGCTGAGCAGCGTGACAAACAGAAGACGGCAAAGATGGCGCAGACAGGTGACAGTGGAGGGGAGCCCTGAAAGTGACCCAGCAAACGATCAGCTACTAGCGGTAGACACTGAGGCGATTACCAGACCAATCCTAGAGGCCATCAACGCCAGTAAGTCTGAACTAATGGGGCGCATTGACCACTTGTCCTACGAATGCACGCTGATCAGACATGATCTTGATAAGATCAGGGGCAGGCTCACCACGGTAGAAGACAGGGTTTCTGGTGTCGAGAATACAGCTCATACTCTGGGTACCCACATTATTTAACTCCGTGACCTGATGAGATCCCTTCAACGCAGGGCAGACGATGCTGAGAACCATCAAAGGAGGAACAATATCAGGGTGGTGGGCCTGCCTGAAGGAGCGGAGGGAGATAAGACAGTATTGTTGCTGAAGCATGATTTAAAAACCTGCTCTCACTAAAAGATTTACCCCCCACTTATGTTGTGGAAAGAAAGCACAGGGTCCCCACGGGTCACAGACCGCCGGGAGCCTTTCCCATTCCTGGTTAGGTTTTTGAATTATAGAGACAGAGACATGATCTTGGCCCCGTCCAGGAAGAATCAGCAATTGAAGCACAAAAATGCTCGGGTGAGGTTATTCCCTGACTTTTCCGCAGCCACTCAACAACAACGCCGCTCCTTCAACGATATCCACAAAAGGCTCAGTGAAAAGGAGATACAATATAGCACGCTATACCCGAGGAGGCTCAGGGTCCAATATAAAGGCAGTGTGAAATTTTTTGAAAATCCTGCAGATGCATTCGACTGGTTGGACAAGGAACACTCTTAGATACACATTGGTCCCAAGAGTTAAAATTGCTCATGAATCTGTTAGCACCTGTTGTGCCCGTTGACTTTATCTACTCTTATACTCACACGAAATTGAGATACATTTATAGACAGAATTAAGGTTAAGCCAAACCGAAGTCACCACTTAACAGAACCCAGGAGAGCCACACCCGAAAGTCAGCGCATGTAAACAACTGAGTGAGAGCGATAAATCCGGCTCAGGATGGATCGCTTCTAAACTGAGACTCCATGACAGGTTTGCTGTAAAGGAACAGGTACACACTTTTATAGACAAATCCTCTCTGCTCCCGACTTGGGGAGTCTCTTTGTATACACATATAACTTAAGTGGTTCTCATTCTTCAACACCCATCTTATGCTATGGTTTTTTTATTAAATTTTTTAATATTTTTTTATATTTTTCTCTATACATTTTACTATATTTTATGCTCTACTCCTCAAAGGTTACTAATTTGTCTTGCACCAGGAGGAGGTGCTTTCCTACAGAGGCATTAGCCCTGTTGGTCATTATATTTTTTTATTTTTTCATTTGCTCAACCATACTGTATGGAGAAGAGAAGACTCTGCCAGACTTTTGATCAATGCGGTTAGAATTCACCGCAAGTTTTTGCACGACTATTTTTGGGAGGAAGCTACATGCCAGGACTTTTTTTGTGTTTTTTTTTTTTGTGTTGAATACTTGGCGGGGGGATTGTAGGATCATAATCCTCTCTCTCTTGCTCTGTCCTTTCCGACGGGGTCAGGAAGGAGAGGATGGCATCTCTCTCCTAGCTGTCTTCAAAACGAACAAGTGGCAGCTCAATTAGAAGCAATTAAGACATACTGGTCCACAAATGTTGATACTTCTGAACCACTGGTGGTTTGGGACGCCTTTAAGGCGGTAGCTAGAGGTGAATGTATATCAGCCATTAAAACGGCACGAGTTAATAAAAATGAAGAGCTCAATACTTTGAGGCAGCGGGAGAGGGAATGTGCGGAGGCTCATGCTGGATCCCCTACTGGGGCCTCATGAGAATCTGCTGGAGGTGCCTATCTCTACATGTCAAAGGACTAATAAGTTCAGAAATTACAAAAACTGCGCATATGGTATTTGCAGAAGGGGATAAGAATGGTAAACTCATGGTAACCTATTGAGCATATTCCTGCTAATAAAGATAAGGGAGCCAGTCTGGACATGGACCCATCACTCATTATGCAGGCGTTTATCGCTTTCTTTTCAGCCTTATACTCACCCATCCCTAGCTATGACTCAGGGGCACTAGACTTGCTGTTGGCAATGCTACTTATCACGAAACTGACTGAGGACTGTAATGCGCTAGAGGCTAATATAACAGTTAGGGAGGTACAGGCAGCGATTTTTGCTTTCCCGCCCAACAAAGCCCCCGGACCAGATGGGTTTCCTGTAGATTTTTTTTTTTTTAACTTTATCTCTTTATTGATTTCTTTTCACTTTTAACAATACATACAAAAACTTACAACGTTGTCATACAGACTTGAATAAGAACAATAAAAATTTCACACAACCCTTTTACTCCTTCCCATTCTCTACCTTCATCCATGCTACCCAATCACACCAACATTCTCCTTACACTATTTCCCCAACCAGCCACCCTTCCACTTAGGCATAGATACCATTGTTCATTTTCTGTGAGAAATGGACCCTCGCGCTATTAAGTGTTAAACGTGAATAACTAAAGTACGTATAAAAATGGAAAAATAGAAATTCTAACAATGTATAATCCACAGTGAAAGTAATACAAAAGTGCAAGTGTTGCTAAAAAAATGCAGCGGGACAAAATAGTTAACACCAACTATCACATGAGAATAAACAAAAGTAAAGAGTCCTGCGCAAATCGTGCCACTGAAAAAATATGAATATATAAAAAATTATATATATAAAAAATCTTAGAAAAGTCAATAATCAAAATAAACACACCGATGTGTGAAAACAGTGAAAAGCAGGAGAAAAAACTGGACCAACTGTTCCAAAATAGATATATCCAGGCTCTCAGAACTCTCACCTCAAAGATGGAATAATCGGGCAAAGTACAATAACCCCAGAAGCTTCTCCTTTATTTCTCTCTATATAATGACCAAGGAATTGTAGATGAAGCCTGTAGTATATCCTTCTGCCACTAGAGGGCCATTTCCAACACTTGAATATAACACTGCAGCTTGTAATTCCGTGGTAAAGAGCTTAAACAGAACACAGAGGAGAGGGGGAGAGGGAGAAAAAGAGGGGACTCCGATCGTGTAGTGGTTTTTAATGAATGGACATATTTATTAAGTAGTAAAATAGACTCTCACATTAGCAAAAAAAGGTTAAAGCAGAAAAGGTAAAATGAAGATCTGGCGTTTTCGGCCAGTCTTACGCGGTTTCCGGTTTGTCCTACGGCCACTCCCTACGCGTTACGTCACGTCCCCATGAAGAAGTCACATGACGTGACGTAACGCGTAGGGAGTGGCCGTAGGACAAACCGGAAACAGCGTAAGACTGGCCGAAAACGCCAGATCTTCATTTTACCTTTTCTGCTTTAACTTTTTTTTGCTAATGTGAGAGTCTATTTTACTACTTAATAAATTTGTCCATTCATTAAAAACCACTACACGATCGGAGTCCCCTCTTTTTCTCCCTCTCCCCCTCTCCTCTGTGTTCTGTTTAAGCTCTTTACCACGGAATTACAAGCTGCAGTGTTATATTCAAGTGTTGGAAATGGCCCTCTAGTGGCAGAAGGATATACTACAGGCTTCATCTACAATTCCTTGGTCATTATATAGAGAGAAATAAAGGAGAAGCTTCTGGGGTTATTGTACTTTGCCCGATTATTCCATCTTTGAGGTGAGAGTTCTGAGAGCCTGGATATATCTATTTTGGAACAGTTGGTCCAGTTTTTGCTCCTGCTTTTCACTGTTTTCACACATCGGTGTGTTTATTTTGATTATTGACTTTTCTAAGATTTTTTATATATATAATTTTTTATATATTCATATTTTTTCAGTGGCACGATTTGCGCAGGACTCTTTACTTTGTTTATTGTTCATTTTCTCACACCACATCTTCCAAATCTTATTGAACTTTTTTTTATATCTCCCTGTCTTATATATACTGCCCTTTCCTTAAGGACCACCCCATTCATATTCTGCACCCACTCTTCACTACTGGGGGGTAACGAGGATTGCCATTTCTGAGCTATAAGTTTCCTAGCCTGGAAAAGGCATCGAATTTTTGCTACGTTAGAACCTTTGGGATCACATCCTCCGTCTATCCATCCCAGCACACACCCCAAGGGTTCTATATCTATCACTGTCTCAAATACCTGGGTTATTATTTCCACAACCTCCCTCCAGTAGCGATACAGCTTGGGGCACCTCCAAAACATGTGCATCATATCTCCTTCCGTCCTTCCACATCTAGGGCATAAAGAGTTCTGCCTTCGACCAAACAAAAAGAGTCTCTTGGGAGTATAGTATGCTCTATACAAAAGGAATAAGTGGGACATTTTTTGTGATGGAGAGAGAGAAACCCACGGCGCCAGCTCAAGAACCCTCTCCCATTGGGCCTCCGTAATATTTCCCACATCTATTTCCCATTTCTTCCTATAAACTTGCTCCTGTGATATAGCCCGAGACATCTTGTGTAAACTTGCATACGTTTTAGATATTAATCCTTTCCCCGATTTCACTCGCAGTATTTCCTCTATTACTGGTATCTCACACCATTTTATTGCGTCCCCCTCAAACTCTTTTTCCAACGCGTGTCTGACCTGCAGATATCTAAAAAAAAAAAAAAAAAGATTGTTTTGGTATTGCAAACTGGTCCCTTAATTCCTGAAAGGATTTCAAATTACTATTCTGGTAAATCTGGTGGACGAACTTTATACCCCTTCTTTCCCATTCCTTAATTTGTCCTATTTTTTGTAATTCGCCCAACTTATTATTGGCCCATAGGGGAGAATATTTAGTAAATCCCCCATACCCCAATATTCCTTTGGATATTTCCCACACCTTTATCATTTGACCAAGTGTAGGAATATCTCGCATAAAGCTCCCTGCCTCTAGTGCTTCTACCACCGACTTACCAAGAAATTGTTCCAGGATTGTTCTCTTTCCTTGCCCATTACTCACTATGTCGCCTCCTACCAGATTTTGTAGCTGGGCTGCTAAAAAATAATTGAACGGGTGGGGGATTGCCATACCTCCTTCATTACTTGGAGATTGCAAAGTTTTTAAACTATTCCTCCCTTGACCCCCCTTCCAAATCAATTCTCTGAAAATGGAGTCTTATAGATCCATATTAGGGAATTGTGTAAAATGTACATAAGTTGTGGCAAAAGTATCATTTTAATTAAGTTCCCTCGGCCTGCTGCTGATAGAGGAAGTTTCTTCCAAATGTTGATTTTTCCCTTATATTTAAGTAGTAATGGAGCTAAAATTATTCACTATATACTGTTTGGGGTCTTTAGTAATATAAATACCCAAATATTTCATTTGGCTTACTATTTGCAGACGAGCAGCCTCACTGGGAAGGGGGCTATCCAGGGGGGTCAACTGGTAGTAAACAGGATTTCCCCCAATTTATCCTTAAACCCGAGAGGTCACCAAAGTTTTTAATTGTATACATTACTTGCCCTATTGAGTTCAGTATATCTCCAAGAAGCAGGAGAAGGTCGTCTGCAAATAGTATAAATTTTCTCTTCCTCCTCCCCTCTCCTATACCCTTTTATCTCTGTGTTTAGTCCGATAGACACGGCCAGGGGTTCAATTGCCATGGCAAATAAAAGAGGCGACATAGGACACCCCTGTCTCGTACCCCCTCCTCAGGCTAAACCCAGCAGAGCAATCGTTATTTATTTTTACTCTTGCTACCGGGGATCTATACAACATTTTTACCCATTTTAAAAATGTCGGTCCGATCTGAAATTCTTTCAAATCTCTCCACAAATACCTCCATTCTAGGGTGTCGAAGGCCTTGGCGGCATCCAACGATAGAACCGCTCTCCGACCGTCTCCATCCACTGGTATCTGAAAATTTAAATATACCCGCCTTATATTTATACTCGTGGATCTACCAGGGATAAACCCCGATTGATCAGGATGGATGAGTTTCTCTATCACTCCGTTTAATCTAGCCGCCAAGACCTTTGCCAAGATCTTTACATCTATATTCAATAGAGAAATGGGCCTATATGAAGAAGGGTCGAGAGGGTCTTTATTTTCCTTCGGGATTATTATTATAGTTGATTCCATCATAGATGGAGGAAGCTCCCCTTTTAATATCGCCCCGTTTAAGACATTTAACAATTCCGGAATAAGTATCTCACCAAAATGTCGATAGACCTCCACCGGCAGGCCGTCAGGGCCTGGGGCCTTTTGTCCCACCATTTCCTGTACAGTACGCTGGATTTCTTCCAGCGTTATAGGACTGTCTAGAGTGACACTATCTTCCTTAGAGAGGTGAGGCATTCTCAATGACTCAAATTTATTCGATTCCCTCCCCTTCCTCATCCTGCTGGGAATAATATAGATCCTCGTAGTATTCGTAGTAGTCCAATATAGCTGTCTTATCTGTCAATATCCTCCCCTCTACCGAACTAATCCTTGGTACCATAGATGGTGATGAATTTGTTCTCACTAGGTGTGCCAACATCCGTCCTACCCTTTCACCTTCCCCAAATGCTATTTGTTTCTGAAAAATATATTTGTTTTCTGCTTTCCCCATCATTATAAGACAATATTCCTGCTGGGCCTCCAACCATACCCCCAGGTTGTCAGATGTTGAGTCCTTAATATACTGGTCCTCTAAATATATCACACTCTTTGAAGCATTTTCTTCCCTTTCCCTAGATTGTTTTTTGATTTTTGAGATCTGTTGTATCAGGAGACCCCAAAGGTAAGCCTTCAGGGTATCCCACACAATACCTGGCGAGGCTGTGCCCGTATTCAGATCTAAATATTCTCTTAATGCCATTAGGACTTCCTCTGGATCTCCCATGAGCTCCAGCCAAGAGGGGCTAATTCTCCACTCCCGGAAATGATTTTCCTCCCCTAGAACTAGAGAGGCCGTCATTGCTGAGTGGTCAGAAAGTCCTCTTGGCAAATATTTTATCTTATTTACTAATGTCATCGCCTCATCATTCCCCATAATCAGATCTATCCTTGACAAAGTCGAGTGTGTAGTAGAAAAGCACGAGAATGATCAAATTTTTGGGTTCTGAATTCTCCAAAGATCCTTCAGGCCCATCTCTCTCATAAACTGGGGTAAACGACCCTCTGTTGTACCCCTCTGATGTACCCCACAGGGAAGTCTATCCATCGTTTTATCCATAACCATATTAAAGTCTTCCATCACTATTAATGGGACTCCCGGCTTATCTAACACAAACTCGACCAATTCGTATAGGACATCTGTAGAAAAGGGTGGTGGTATATACAAATTACCCATGATCAGTATCTTCTCTTCTAATTTACCATATATAAAGATATATCTCCCTTGCTCGTCTAACTTGACCTGGAGACAGTTAAAGGGTGTCCCTGCTTTAATCAAAATACTGACCCCCCTATAAAAGGATGTATGGACTGAATGATATTGGATGGGATATTCCGCCCACCCCAACTGTCGGCTAGAAGCATTTGTAAAGTGTGTTTCCTGCAGGCAGAGAATCGTTACTCCATGTGACTTAGCCATCGACCTAACCGCAGCCCTTTTCCTCAAGTCTCCCAAACCTCTAACATTCCAAGAAAATAAAGTAAGTCCACCCTTCCCTGACATTGTAGGTTTACTCATAAAGACTAATAGTGCTTAGGTGAAATATGTGGATCCCATTTTTATTATTCAATTTAATTAAATTTTTATAAGTGTCTTGAGTGTCTTAACCCTTGTTTCACTATGGTTAAATAAATCCTATTTAGTGCTCCAAATCTTTGGGTGTACTTTTTCCATTCTTCCCTATACCTTACATACCAAATAAACCTTCCATGCATTACCCTTGTCTCCCTCCCCTCATTACCATTACCCATCTCATACATTCCTCGCATTGCCTCTCTAGGCATCGCGTGGGGCCTATTCATGTGACCTTCCCATACACACCTCACTCGTGAACCATTCCACTTTATACTTCTTTTAAAGTTAACCCACCCCCTCTGCTCCCCTCCCTCCCTCCCCCCAACCAACCCCCAACCATCAATCAAAAACCAACCAACAAACAAACAAAAGAGGAACGCAGAACACCAACTCCTCCATAACTGGCACTATCCAGCCAGAGGTGCCCCGCTGTCCACTTCCCTCTCCCTCCCCTCACTTCCCAATAATGAAGACAAAAAAAAAAAAAAAAAAAGAGAATAAAAAAGAAAAAAGGAAAGGAAACATTAATTTCCCTTCCCCCTCCCTGAACAAAAAAAAAGGGGGAGGGGGAAGGGAAAGAAGGGGAAACACAGAAAAAAGGTTTCGCAGTTCAATCGTATTACTGTCTCTGGGTAAAGGTTGTCAACCAGTCCTCAACACCTTTCAGAGTATCAAAGACAATAGCCCCTTCAGGGGAGTTTACCCGTAGTCTTGCTGGATAAAACAATGCATATGTCACATTTAATTGACAAAGTCTCCGCTTCACCTCCCCAAATTTGGCTCTCCTTTTGCAAGTCTGGCGAAAAATCCGGGAATATCGATACCCGGGAACCATTATACAAAATCTTGCCCATTTTTTCTAGCTTTACATGTGATAGTCTCTTTGTCTTTATAAAGTAATAGTTTGACCAGAAACGGTCTTGAAAGGGCTCCAGCTTGTGGGGGTCTTACAGGGACTCTGCGCTCTTTCAATGGCAAAAAATGGTGATAGGGTACCCTGCCCGAATATGTCTACAAACCATTTCTCTAAGAAACCTATTGGGTCTGGACCCTCACAGTGTTCCGGTAAACCCACTATCCGTTCTTCCTTCTCATCTTATTCTCCATTTCATCCAGTTTATTTTCCTGTTTAATTAGTTGCTCTTGCATGGTCCTAATCTCCCGTATCAGAGGGCCCAAGTCATCCTTCACTCGACCAACCCGGTCCTCTAAATTTTAGTCCTTTCCTGTATTTTCTGGATATCTTGTCTAACATAGGAGAGTTCCTTCTGAATGGTAATAAGTTCAATGCTCATTCCCCCTATAGATTCTCTACAGGAGTTGACTGCCAGCAGTACCTCCTTTTATGATGGTTCAGGTTCCACCTCACCTTGGGCCCCGCCCCCCCCCCCCCCCCCCCGGCAACCCGGGTGCCTCCGCCGAGGCTACCCCAGTGGGCTGACCCATAAGTCGTTCCCCATCCTCTCCTCCTTCCAATACCATCGGGGGGTGGCCACCCTGTATGTGAGATATCTGGGCTGCACTCTTCAGTCTCCTTGTCACATCGCTTTTCTCTGTCTCCTCCGCTGTCTTGTTGTAATGTATGTGTTGAGCAGCGAGAGCACCAGTTCCTCCCACCACTTCTCCAGTCTCAGATCTTTGGTCTCTGTTTCACCTCCGCTATCTCTAGCGGGACACTCAAGCAGGAGACAGGGAAGGTAGGGGAGTGAGGCTCGTCGTTCAGAGCCCCCCCCCCCCCGTGCGGCCGCCAATCAGCTCCGGGCATGCTGCTCGGCGGGAGGGCAGACAGAGGGGGGAAGTGAGAGCAGCGCTCACCGCTCGCATTGACTTCCCAGCATTGATACGGCGGCCAGGTGTTCTGTATTGAAGGGAGCCACACTCATCGCAGGACAGAGGGGAGAGCGAGACAGCAGCACACACACACACACACACACACACACACACACACACACACACACACACACACACACACACACACACACACACACACACGGCCTCCTCCTCCTCCGCCCCCCCCTTCCTGTAGATTTTTATAAAGCTAATGTAGAACAGTTGGCTATGAGATTTAACTGGCTATTGAAATGTTGCATGGATAGCTCCTCTCTACTGAATTCCATGTTAGAGGCATGCATGATCCCATTATTAAAACCAGGGAAAGAGCCAACTGAATGTACATCCTACCGCCCCATAGTACTTTTAATTACGGACCTGAAGACCCTAATCAAAATATTAGCGACTAGACTCGCTAAAGTTATCCCAACAATAGTCAACTTAGACCAGACAGGGTTCATTGCTGGGAAGTCGACAGACAAACTTACGGAGACTTTTCACCCACCTGCAACTCCCACCTACCAACTCAGATACCAGAATTGTGGTGTCTATAGATACAGAAAAAGCCTTTGATTCTGTTGACTGGAGGGTCATGTTTCGGGTACTGGATGTCATGGGTTTTTTGGGCCGGAATTTAGAAAACAGATCTCTACGCTATATAAGCCCCAAAGTGGCCATTAGACTGGGGTTGAAGGTAACAGATTTTTTTTGCAGTGGGTAGGGGAACCAGGCAGGGTTGCCCGCTGTCCCCATTCCTCTTTGCCCTGGTGAAGGAGCCCCTGGCCACAGCACTGAGATCATCCGGGGGGGTGGGTTCAGGCCATCAAAGTGGGAACAATTCATGAGACCTTGGCACTGTATGCAGATGACATGCTCCTGTTTCTCAATGACTCCTTAAAGGCGGTTCTAGCAATCTTAGACAAATTTACCACATTTTCAGGGCTCAGGGTAAACTGGAGTAAGTCGTCCATTCTGCCACTAGATGCAAAAGTCAAAGAGAGCTGACCCAGATCTGCCATTGCAGTGGGTGGAGTCTCAAATATTTGGGGATAAAAATTATAGCAAATGTGCATGACTTCAGAACAAAAACTACAAGGGACATACGGACTTTATAGGCACGAGTAAGGAAAAGTAATTCATTAACCACTTTCAGACCGGACCATTTTGCTGGTAAATGACCAGAGGTCTTTTTACACTTTGGCACTGCGCTGCTTTAACTGGTAATTGCGCGGTCATGCAATGTTGTACCCAAACAAAATTTGCGTCCTTTTCTTCCCACAAATAGAGCTTTCTTTTGATGGTATTTGATTACCTCTGCGATTTTTATTTTTTGCGATATAAACGTAAAAAGACCGCAAATTTTGAAAAAAAATGATATTTTCTACTTTTTGTTATTAGAAAAATCCAATAAACTCAATTTTAGTCATACATTTAGGCCAAAATGTATTCAGCCACATGTCTTTGGTAAAAAAAAAAGTCAATAATTGTATATTTATTGGTTTGCGCAAAAGTTGTCACATCTACAAACTAAGGTACGTTTTCTGGAATTTACGCAGCTTTTAGTTTACGACTGCCTATCTCATTTCTTGAGGTGCTAAAATGGCAGGGCAGTACAAAACCCCCCCAAATGACCCCATTTTGGAAAGTAGACCCCCTAAGGAAATTGATAAGAGGCATGTTGAGCCCATTGAATATTTTATTTTTTTGCCTCAAGCGATTGAATAATGACAAAAAAAAAAATTTTTTTTTTTTTTTTACACAAAGTTGTCACTAAATGATATATTGCTCACACATGCCATGGGCATATGTGAAATGACACCCCAAAATAAATTCTGCTGCTTCTCCTGAGTACGGGGATACCACATATGTGGGACTTTTTGGGAGCCTAGCCGCGTACAGGGCCCCGAAAACCAAGCACCGCCTTCAGGCTTTCTAAGGGCGTAAATTTTTGAGTTCACTTCTCACTACCTATTACAGTTTTGAAGGCCATAAAATGCCAAGATGGCACAAAACCCCCACAAATGACCCCATTTTAGAAAGTAGACACCCCAAGCTATTTGCTGAGAGGCATGTTGAGTCCATGGAATATTTTATATTTTGCCACAAGTTGTGGGAAAATTACAAACTTTTTTTTTTTTTTTTTTCACAAAGTTGTCACTAAATGATATATTGCTCACGCATGCCATGGGCATATGTGAAATGACACCCCAAAATAAATTCTGCTGCTTCTCCTGAGTACGGGGATACCACATATGTGGGACTTTTTGGGAGCCTAGCCGCGTACGGGGCCCCGAAAACCAAGCACCGCCTTCAGGCTTTCTAAGGGCGTTACAGTTTTGAAGGCCATAAAATGCCAAGATGGCACAAACCCCCCCCAAATGACCCCATTTTGGAAAGTAGACACCCCTAAATTTAGGGGTACACTAGTGAGACTAGGTAATAAATGGCGGGTGCCCTGAAACTATAAAAAAATAACTAACCAACCAGCGTCACCTGTAACAGTTATATGGTGATCACTGGTGAAAGGGTTAACTAGGGGGCAATCAGGGGGCTTTATGCGGTAGTATATGGGGGTCCCTGGCGCTATAAAAAGCTGCGGCGAACCTAAATACCTACCTGCCTAACTAGCGTCACCTGTGACACTAATACAGCGATCAGAAAAACGATCGCTTATTAGGCTGGGTTCACACTGGAGCGATGCGGGAACGCCACGAATGCGCGGCGGGTTCCCGCATCGCATGCCTCCCGGCGGCAGTTCACACTGCCCTATGCGAACTGCTGGGAGTGTCAGTGAAATGTTACTGACACCCCCAGATCAGTTCGCATATCGCAGTGCGATCTGCAAACTCGGATCGCATGGTGTGAACACCCATGCGATCCGATTCTGCTGCGGGCCAAAAAAAGGGTCCCGTGCGAATTTGCGGCGGGTGCGGCGGGTGTGGCGAATGGCTGAACTCGAATCGCACAGAGATCGGATGTGATTTGCACTGCAGTGCGGTGCGAATCACATCCGTTCTCAAACCGCTGCAATGTGAACCCAGCCTTAGTGACACTGGCGACGGGGAGTGATCACGGGGTTAAACCTTTATTGGGGGGGTTAGGGGAGTACCTTAGAACTAAAAGGGGGCTAACCCTAACTGCCCTAACAGTTATTAGTCACAAATGACACCCGCCGGGTGATCAGGGGGTTAAACCTTTATTAGGTAATAAATGGCGGGTGCCCTGAAACTATAAAAAAATAACTAACCAACCAGCGTCACCTGTAACAGTTATATGGTGATCACAGGTGAAAGGGTTAACTAGGGGGCAATCAGGGGGCTTTATGCGGTAGTATATGGGGGTCCCTGGCGCTATAAAAAGCTGCGGCGAACCTAAATACCTACCTGCCTAACTAGCGTCACCTGTGACACTAATACGGCGATCAGAAAAATGATCGCTTATTAGGCTGGGTTCACACTGGAGCTATGCGGAAACGCCGCGAATCCGCGGCGGGTTCCCGCATCGCATGCCTCCCGGCGGCAGTTCACACTGCCCTATGCGAACTGCTGGGAGTGTCAGTGAAATGTTACTGACACCCCCAGATCAGTTCGCATATCGCAGTGCGATCTGCAAACTCGGATCGCATGGTGTGAACACCCATGCGATCCGATTCTGCTGCGGGCCAAAAAAAGGGTCCCGTGCGAATTTGCGGCGGGTGCGGCGGGTGCGGTGGGTGCGGCGAATGGCTGAACTCGAATCGCACAGAGATCGGATGTGATTTGCACTGCAGTGCGAATCACATTCGTTCTCATAAACCGCTGCAATGTGAACCCAGCCTTAGTGACACTGGCGACGGGGGGTGATCACGGGGTTAAACCTTTATTGGGGGGGTTAGGGGGGTACATTAGAACTAAAGGGGGCTAACTCTAACTGCCCTAACAGTTATTACAGTCACAAATGACACCAATGCAAAAAAAAAAAAAAAAAAAAAAAAAATGACATTGGTGTCACTGTGACTGGGGGGCAGGGGTAATTGGGGGGGTGATCGGGGTGTAAAGGGGGGGTGTGAGTGTGCCTGGCATGTTCTACTGTGTGTGTAGAGTGTTGGTGCAACTCACCGATCCGCTCTCCTCCGTGTCGGAACGAAAAATACCGACACGGAGGAGAGAATACATCACTTCCTCTAATGTGTTTACATTACAGGAGAGGAAGTGATGTCACGGGAGATTTCCATTCGTCGAGAGCGATCGCGAGGGGGTGGCCATGAATGAATGGCCGCCCCCTCATCCCGGATCGCTCTCGAAGGAATGCCGACCGCCGCAGGCACCGGGGGGGGGCCCGATCGGGCCCCCCACCCGCGGGCAGGCAGGGACTTATATATACGCCCATATGCCTGCCCGTGCCATTCTGCCGACGTATATCGTCGTGCGGCGGTCGGCAAGTGGTTAATATTAGCAAATGTTATTAATACAAAAGCATACAAAGATTATGGGCATGGAATCAATACCAGCATTTCTGCCATCTGGATATATACCATGTTTTAGTCTATGATACTATACCATGGACATCAAACTAGTCTAATATTCTGCTTATAATTTGTGAATACATGTTGGTTATATCCTATGCTGAGATTGGTCAAATTAGCCAATGAACTTTTCCAGTTCTGGCTTTTTTAATCTTTGTATGCTTTTGTATTAATAAAATTTGCTAATATTAATGAATTTCTTTTCCTTAGACCCCTTTCACACCAGGGCGTTTTGCAGGCGCTATAGCGTTAGAAATAGCGCCTGCAATCCGCCCTAAAAAAGCTGCACCATTGTTTGTAGTGTGAAAGCCCGAGGGCTTTCACACTACAGCGGTGCGCTGGCAGGACGTCAGGGAAAAGTTCTGCCAGCAGCTTCTTTGAAGCGGTGAAGGAGCGGTGCGTTTACCGCTCCTCCACTGCTGCTGCTCATTGAAATCAATGGGGCAGCGCTGTAATACCGCCGGTAAAACGCCGCTATTGCGGCATATTGCCGGCGGTTTTAACCCTTTCTCGGCCGCTAGCGGGGGGTAAAAGCGCCCCGCTAGTGGCCGAAATGTGCCGCAAATCCGGCTGTAAAACGCCGCTAAAAATAGCAACGTTTTACCGCCCACACTATGGGCGGTGTGGTGTGAAAGGGGTCTTACTCGTGCCTATAAAGTCCATAAGTCCCTTGTAGTTTTTGTTCTGAATATATTCTAATTAGGACGTGGCACTTCTTATTAATATTCATTATGGGTTATCCACCTCACCACTAGGTGTATTGATACCCCTACTTTAGTTTTTCTAGAAATGTGCATGACTATCTCCCCTTTAATTTACTCCCGTTGTTGACCCTCCTCAAACAGAAAACTCAGGCCTGGATCAAATTATCTCTGTCCTTAGTAGGAAGAATCAGCTTGCTTAAAATGAAAATCCTTCCAGTAATCATATTTCCTCAGACAAACCAAAATCATTTTTCAAACAGATAGAAGGGATTATTGGTGCGTTCCTTTGGCCACCTAAACCACCTGGGATAGGGATTAAAGTGCTGCAGGAACCTGGCAACTGGGAAGGTTTGGCACTGCCAGACTTGCATAAATAAAATCTGGCGGGTCAAATGGCGTTTGCCCGTAGATGGTTAATGTCAGATGAAGGGGACGTGGCCACAGTATTGGAGGCAGCCCACCCTGGATCCTATGAAAGCTTGCACCTGGCGTTGTTTAGGGCAGGGGACCTCAAACTACGGCCTGCTGAGGACATTTATCCGGCCCACCCAGGGCCGGATTCCCGACAGTCCAGGCCTCAGGGCAGACTGGGAAACTGCTGTGTCTTGGAGCGCACTGTTAAAAGTTCGGTTGCGCTGTAATAAAAGTCCTGCCCTCCTCCTAGACCAGCTCGTGTGATAGAGGCAGTGTCCTGTCTATCGCAAGAGCTGGTCTAAGAGGGTGGGACTTATCACAGCTCGCCCAAACTTTTCAGTGAGCTGTGACACAGCAGCAGGAGATGCCCAATGTGCACACACACACACACACTGACTGGTGACACATTGTTTGGGAGTAAGGCTGTGAGGGGGGCTTGCAATGATGGTGGGGGGGGAGTCACCATCTGAACTGACCGCATCAGAACTTGCAGCCAACATATGCATCAGAATGCATTGCCAAGCAAAATTTAACTTCTTTAACCACTTCAGATCCGCGCTATTGCCAAATGACAGCATTAGCGCGGACCTACATTTCCGGGACTACGTCTATTGACGTCGTCCCGGTTACGAGCGGCCTGCGCGCCCCCTGAGGGGCGCGCGCGGCGCGCTCTGTGATCGGCGAGTCCGTGAGACTCGCCTGATCACCGATCCGTGTAAGGGGTCGATCCCGACCCCTTATCACGTGATCAGCTGTCAGCCAATGACAGCTGATCATGTGATAGAACGGAGCCGGTAATCGGCTATTATTCCTCCTCGCGCTGACAGCGCGAGGAGAGAAAAAAAAAGCTGATCACCGGCGGCCGTGATCGGGACATCAGTCCCGATCACGGCCATCAATACAAGGGACCACCTGCCACCTGCCTGTGCCCACCTGCCTCCCGCAGTGCCATCCTGAAGTAAAATAAAAGCAAAAGTGCCCCCCGTCAGTGCCCATAGTGCCCACAGTGCCACCCCACAGTGCCACCCAATCTGCCTCAAAGGTGCTGCACCCCAGTGCCGCCCATCAGTGCCCAGCAGTGCCGCCCATCAGTGCCCAGCAGTGCCACCTATCAGAGCCACCTATCAGTGCCACCTGTCAGTGCCCATCAGTCCCATCTATCTGTGGTACCTATCAGTGCCCATCCGTGCCACCCATCCGTGCCACTTATCCGTGCCACCCATCCGTGCCATCTTATCTGTGCCCATCTTTGCCCATCAGTGCCGCCTTATCTGTGCCCATCGGTGCCGCCTTATCTGTGCCTATTAGTGCCGCCTTAACTATGCCTATCAGTGCCCACCGGTGCAGCCTATCAGTGCCCACCAATGCAGCCCATCAGTGCCCACCAATGCAGCCCATCAGTGCCCACCAATGCAGCCCATCAGTGCCCACCAATGCAGCCTATCAGTGCCGCCTAATCAGCGCACTTCAATGAAGGAGAAAAATGACTCGTTTGCAAAATTTTATAACAAACTATTAAAACATGATTTTTTTTTTTTTTTGCATCTTTTTTCGTTTGTTTAGCAAAAAATAAAACTCCGAGCTGTAACTAAATACCACCAAAAGAAAGCTCTATTTGTGGGAAAAAAATGATAAAAATTTCATTTGGGTACAGTGTTGTATGCCCGCGCAATTGTCACTCAAAGTGCATCAGCGCTGAAAGCTGAAAATTGGTCTGGGACTGAGGGGGGTTTAAGTGCCCAGTAAGCAAGTGGTTAAAAAGAAGAAAGAGTGTAAATTGCAACGATTACACGGGCGCCTGCAACACTTTGCAGCCAAAGCAAGCATCAGAAGATGTGCTTACATCAACTGTGTAGAAAGTTGTGAAAGTGTGAACGGACGACCAAGTCGCCACCTTAGACACCTGGGAGACAGACGCTTGATGTCAGAAAGCCCAAGAGGTCTATATTGCCCTGGTGGAATGGGCCATGAAAGGAAAAAGGGGGCACCTGCCCCTTCAAGGCGTAAGCCTGGACCATGATCTGTCTGACCGTCAGCCCTTTTTACGGACCTGCTACCAAAACCAACAGAGAATCTGACTTCCGGAAGGGAGCCGTGGCAGACAGATATACCCTTAGGGCCCGGACCACGTCCAGGGAATGGAGAATCACCTCCTTAGGGTATGCCGGCTTAGGACACAGAGATGGTAACACAATGTCCTCATTGAGATGGAGGGCCGAAACCACCTTCTGAAGAAAAGAAGGCTGAAGACGCAACACCAACTTATCCTTGCGGAAAACCAGATAGGGTGACTTGCAAGACAAGGCCGCCAACTCAGAAACCTTCCTGACAGATGTAATAGCCACTAGAAAGGCCTTTCTTTCTGATAAAGAGTCAACAAGGGAATTTCCCTGATGTTCTCAAATGGCGGTTTCTGAAATGCCGATAGCACCAGGTTCAGATCACACGGAGGTAGGGGTGGTCGCACTGGAGGGACTACATACCGAACCCCTTGCACAAAAGGTGCTTACCAATGAGTGAGATGCCCCTTGATGGTGCTTAAAGACAGTTTCTGGTCCACTCCTTGCTGTAAGAACAGCAGAATCCTGGAAACGGAATAGGTGTGGACGCCACCCCATCTCCTCACACATGGAGATATAAGGCTTCCACGTATGATGGTATATCTTCTGAGAAGAAAATTTTCGTGCCCTCAGCATGGTGAAGATTACAGAGTCTGGCAGACCTCAGTTCCTTAGAACCTGACTCAACAGCCATGCCATTAAAACCAGCGATGGCAAAGCAGAATGTAGTATCAAACCTTGCAATAGAAGGGCTTCTCGCATCGGCAACTGCCAGGGAGCATCCGTCACCAGGCGTACCAGGTCCAGGGATGCCAGGGCCCATCTGGAGCAATCAGTATCACTGGACTCCCCTCGGCCTCCACTGTGTGAAGCAGGCAAGGCAGCAGTTTGTGCCGAAGGAAGGCGTAAATCAGCCGGTACTGCTTCCATGGAGCCAACCCGTCCGCCCAAGGATCTCTTGTCCTGGACATGAAGCCCCGCACCTTGCGATTGAGCCGAGAGGCCAGAAGATCCACATCTGGTGTGCCCCACCGCAGGCAAAGAAGCCTGAACACCTGCAGCAATGACCATTCTCCTTGATCCAGCATCTGGCGACTTAGATAGTCCGCCTGCCAGTTTTCTATTCCCAGGATGTATATGGCCGTCAGGGCCGGTACGTGTCGCTCTGCCCACCGAAGGATGAGAGCAACCTCTCATGCTGCAGCCAAGCTCCTTGTTCCTCCTTGATGGCTGACATATGCCACCGCCATGGCATTGTCTGACTGGATCCTGATCGGATAGCCTCATTGACCATGTGGAGAAACCTAGCCTGATCGCTTGAAGCTCGAGCACATTGACCGGTAACTGGCCCTGGGTCGACTGTACTCCCAGCACTCCACCCCAGCCGGTTAGGCTGGCATCCATTGTGATCACCATCCAATGAAGAGGCAGGCACCATTTTCTGGACCCAAGGGCCTCAGCCACCAGAGAAGAAACCCTGACTAACTGGCTCACCCGAATCTGCCGATCCACGGATAACGGAGATTTGTCCCATTTGGACAATATCTCCTTCTCCAAGACTCATGTGAAATTGGGCGTGCGGTACCGCCTTGAAAGAGGCTACCATGAGACCCAAAACTCGCATGCAGAAACACAGCGGCCGATCACCTGTGGTTCCATCAACAGCTTCACCACGGCTCTGAGAGTGTGCAGTTTGTCTGAAAGGAGAACCACTCGATTCCACGGAGTCCAGCAGTAAGCCTAGGTACTCCAGGTGCAAAGTCCGCACTAGTACTGACTTTTTGAGGTTCAACACCCACCCAAACTCCTGTAGCGTTTGCATGGTGATTGCCACATCCTCCCTTAATTCCGAGACGGAAGCTGCTCTCAGAAGGAGATCGTCTAGGTAACCCATGATTGCGATCCCACGTTATCGCAACAATGCCAAAATTGGACCAATACTTTGGTAAAATTGGGCTGCTGAAGCCAGGCCAAAAGAGGAGAGCCACAAACGAAGTGCTCTTCCCCCACTGCAAATCGCACAAACCTCTGATGCCTGAGGTATATGGGTATATGCAAGTACATGTCCTGGATGTCCAAGGATGCCAGGGAGTCCCCCTGATGGAGTGCAACTACTACGGAGCGAACCAATTCCATTCTGAACCTTTGTACTTTCACAAAGCAATGGAGGGCTTTTAGGTCCAGGATTGGACATACCCCTTCCTTCTGGAGGACTACAGATTGGAGTAAAATCCCTGAAACCTTTCCAGCTTTGGAACAGGCACTATTACCCCGCATCTGAGCAGGTCCCTTACTGCCCCAAACAGGGCCTTTCCGGCGAGCCGGGAGTAAAGGTATGCTGGAGGGAATAAAATCAGTTTGGTGGCCAAGAGAGGAACTCTCTCTTGTAACCCGACGAAATCAGTTCGCAGACCCATTGGTCAGACAGCCGAGAGGGCCCACCGAGCTGCAAACTCCCGAAGGCGATCCCCCCCTCCCGTGTGTCGGGTGGGGGCAAACCTTCATGTGGTAATACTTTTGCTCGCAGGCTTGCGAGACCAGGGACGCTTTTGTCCTTCAGCAGTCGCCCTGTCGGACTGGGAGAGCTTACCTGAAGTCCCAGGTGGACAAAAAGACTCTTGAGCGGAAAAGGAGGGCCCTTGCCTGCGGCGTGGCTCCTTACCCTTCTTGGGCTGTGGGAGCAACGTGCTTTTCCCACCTGTGAAATTCTTAATAATGTCATACAGCAAAGCTCCAAATAGCCACTCACCAAGGAAGAGCAAATCTGTCAAAGCTTTTTTAGATGCCTGGTCCGCAGACCAGCATTTCAGCCAGATCAGGCGCTGCAGCACCACTGGGAAGTGTATCCAGGGCCGCATCACAGACATACTTAAGGCCATGCACCAACTGGTCTGCTAGTTCTACACAGACCGGAGACTATTGCTTCTCCAATTCACGGTGCAATAGTTTTGCCCACTCAGTAAGAGTCTGTGACACAAATGCCGTGGCCAGTACCGGTCACAGCACTGACCCCACTACCATAAACATGGACCGGGCCACTGTCTCGGCCCTCCTGACGGTAGGGTCCTTAAATGCAGGAGCCCCTTCTACTGGAATTGTGGTTACCTTATTTAACCTGGATACTGGGGGGTCAACGACCGAGGGAGCCGACCATTTTATATAGCACACGCTCGATGGCCAGGCTGGGGAGACTACACGGATCTATATTATTCAGCTTGTTACTCAACCGGCTGTTGATATTAGATCACAGGATCAATATCTTGCGCAAAAGGCAAAATCCAGAAAAAAATCCCCAGGACCGATGGTCCCAGTAGGGATCCATTTCCTGCTCCTTCACTAGGCAGGAAAAAACTGAGCTGCAGGAAGCAGGCTGAGGGTTTATAGCCAGAGGGACATCCCCCTGGGCGGAACTGTACAGTTCTGTTTTTCACATGTATTACATGTTCTGCCTAGTCCTCTCCTGAAGGTGGCGTAATTACCCTACGGTCAAGATGTAATGGAGCTATGTCCGTCAATGAAAGAAAGAGAAATATTGATTTTATCTTAAGAAAGAAGTGTCAGAAAAAGATTTAGACTTCCTGAATTTACATGTTGTTTAAAACTTGGCAGACTGCCCAGACTTTTTTTTTTTTTTTTTTTTTTAAACAAGTGTATCCCTTTGATCTAAGAAGGAAGGTTAGTTACAATGTTTCATATTATAAACGTGGTAGATTGCCCAGATGTTTTCTTTTGACAGCTGAGTGCGCAGCCTCTTTTACAGGTTTATATGAAAGAATCGGCAAACTCGGCTATCTAGATTGTGGGGTGGGGTGGGGGGTGAATTAAGATCATGATTTTTTTAACGACCAATTCTGCACCTCTAGTATACAGGACTAGTTTTGTTCCATGGACAGCAAGCACTCTGCATATCTGATGTTATTACAATGATTCTCTCAGGTATCCCTGTCTCTTCCCTGGCCTAATATTGTAGTGGCTGATCTTTGTGATCTGTTACTTTACAAGTATGTTTGAATATCACTGTACACCTGTGTTTTTCCACTATTGTACAAAAATTTTTTTGTATTGTCAATTTCTTACGTTCAATAAAATCTTCATGGGGGGGGGGTTTAACACAAGTAATTATATACCTTCCTATCCTACGTACTAGTGCTAAAAGCATATAGATTAGAAATAGTTAAAAGTGGAATTCCAGTCAAATTAAAACTAAATCTACTAAGCCTAAAGCTACTCCCATCCATTCTAAGACGATTCTATCTACGCTGTAAAAGAAAAGAAAAGAAGTCTATACTTAGCTATTCTGAAGCTGCTCTAGTCCAGTCACATTGCTGGCTTCAGTGTAGAGGAGGGACACCTGACAACAGATGCCCCATAGTAAGTCTACAGGTGACATTGCCCAGACATTGCAGTAGTCGTTGCACCATCACCCCTACACTGAAGCCGGCGCTGGGGCCTCAACATGTGACCGGACCAAAGCGGCTTTATAAAAACCTACGTTAAACTTACCGGTAACGGTATTTCTACGAACCTTCCAGGACGGCACACCTGAGAGATGAGGGCTCCTCCCTACAGGAAACACAATCACTTGACAGCTTTGTTATAAGTCCCCACCCTTCTCCTTGATCCTCAGTATGTAATAAAGTAATCCTAAACTGGTTCACAAGGAGCATTGCTCTACATAGGTTTACTACCTAGCGTTTAGCTTATGTTTCCCTCCACATAGGGCGGGAAGCAGGCCTGCCGTCCTGGAAGGTTCATAGAAATACCAATACCGGCAAGTCTACCGTAGGTTTTCTCCCATCAGCTTCCAGGACGGCACACCTGAGAGGATAATCAAGTAACCCCAGGCCTACCTTCAGGGTGGGACCACAGCTTGTAGGACCTTCCGACCAAAAGCAAAGTCTTGCTGTGACAACACTTCCACATGGTAGTGCTTTAGGAACGTATCCTGACTGGACCAGGTGGCTGCACTGCAGATTTGTCTCCAGGAGGACTCTGCTTTCTCAGCCCAGGACGTTGCTAGTGACCTGGTCGAATGAGCTTTAACTTTTGCTGGTGCTGGAACTCCAGAACTCTCATATGCTACAGAGATAGCTTCTCTGATCCATCTAGAAAATGAGGCTTTAGAAGCCTGTAGCCTATTCCTAGTCCCAGCGTATAGAACTAGCAGGTGACTGAACCTCCTAAAACTCTTTGTTCTTTCTAGATAGGCAAGGAGATCTTCTTACGTCTAGACAATGAAATTTCTTTTATATTTTTATTTATATATTTTTTTTGTATATTCTTTTTTTTTTTTTTTATCACAGGGTGGCAATATTATGTCTTGCTTCCCATGAAATAAAGATGCTACCTTTGGTAGATAGAAGGGATCTGCCCTAAGGGTGACCCTATCTGGCTGTACCAATAGGAAAGGTTCCTTAATGGACAGACCTTGCTGGTCACCGACCCGCCTGGCCATAGTAACTGATAACAAAAATGATAATTTTAAGGTTAGAAACTTTTGGCGACAGGAGGAATCCTTTCTCTGGCGAACAGAAAACGTTTGATGAGGTTTTCTTTTGCCAACCTTATATTGAGGTAGACCGAGAAGCCCGCTATCCGAACACGAAGGGTGTTGACCGTTAAGCCCAAGTCTACTCTGTCCTGGAGAAACTCCAGGATAACGAACAGTGGCGGAGGTTATCTGCCTTTCTTGACCCAAGGAACAGAAGGTCTTCCACACTTTAGAATAAATCTTAAGTCACTGGTTTTCTACCCATGAAGAGGGTATTTATTACTCTCTCTGAGCAGTCCTTGCTCTTTAGGATCTGGCGCTCACTAACCAGGCAGTCAGAACATCTGTTCCTTCCATGTGCATGGAAAATAAGGTCTGGAATAAAAGTCAGAATTATATAATATCACAGATATACAGGCCCTAAACCTTGTATTTCTGAAGGGTAGCCAGCTCAAGCTTTATATGGAATACAAAAACAGAAAGACACACCCAGCCTTCACTGTTCCATTTTCTGATGTACAGTCACCTGTAGAACAGAGAAGACACAAACGTAAAATGTTGTGTAATAAGATACCATCATATAACTTAAAGCTTAAAGAGGAAGTAAACCCTGATGAGTTTACTTCCTCTTTCATTCCCTGCAAAGGTAAAGCATAATGGACTACTATGCATCGCATAGTAGCCCATTATGTGTCACTTACCTGACACAGGAGCCAGCGAAGTCACTGCTGTCCCCTGTAGTCCGGCGCATCCATCTTCTCGGTGGGGTCTCCCAGCTCCGCAGCTGTCATTCGGTGAAGCCGCGATGACGTCACTCCCGCGCATGCGCACGGGAGCCGACACGCGCGGCAGCTCCATTGTTGGAAATGCAGCGCTCAGTGCGCCTGCGCGCCGCTGTCTACGGCGCATGCGCCGTAGACAGCAGTGCCTGTCTTCGGGCAAATATCTCCTAAACCGTATAGGTTTAGGAGATATTTCTTGGACCTACAGGTAAGCCTTAATCTAGGCTTACCTGTAGGTCAAAGTGGTTTGTAAGGGTTTACAACCACTTTAAGTAAACCCATCCACACAACAGTTACATTTCTGGCACATGCCGGAAATGCGACACTCCCATTGGCTGTGCTTTCAACTAAACTGTCAAATCATCCAATGGCTGGTGTCTAAACTGATCACATGTGCTGCATCATGGCAGTTATAGATTAAAAGAGGCCAAGATGGCAGCTTCCTTGGCTGAAAACAGGTGGGTTTTCTTCCACTTTAAGCACAGAGAAAGGACACAAACTTCAAATGTGTGCTTCTGATGCTCAACAAGGTAAGGTCATATATAACAGAAAGGACACTACCAAATGCAAATGTGGTGTTTTTCTGAGCAACCAATATGAAAAACAGAGAAGACACAGACAACTTTCATGGTTGTGTTTTTCTAATGTACTGCAAACTAAGGTAATGGATGCCAGACAGAAGGCCAAAAACCAGTACGGTGTTTATTCCTGATACTGAACTCCGTAAGGCCATATAACCAACAGAAATTATACTAACCCCTGAAGTACATTTCTGATGATCAAGAAAATGCAGTTGCATAGCCAGCCCAGTATGATAACAGACAAGAATCCTGCGACCTATAGTTGTGTACTGCTGGAGCCGGACCACGTGCAGTCATAACCAGCAGAGTGACACTAACACTTCTGATTAACAGGGTATAGTCAAAGAAGCAATAGAAATGTCACCAACAATAATTCAATGTTGTGCAGTTATGATTAGCACCACTGTGCAGTCTTATAACAGAAATGTCACTAGCAACAAACTCAATGCTGTGAGTTTCTGAATAGCAACTTGTACAGTCGTATAACCAACAGAAATGTCACCAACAATTCTATGTTGTACCTTTCTGATTGGAAATAGTGTACGGTTATATAACAGAAGTGTCACTAACATTTCAATGTTATGCATTTCTGATAACAGTGTACAGTCACATAATCAAAATTATGCATTTCTATTGAGCCATAAGATAGTGATATAACAGAAGACACAAAACTTCCCATGGTGTGCATTTCTGATGTGCGGTCAGACAAGCTATCCAAGGCATAGCCTGAACTTCCGATACTGATCCTTCACTAGTAAAGGAGCATGCTAGTTCCAAATAATGGAGGTCTGAGGTGTGAGACTATACCACAGTAGTGGTAGTTGTTACCCTACTACCGTATAAGTCTGAGTAGGTGTAGCTAACCCACCCCCACAGGTGAGAGTGAGTCCAAGCCTCCCAAGCATCTAAAGTCTTAACGAGCACAGACCCAGAGATCAATTAAGTCATTCTCAGGAAGAGATGATCATAATCTTAGCCTGGAGGTAAATGACACACCTGTAGGACTTCACACTAGATACAGGCAAGTTTATGTAGCTTTAGCATAGAGGTTTGCACCAGGAACCCATTAATTAAGGGTTGCAGGATAGCATTTTATGCTTCTCGCACAGCTCACAGGTGAGCTGTAGCCCAAACCCCAAGGGGGCTTGATTAACTCTTGCACACTGATATATACAGTAGTGTAAAGAGGAAACAATAGGTTGCAACTTGAGATGTTCACAAGGGTGCCCCACCCAAAGGGTAAAAATTAGGGGGCAAGCTTTTAGGAGCCAAAAAACCTCTAAATGCACCATTGTGGAGCCACCTGCTAGATTCATAGCAGCTGGCCTAGATTTAGATTGCCTTGTGTGCATTTGCTGACCAGGGGAAACCTGTTATTATTCCTGGAATTTCCAGGTTCCTGTAAACCACCTCAAAATCTCCCCATTAACTGTTTAGGAATGTTTAGTGGCAGGAACAGCCTGTGAGACTGTGCCTAACAGATCACACCTCTTCACCGGATTCACCTATATTGATTTACTATATTAGGGTTTATAGTGGTAGGCTGGTAAGCTAGTTCTGCAATAATCACAGCATCCGATTTACAAGGAAGCTGTGTACGATGGTATAGCTCAAGCTTCTGGGCTATTTGTTCCCAGACACAAGGGAAAGGATAGTAGCACCCTGGATTGAGGAAGGGAGTCTTATCTCAAAACCCTAAAACCACCTGGCTGTTATTAGGGATTCTGCTGCTAAGCTCCCAAGGCAAAGGGAAGTACTCATTGGTTTGTTGTCTTTCCCTTTTTTTGCCACAGCCACAGGGCTCGCTTTTCCAACCTCAGGACACACTGAAGGAGGAGAATAGCGGCCAAAATCACCAACTTCCAAGTTGTTGTCCAATATGGAGAGTTGCAAAGATAGGCTGTGATTCACACTGCACCAGCATACACACCTTCTCCTGGGACCCAACTTTTTCAAAGGGAAGAGGGAAAAGCCAGGGCCAAACTTTTTTTCCTTCCTTCCTCTTCCTTGTCTATCTGGGCAAGAGGGAGTGACTGCGAGGGTAGGAGAAGGGCACTAGGTCCCCCTCCAGAGAGGCTTTCCTGGGAGGATGTGCCCTCTCTAGGGGTGAGCTCCTCTGTCTCAGGGCCCTGGGCTGTTGACTGCACAGCGGCATCATGGAAGGCTTTAACAGTTGCCAGCATTTCCGTATGCATGGATGAGAACATTTTTAATCAATGCCGAAGCCTCTTTTTCTGCTAATTTATTTATGCATTTATAGCAGAAGGACTTTGAGTGAGACTTGGGGGGTTTGTCCTTACAATACCCACACTTTGAGGAACTATGCCCTGTAGCGGCATGAGGGTGTTTATCTGGGGCCTCCTGGGCTCCGCTAGGGGACTCTGCAAGATAAGAGACAATATATAGAACATTATACGTCTCCCCCCAGACTGTGGGCTTGTACTGGGGAGGGAGGATGGGGTAAGGTAAAGTTCAGCCTGTCCCGACTCTTCCAGGATTCTTGACACCAAGAATCTGGATTTTCTTACCCCCTTCCCCACCTCCCTTTCCAAGGGGGTTGTACTCACCGTGCCCCGACCTGGATCTGCCCACAGTAGTTGCTTTACCTTCCTCTTGTTCCATGAGGGGGTTAGCAGGGTCCTGGGCTGCTGGTACCACTGATGGGACAGGTACAGCCGGCCGACCACTCGCCTTGCTCTGCGGTGGAGATTCAAACAGCCTCAGCGATGACACGCACTCCCTGCGGCCAGAGCACTGGTACTAACTTGGGGGTGATCTGTGAGAGAGGACAAGTCTGCAGGTTAGCTCAGCCCTCCCCGGCTTCCCTAAAACCTGTCTCAACAGGGGACCATCAGACCCTCCCCGGTCATTCGGTCTTGCAAAAAAAACAAACATGCTGCTGTGTTCGGGAGAAACACAATCAATAATAAAGATGAAGATGAAGGGGAAGGGTGGGGACTTCTAACAAAGCTGTCAAGTGATTGTGTTTCCTGTAGGGAGGAACCCTCATCTCTCAGGTGTGCCGTCCTGGAAGGTGATAGTAGAAAGAGAAGTATAGACATCTTTTCTTTTACATGGTAGATAAAGTAGTCTTAGAAGCGGAGTGGGAGTAGATTCAGGCTTGGTTTGAATTTGACTGGAATGCCACTAATGTTGATTGAGAGTTCTGTTCCGCTTAAACCATTTCCCGCCTGCGCTATAACCAAAAGATGTTTTTCTGGGAGGCTGCCATATAACGTCCTCCCATGATAGCGCTGCCCGCATGCAGCACACTTTGGGACCACCAAGTCCTGTCCAATAACAGCTGATCAGGATGTAAACACAAGCCGGGTTATCGGCATTCCTTTCCTCACACTTACAGCATGAGGGGAGAAGAGAGTCGATAACTGACTTGTGTTAAAAAGGGACATCTACATTGATAATCAGGGCACTCCCAACAGTGTCCACCAGTACTGCCAACGTCGACCACTGCCGCCAATCAGTGCCGCCTCATCAGTGCAGCCTTTTTTTGCCCATCAGTGCAGTCTCATCAGCGCACATCAGTGAAGGAGAAAACTGATCCCATTGCTAAATTTTATAATAAAAACTACAAAACTTTTTTCTTTCAAAATTTTTGGTATTTTTTTATATTTGTTTGGCAAAAAAAAAAACCCAGTGGCTATTAAAGCGGACCTTCAGTCATTTGTTCAGCTCTGGTCTATTAAATGTTCTGCCCTTGTTGTTTTAACGCTGGATAGTAAAAAAAAAAAAAAATTGCCAGTAAATACATTATACAGCCCACTTCCTGCTTCTTGTCTGGACATTAGCCCTAGGCTTACGACATCATGCACAACTCACTCTCACTCTTGTGAGAAATTGCCAGGAAGGGAGGGGGGAAGAGTCATAAGAGGCTCAATGAAAGCTGAAGAGCTGGAGGAGTGCCTCTGTGTGTCCAGGAAGTGAAAAGGCAGCAGCTTCAGCTGCTTAAAGTTAAAATGGCTGCAGCCAAACTTAGTGGAGGGAGATTTCTGCAGCATATTTGCCAAGTACAGAATCATAGTATATACAAAATAATATGCAAAGTGATTGGGGAGGAAGCTTCAGAATGGCAAAAAAGTTTTTATTATAAATTATGTGAGCAGACTGCAGTTCCTCTTGAAATACCATAAAATGAAAGCTCCATTTGTGTGAAAAAAATATGATAAAAACTTTGTCTGGGTACATTGTTGCATGACTGCGCAATTGTCATTCAAAGTGTGACAGCGCTGACAGCTGAAAGTGGCCTGGACAGGAAGGGTGTAAAAGCTCCCAGTAGGCAAGTGGTTAATGATGATATTGGCATAAAAACAGACAGCACTGGATTATTTTTCTGGTACAATTATGGCCTGTAGCATTTGCTTCAATAAAGAGCAAGAGATTGCAGCCTCACCGCACAAAGAAGCTAAATAATGAGCTAGAATGTGCTTATATTGTTTGAAAAAAATCGTAAACCTATCAATTCCTGGTGATTTGTTAAACGGAAGTATAGATTTCTCTATTCTCGTAGGAAGGACAATGCATTTCCAAGTTGGTCATGTGCTAATCTTGAGTTTCTTAGAAGCCAAACACTAATGAATAATACCAATGAAGTTGCAATAATTTAGTAATTTTTTAAGTTGCATAGTGACCTATATTAAAAACCCCAAAGCATTTTGTACTTTGGTATTAACATGTAATGGATTTTAGTTTTATTTTGCTGCAATTTCACTTTACATTTTGTTTCCATATGCATAGTGGGAAAGTTGTTTTTTTTTACATGCAAGTAGTAGGTCTACGATTTGTTTCTATAATACTAAAAATTTTCGTGATCAAGGATAAGGCTAAGGCTATCTTAAGGCCCAAAAAGCCTTTCATTCAGATGCAAACTGTGGGTTGCGGTTTTGACTTGAGGATCCGCATGTGGAACATTAGGTAAGCAAGGAAGTCTATACAATTTTTTTTTATGATGGGTTTGGGGGAAAATGTGCCAGGAATGCGCGAAAGCGATGTGCAAAAGGGTTAAAAGAGGAAACCTCAATAGGAACTGAGAGGTGCTTATCAAGAACTGAAATAGCAGGATCCACTATTGGAATAGACCAGTTCTTTTTAAAACTCCTCCATAAGATAAAGCTTAACAATAAGCTTAAAGTGAAAACCCTCTCAGAGTTGAGCCAGTCCTCTAAAATGCACAGCTATCACCCTGGGCAATGTTTTGAGTTTACTGTAAGAGGTTTGCAGAACATGTGCTATTCAGCCCTTTTTCCCAGCCCTCCTAAGCCTGTAATCCAGTGCTGCTGAGGGAATCCCCAGCGTGTATACTCATGGAATGGAGTGCAGAATGGATGGAGATTTGCATGTCTGTGTACAGGCAGAGACCGTGTTACTGTGGTTCTGGTGCTGTAGATGTCAGTGTTGTGTGGATTTTTGGTGGATAAGGCAGATGAGAATATATGTTTGACACAGCTACCTCATCCACCTAGTCTATATAGGAGGAGAAATCACCCAAATTTAAACTGCTCATGCCAGGGAACAGTGAACAAAACAAAATGGCAGGGGTTACCTCAAAGTGAATAACTTCCAATTCCTCTGCCTGTAAAACAGCACAGTGTGTTAGGCACTGCTAATAGTGTTATTAAAAGTCAGGACCTTGTGCCAACATACAGGGATAACCCTGCCTTATGCATAATGCTGAGCCTGCTAGAGTTCCAGGTTTAACTCCCCCCCCCCCCCGGGGAGGGGGGGCGACTTCATGGTCTGGGAACCATAGAAATGGACCACATCCTTGGACCTGTATCGTACCATGCAGCCAACTACACACATTGTACTTTGTGCCAATGTGATCACCTAATGCAGGCTCCAGCGCCTAAAGTCAACATTACAGGCACAGTATAAAAGTCCAAATGCATCGCTGATATAACCACTTCGGCGCTCACACCCGTTTACCCCCTATGGATCAAACCCTATGTCACATTTCTGCTATGTGTCTGTTCATGAGTCTAGAACGTTGTAGTTACTTATGATAAAGAACTGATACATATAATTGTTTTTGGGGGACAAACAGGGCTTTCTTGTGAACCTAAAGTCCTGAGAATCTTATTTTTCCCCCTTAAAATGCAAATACATTTTTTATAAAAATTTCTTCAAGTTTGATCGGTAATATTTTCCTCATATTAATGGTACTTGTGTTCAAAACATTAAATTTTATTCTGCTGCTTGTTCTATTTACTGCAACATCAAAAATAGATTTCTGGTACAAAGCATGTTAAAGTTATTTACAAAAGAAATAATTTTTTTGTTTTTTGCATACATTTCATTTTTCTCAGAATGCATTAGTAATGTATAGTTCTTACTGGATGTAAAATAAAACATTTACCCTAAACCACAAATTTTTAATAAAGTAAATTACTAAAGATAACAATTTATATATGTGCTTTATAATAATAAAAAAAAAAAAAAACGGTTTCCAGCAAATCATTTAAAATAGAAACATGGAACAGGAGATGATACTTAAATAGTGATTATATAGATTTAAATCAAAGGGTTATGTAGTTAAAAAAAAAAACGCATGTCCTGTGCACACAATAAACACTTTCCTCTGTCAGCTGCAGCTCTCACACAAATCTCTGACAGGGAATGCAAAAGATAAGATAGCTACTATGTTACTTCTTTGTTGTTGTTTTGGCTTAAAATGTTACATTGAATTCTCACTGAGAGTGTCTGTCAGAGTGATCATTCAGTGAGGAAGGCTTCTGACTAGCTCCCAGTCATAGGATCTCATGGGCTGTGCACAGTAGCTGAGTAGAAGGAGATAAGAAAAGATAAGTGCAAGACAAGTCTTGTGTACAGAGGAGGGGGGTTTATGGAGGTTTATAAGACACCCAAGATAGGCAACTTGATAATGAGTAACAGTCCATCAATTGAAAGAGAGAGATGAAATCCCTGCACCAAATTCAGTGAGCATGGATAGCACACCACAGTGACAATCCAATCTCCTTAACAGAAAAAGAATATAAGCAGGCATGTAGCAAGCTCTGGGCAACACTTCCAACTCCAATCACTTAATGGGTAGCCATAGAATGTGGCAGCATGTGGGAAGGCCTTGCGTCAACCACCACTCTTGATACCAAAAGTCAGCTAGAAGTTCCAATGGCCAGGTTCGCTCATACACTTTCTCACAGTCATGGAGATGATATCAGCAGTAAAACAAAGTAGCACATAGTGAAGCCCGTAAAAGATGGTGAAGAAATTTATTAAAGTTGTACTTACATCAACATGGATAAAACAAGCATAAGATATAGTTCATCAACTGCCACGGCTCTCAGCATGCTTGTGTCTGCAGGGCCCTGTGAGAAAGTGTATGGGTGAACCTGGTCATTGGAACTTCTAGCTGACTTTTGGTATCAAGACTGGTGGTTAACGCAAGCGCTTCCCACGTACTGCCACATTATACTGCTACCCATTAAGTGATTGAAGTTGGAAGTGTTGCCCAGAGTCTTACAAAGTGGGCAGGGTTATAGGAGTCTGCCCTAGGTGCAGCCCTAGCAAGTTTTTTGCCAGTGTCCAAAAACCTGAAGGTAGACTGCATATAATCTATAATTGCAAGTCCGGTGTCCTCACTAAGGATGGGTGAACGGTTCGGGCCGAACACTGGCTGTTAGAAAGTTCTCGAAACAATTGAATCAAAAGGTCGTTCAACTGTTTGTTCGGCCTGCCGAACGACCACAATGCACTGTGCCAATCATGGCTCATTGCCCTTAATCCCACCCCACACTATAAAAGTATTTTTTATAGCGGCAATTTGTAGTTTGATAGTGGTGTGGAGAGAGATGGAACAGGGTTCTGCTCAGTGCTATTAGACAGTTAGTGTGCTATTCTGATTATATTGCCAGTGTAGAATATCAGTTTAGTGTGCATCTAGGGATAGTTCGTGTGAGTGTAGTGCGAACCAGCATTCATCTTTACATTAATGTGAATGTAGGGCTAGCTCAGTCAGTCTGAGTGTAGTGACTATTTAACACAGTTTTTCTGGGCGTTACTGCAACTTTAACACCATATACAGAGGGGGAAAAAAGTATTTAGTCAGCCACCAATTGTGCAAGTTCGCCCACTTAAAAAGGTGAGAGAGAGGCCTGTAATTATCATAGGTATACCTCAACTATGAGAGACAAAATGTGGAAACAAATCCAGACAGACAATCACATTGTCTGATTTTTGAAAGAATTTATTTACAAATTATGGTGGAAAATAAGTATTTAGTCAATATTAAAAGTTCAACTCAATACTTTGTTATATATCCTTTGTTGGCAAGGACAGAGGTCAAACGTTTTCTGTAAGTCTTCACAAGGTTGTCACACACTGTTGCTGGTATGTTGGCCCATTCCTCCATGCAGATCCTCTAGAGCAGTGTTGTTTTTGGGCTGTCGCTTGGCAACATGGACTTTCAACTCCCTCCAAAGATTTTCAATGGGGTTGAGATCTGGAGACTGGCTAGGCCACTCCAAGACCCCGGGCGATGTGTTTGGGATCATTGTCATTCTGAAAGACCAAGCCAGGTTTCATCTTCAATGCCCTTGCTGATGGGAGGAGGTTTGCATTCAAAATCTCATGATACATGGCCCCATTCATTCTTTCATGTACACGGATCAATGATGTTGCCACCCCCATGCTTCACAGTAGGTATGGTGTTCTTTGGTTGCAACTCAGCATTCTCTCTCCTCCAAACACGACGAGTTGCGTTTCTACCAAACAGTTCTACTTTAGTTTCATCTGACCATATGACATGCTCCCAATCCTCTTCTGGATTATCCAAATGCTCTCTAGCATACCTCAGATGGGCCCGGACATGTACTGGCTTAAGCAGGGGGACACGTCTGGCACTGCCGAATCTGAGTTCCTGGCGGCGTAGTGTGTTAGTGATGGTAGCGTTTGTTACGTTGGTCCCAGCTCTCTGCAGGTCATTCACTAGGTCCCCCCGTGTGGTTCTGGGATTTTTTGCTCACCGTTCTTTTGATCATTTTGACCCCACAGGGTGAGATCTTGCGTGGAGCCCCAGATCGAGGGAGATTATCAGTGGTCTTGTATGTCTTCCATTTTCTAATTATTGCTTCCACAGTTGATTTCTTCACACAAAGCTGCTTGCCTATTGCATATTCAGTCTTCCCAGCCTGGTGCAGGGTCTACAATTTTGTTTCTGGTGTCCTTCGACAGCTCTTTGGTCTTCACCATAGTGGAGTTTGGAGTATGATTGTTTGAGGTTGTGGACAGGTGTCTTTTATACTGGTAAGTTAAAAAAGGTGCCATTAATATAGGTAATGAGTGGAGGACAGCAGAGTCTCTTAAAGAAGATACAGGTCTGAGAGCCAGAAATCTTGCTTGTTTGTAAGTGACCAAATACTTATTTTCCCACCATAATTTGCAAATAAATTCTTTCAAAAATCAGACAGACAATGTGATTGTCTGGATTTGTTTACACATTTTGTCTCTCACAGTTGAGGTATACCTGTGATGACAATTACAGGCCTCTCTCATCTTTTAAAGTGGTTGTAAACCCTTACAAACCACTTTGACTTACAGGTCAGCCTAGACTAAAGGCTTACCTGTAGGTCCAAGAAATATCTCCGAAACCTACACGGTTTAGGAGATATTTGCCAAAAGACAGTCACCACTGAGCGCGCCGCTGTTAACGGCGATATGCCGCGAGTGCCGGCTCCCGTGCGCATGCGTAGGAGTGACGTCATCGCGGCTCCGTCAAATATCAGCGCCGGGGCAGCGAGACCCACCAAGAAGATGGAGGCTCTGTACATAAGGGGACAGCGGTGACTTCGCTGGCTCCTGTGTCAGGTAAGTGACACATAATGGACTACTATGCGATGTATAGTAGTCCATTATGCTTTACCTTTGCAGGGAATCAAAGTGGAAGTAAACCCATCAGGGTTTACTTCCTCTAAGTGGGAGAACTTGCACAATTGGTGGCTGACTAAATACTGTTTTGCCCCACTGTAGCTCTGTGCGTTATTGTAGTATATTATAGTGTATCCGTGGAGTGTGTCTGTGTCATGAATAGTCAAATTAAGGTGCACCAAACACCACTTTCCATTGATTAAAGTGTATCCACGTACATATTTACACTAATTTATTACATTATGTTAATAAGCAACCCCTACTCTCTCTCCCCCCCCCCCCCCATTATGTCTGGGAGGAGAGCAAGGAGAGGCAGACATTCCCATGACACTGTAGGGGGGGCAGCATCGTATGTGTCCACAGGCAAAGGTGGGCGTGGTCAGTCCTCAGACAGGGCATCATTCCCTCTGTGATGTTGCCCATGCTATCCAACCACAGCATGCGCAGAGGAGGCAGTCCCCTGCAGCTGCCAGAGTGGCAAAACCTGCCTCCTTGTCCACAGCTATTCCTGCCATAGCCCCAGCATCAGGCATGGAGCAGTCAGTGGAGTTATTTGAACACAGCAACAGTCACTTGCTCCTTCACAATGCACAGCCATTAATTGATTCAGATGTTAGCTCAGAGGTTGAGGAAGACAGGAACGTGAGCCTAAAGCGAGGGGAGAACACTGATACACAAACTGGCAGTCATGTTCCCCCCAGCCGCAGTGTATTGCCATGTTGTCTCTGGTGGTAATGAGGATGGAGGAGATGAAGAGGTCACCAACTCGACTTGGGTGCCAGATAGAACAGAGGAGGAAAGTGAGGGTGAGGCACAACCCCAACAAGGCAGCCATCATGAAAGAGTAGAGAGCAGTCAACATAATCCATCACATTGTGGAGCTGTTATCTTCCGACCCACTTCCCACAACTCAGCTGTCTGGGCTTTTTTAGTACATGTGCAGCCGATCACACTGTTACTATTTGTAAACTTTGTCTCAAGCATGGAAAATACACCAACCATTTGGGTACTACATGCTTGACAAGGCATTTAACCTCCCACCACTCAGCTCATTGACAAGACACCCAAAAGCCACACACACACACACCAAAAAAAAAAAAAAAAAAAAAAAGGGGCACAAGGGCACAAATCTGTCCCTCCTTACTCACCTTAGTCTGTCCCTGCTATACCTCATGACATCTCACCAGCCTCCACCGTCAAGGATGATGGTATAGCGCAGGGTGTCCCAGGTCCTTGCACCACCAGCTGTAGATTATAGCTGGCAAATTTCTCTGCCCCATCTGCTGCAGAAAAAAACAAATAATAAAAAAAAAAAAAAAAAAAAAACACACACACACACACACACACACACACACACACAGTGTCTAAATGCAAGCTTGTCAAAGTTGCTGGCTCTACTTCTGCCTTTCCGCCTGGTGGATTCTGCCCCCTTCCATGAATTTGCAGAATGTGTTGTACAGCAATGGCAGGTTCCCAGTCGATATCTCTTTTCACAGAACGTCATTCCATCGCTCTACCATCACGTGGTAGGAAATGTTGTGGCATAATTGGGCAAAGCAGTCAGTCGCAAAGTCAATGTTACTGCCGACATTTTGTTCACAGCACACTGGGTAACTCTGCTTGCAACTCGGAAGGATGCAGGACAGGGCTCAGTGCTGCAGCTTGTTGTGCCCTCATGTCTCCATACAGCTGGTGATGCCAGATTTATCAGCTCTACCCCCTCCTCCTCCATGTCCTCTTCTGCTGAATTGTCCTATGAACCTCAAGTGCCTCCTAAGCATTCCAAGGGCTATTCAATGAGTCAGGCTAAAAAAGGTGCAATGCAGTGCTTCATCTGGTGTGTCTAGGGGACAAGATCCCCACTGGAGCAGAGATTATTGCAGCACTGCAGGGACAGGCCCAGAGGTGGTTCACTTTACACCAGCTGGAGACAGCAATGGTGGTGTGTGATAATGGCACATGTCTTCAATTTGGCGGTGCAGCGTTTCCCAAATAGGTACCTAGGGTTGGCAGATCTACTAAATCAGGCCAGAAGAGTCTGTAGCCATTTTAGGCAGTCATACACAGCCAGCGCTCAGTTGGCTGAAATTCAGCGGGAATTCCACCTGCCTGTAAACCGCCTGATTTGTGACATTCTCACCAGTTGGAACTCGACTTTGGCAATTCTGCAATGGCTACACATGCAGCAGAGGGCAGGCAACGAGTCCTTATGTGATTATGGCACAACAGGCTCAGGCCGGCTCTGCTTTTTTTCCCCATGCCAATGGCTGCTCATAAAGGATGCATGCGCTGTACTGTCACTATTTGAGGAGGCCACAAGGATGGTGAGCCGTGACAATGCATGCATCAGCGACACAACCCCTATTGTGTTACGGCTGGAGCAGACGCTGCGTGGCATTATGGACAAGGCACTCAAGGTAGAGCAGCGGGAGGAAGAGGACGACTTCCTTTCTTCAAGGCCCACTTATGCAGACACCATTGTCCCTATGCCACAGAACACACAAGAGGAGGGGGGGTGGAGGAGGGGAAGAGGAGAGGAAAACATACGTCAAACAGTAAGAGATGTTTTTTTTTCATCCACAGAACCCTTGGGAGTACATGGCTGGGAGGAGGCAGTTCCAGATACTCTAATCCTCAGTGACCCCAAGGAGACTGCTTCTCATGCTTCCACAAGGACTCAAGAGTATGGGCTCCCTCTTGCTTCAAAGCCTACGAAAGGACCCAAGAATATGTGCCATAAAGGAGAAGAAGGATCACAATTGGTTGGAAACCCTCCTTGACCACCGTTATAGAGGGGAAAGTCTCAGAACTCATCCCATCCTCACAGAGTGCAGAAGATGAAATCTCTTGAGGACACATTAAAGAGAACCTTGTAGAGAATGCTGGTAGGTTAGTTTCATGGAAAACATAGTTTTGAGTCTTCTGTTGGTCAAGAAAGGAGCGGTGGAGAAGGCGGCCACATAAGTGATGCATTTCTCAATTTTTTTAGTCCTTGCTGCCCAGGGCTGTCAGATTCTAAGTGCCATCAGCAGCGTCTGCATCACATGGTGGATTATCTAGGGGCGAAAACAAAGATGGAGAGCATTCCAGTCAGCGATCCACTGGCTTACTGGGTCATGAGAACAGACCACTGGTAAGAACTTGCCCAGTATGCTATTGAGCTGCTTGGTGGGCTGACCTGTATCCAGCGTGCTTTCCAAACGGGAATTCAATGCTGCTGGAGGTTTTGTTACTGATCATTGAACGTGTCTGTTCACAGACTCCGTGGATCTTCCGACTTATCAAATCAGTCTTGAATTACCAGAAGCTATGAAGCCCCCGATGCCGATGATGAAATGTTTTTGGGATGTGGAATCTCTACAGGACTTCTAGGCTGCCTAGTGTTGTGGGTGTTGATTTCATCTGGAAGAATGTTTTTGATGTAGGTTTCATGGGCACAATTACCACTCAAAGACCAATTTTCCACACCTGTTTGACAGGTGCATATCATTACAATTTTTGACAGAAAGGCCAATTCTTGCTTTCATCAAGAGTACCTCTATAGGGTTACGGTGTGAAGGTGCCACCGACACCCAAAGAAAAATCTTTTTGCACCCGTTACAGAAGTAGAAATACAAAATCTGTGGTAGACAACAGAATTTATCCCAAAAATCTCCAATCTTGTTCCCCGTGCACTACATTGTGGCCTCATTATACAGACTGGATGCCCAAGCTGTTTCTTACAAAATAAAGAAAGCTTGCAGGGAAAATTTCATTTCTTGGGCTTTATAAATGCAATTATTGCTGCAGCAACTTTTATACACAGTACAAATGTGCCACTTTACAGGTGGACTAAGGGGACCCCCCCACGCACTATATTGAAAGGAGTTTTTCATTTTTAAACTTTAAGTTTATTTTTTAAAAGGAGCTAACGTTTGTATCTTCTGTTGTGAAAACTAAGAAAATGGAATCACATTATAGGCACGTAAGGTACTTATGGGCATACCATTATACTTTCACTTTAAGCATCAATAAATCGCTGCTCATTTAAAAAAATAGGATTTTTGTACTCACCATAAAATCTTTTGTTCATTGACTGACAGCACCTTTAATCTTGACCTTAGGGTTATATCGCCCCCTTTAGGAGAGGACTAGGCAGAACATGTAAAAACAGCAAAACTGTAAAGGGGTCGGTCTTACTGGATATAACCCCTTGCTCTGCTTCTAGCAGCTCAGTTTGTCAAAAAGCAGTACATAGATAGGAGGGGTGGGTGCTGTGTCCATCAAAACTTCAGAGAAAAGGATCCCTGAAGATATGATTTTTCAGGGATTGTCTAAAAGTGGCCAGAGTTGGGAGATATCAGGACAGATTGAGGTAGATAGTTCCAGAGGATGAGAGAGGCTCTGGAAAAGTTCTGGAGCATGGAAGGAAGAGACAAGAGAGCAGGAGGTCTTGGGAGGAGGATTTTTTTTTTTTTTTTATTAGTAATGACGGCGATCTGCGATTTTTATCATGACTGCGACATTTTGGACACATCGAACATTTTTGACACTATTTCGGGACCAGTGACATTTATACCGTGATATAAAAATGCAGGGAAGGGGTTAAACATTAGGGGGCGATCAAGGGATTAACTGTGTTGTAACACTAGGGGGGATGGGCTCACTAGAACATGACAGATCACTGGTCCCAATCACTGGGAGCAGTAGATCCCCGTCCTGTTGCTAGGCAGAACAGGGAAATGCCTTGTTTACATCGCTCTGTTCTGCCTCTCCATGTCATGATTGCGGGCCACCGGCAGACACAGAGTCCGTGGGACCCATGGGCACATGCGTCCACTTGCCCATGATTTAAAGGGGATGTACAGATGCACCCATTTGCGCAGCAGTGGCATTGCGCCAACGTACATTGTCACATGCTGGTCGGCAAGCAGTTAATGACAAAGTAGATTTGCTTAGCAGCATGGAGGCAGGAATAGTACTTTAGGAGAGCAGATTTGTATAGAGCGAGGTCCTGCAGGGATTTGGATTTACATCAGTAGCTCAAGAGCAAGTCCGTCTGATTCTGCAAGTAGAGGAGCAAGGGCTTTCAATTAGGATGCTAGTAAACGGATGTAGACAGAGGAGGCCAGGTTAGGACAGGACAGGAGAGAGTAAGAGGAGAGACGAGAAGGGTTAAAGTAGAAAGGTATTCTACAAGTAATCATTTGTGCCTGGAGGCATAGGTGGTTGAAGATGAGGATATGGTGAAACTGATGAGATTCTGAGCAGAGAGAGGAAAGGGGGTGTTGGTGAGGTTGCCAAAAGTGTAGAAATGAGAGAACACAAGTGTGTGCATGGTTTGTCAACATTTATGCCACCGACTTAAAAGCACTTGATATGTTTGTGCGATTTTTTTTACGGCACTGTAGGTGTGATTTTTTTATTTCTTTAGTGTTAATTTCTGATTGTTAGTCACGCATGATTTTTCATAATTCAGAGTTCAAAAAGATTTTTTTAGACCATCAGAATGTGGCATATAGTCAGATTAGACTGTCGGACCAATCAAGGCAAGAGAGGCTTTGAAAAAGCACCTCAAGTCTCTTACCCATGACATTATTAAACACTAGGAGATTCTCAACCTTTGGGGTCTGTTGAGGCAGTCAACAGTCGAATCCCTCTGGGACCACCCATTTTTTCAGAAAGGAGTTCTTTATGAAATATTGTTTATCAAAGTGTACACTTTTTCAGGATGCTGCTATCACCATACTGGACCGCTTTCCCAAGGGAGTGTACAGAAAAGGACTTAAATGGTTTGCATTTAAGTGAACTCATTCTGGTGACCATAGGTCAGGAAGCTTCTGAGGGCTCTAGTACTAGACGCGTCCTTACCTTATCAATCATACACCAAATAGTAATCACAGAGTTTTGCTCCTCCTGCCAAGAAAAGCACCTTAGATTCATAGTAAACAGCAGCTAACTTCTTTTTTCATTCCACGCAGCAGTCCATTATACTCTTTTGGGTATAAGACCCCTGCCAGAGTTGTATCAGAAATAGAACACGACAGAGAAGGAGAGGGCCGCTTACAACCTTGAGGACTATTATAAAAGGTCTGCAATTTCTCCCATGAGGGCAGACAGATTCAGCAAAATCCTCTTTACTTAGGCAGCAGGAGTGTGGGACACCAGACAGAGTAACTGAATTGTCTGAGGAGGGAACACACCTAAGTAAACAACTCGAGGCAGAATACACCAGGGGGAGTTAGTACAACACCCATCTGGCCCCACTTGTTGCCAGTGCAAAATAAGAACCCTTTTCCCTGTCCCCGAAATTTGTTGCAAATGACTTCCTGAATTGCCCCACACTGTTTTGGTGTTTGTGCCAAAAGGATTTGGTAAACTTTAGCTTAGGTTACCAAGTAGCTATTACCAGTAACTATTCCTTTACTAGTTCTTTCCATTTTCTAGCTGTACCTGTGATTTCTTTATATCGCTGGGAAGAAGCAAACTTCCATTTTCTCTATTGAAAGAGCGTGTCTTGGTTTTCACAGGCTCATTGGATTCACGGTAGAGCTTGACAGGATACGGCTTCATAGCTTTTTGTAACAGGTTATAAACACCAACTGTAAGACTGACATCATTACCCAACTTCAATGAGATTCTGCAGTGGAAGAAAATAAAACCGTTAAATGACATATGACAAAAAAATGCTTTACTTAAAAGTTGGTCACACACTGATCATGCTACATTTGGTTTTCTGATGAACTTGCCAAAACTTAAGCAGTGGGTGACCCCGTCAGCCCCCCACCACCCAACATCCTTCAAACTGAAAATCTGTGTGGATAATACTTGGGTAAACAGTGACTGCAGCCAATCTGCTGCAGTCATTGTCTGCAGAGCCCACTATATTCTGACAGCTGCTGTAGCTGGCTGATGGAATAAAAGTAGATTTGTTCATTTGCATTTAGTATAGTAGGAATTTAGACACCTGTAAATTCCTTATATTGGTGCACAGTACAGGACACACACTGGATATTCATAGACCCCTGAGCATACACCTATAACCGCACCCTGATCGGAGTCCTGTTTTTTTTTTTAGCAAGCAATACAGACTAACTGGAAAAGGAGGGGAGGGTGGCCTGTGTCGTCTAAAAAAATATATTATCTTAACTATACAGTACAAAACCAAGGTTGAATATTCATAGACCATAGAACGTCCCCAAGTAATGAAACAGCGGAATAGGCAACAACATGCATAGAGAACATGCTAACATGTTAACAGGCAACAAAACAAATAAGGGTCAAAGACCCAACTTGTCAGGAGAAGCCTAGACATCCTCTTTATAACATTTTGACAAAGTATAAACAGACACCAGGTGGTAGCCTTACAAAGCTGGGCAACAGATGCTTGATATGACCAAAATGTAAAAAAAAATAAACAAACAAACATAGTGCTGGAATCATTCATTCAAACCTTGCCTACAGATACCCAACAATGGATTTATACAAAGTTTTCAATATACTGTACTCAATGGTTTTAAACCAGACTGTTGACCAATGACCCTCCAATTGATATCCTGCCCTCCACTCAAAATTGAAAATATTTTAAGCTTCAATAGTCAAGGTCTCCTCTCTAGCATCTGCTAGTTGTTAGACTGACCGCCATCCGTCTTTTTTCTTAATGTCCATCCTTTGACCTAGCACCGATACCTAGTTCTCAAACTATACTGAAACTGTATGGTGTCAAGTGTGTATTGTTGTTCATCAAATGTTGTGGTCATTTTCTGTGTTAAAGCAGAGTTCTGCCTTGTAGCTGCTGATTTTTACTATAATGACACTTACCTGTCCAGGGAGCATACAATGTCGGCACCTCAACCGATCTTGGGATTAACTGTTGGGTGCAGTCACTGCCATACCAGGTAAGGGAACCCGGCAGTGTAGCCTTTCAGCTTCACGACGGTTTACTACTGCGCATGTGCGAAGCACGCTGCCCATTCTAAGAGGCCTGGCTATGGAGGAAGGAGGAGGAGGGCGATCAAAAACAGGTCTAACCCCCCCCCCCCCCCCAAATCTGATGCCAAATGTGACACCGGGGGGGGGGGGGGGGGGAAGCAATTAAGTGGAACTTCACTTATGGGTGGCACTCTGCTTTAACTTCATTCTCGCATCCGAAAATAAAAAGAATTTGTGCTGCTCCATCCATGAAGCAAAATCATCCACATCTGCAGATAAGCTAACAGAGGCTACAGCTACCGTCCCCACATCTTGGACACATCCTCTGATGTGTCCCACCCCAACTGGACGAAGAGCTAGTTTTCTTACTCTGAGTTTGAGGATGTTGGTGGGAAACTTTGCTTCGTTTGGTGATCAGGTTCCGTAAGAGATTGGAACAACCCTACTCAGCCTGTGAAGTTGACAGAAATGGTCACCACTCTCCACTAGTATGAGAGAAACAACTTACACATTTCCAAGGCTGAGTTGGAAACCCATCAAACTAGAGAGTTCTTTGCTTGAATGGACAGATGTATAAAAAGACCAAGAGAAGAAGTCTGTTTGGGGCAGACCATCATCTTGTGTTGAAGAGATCATGACTGGAACTTCGCAAAAGAAACAGCCATGAATGATTCTGCCATAAGGCCCAGGACTCTCATGGAGAATCTCAGTAAGGAAAGTATTTTTGATTTTCAAGTTAAACGAAATGTAAAAACGGGCAGGCTTTTTATTGCAGAACAGATATGCAAAGTCTCTCCCGCAAAAGTAAGTACTAAAAGTAAACCTATCTGCCTGTTTGCAATCCTCTGTGGAATGAGCTGCGCATGTGCAGCTCACTTTACATTCTGGCATACTGCCAGCATGCCAGGATGACTGTACGCCCTTTGGAACCAAGGTAAGTATGTGAGCCTTTGGCTCCACTTTAAGGTCAAAGCATGGATCTTATGTTGGCAAATTGGTCTGCTGGAAGCAAAACTTTTACCTTGACTGTGTCTAGAATATGGCCTATGTATTCTAGACAATAGGAAGGCTTTTTTTGAGAGAGATAAATCCTTCAGAAGGTCATTTAGGGATCATGTGACCTTAATGCCCCCAGTTCTTAATAGGGTGAGTAAGTGTGCATTCTGAGGGAAAGAATAGACTAATTGGAAGTGTTTGTCTCTTACTGTAAAGCACAGAAATTACTGATGAGGTTGACAAAATGGGACGGAGTAAATAGTCATCTTAAAAGTGTCTACTGATGCCAGATATTACCCTTGTTTCAGAGACCTTGCAATTTCCATGCAAAACTATGAAACCAGAAAGTATTTGTTTAGCGATTTTAGATGCAGCATAATTGGATTTTTTTTCTACATATTCACCTGTAAAATAAATTTCTTGGAGTATATCATGGGACAGAGAGCAGGCTACATAATCTGAGTTATGCGCCACCTATAGATGAATGGACACTGGCAAATCAAACAGGAAGTCCTCCCCTATATAACCCCCCAGTACCTCAGTTTTGCAGCAAGCAATGAATTTCTGAAAAGAGGGGAGGGACCTCTGTTTCACGTGATGTACTCCAGGAAATGGATTTAAAAAAAGGTAAGTATGTAGAGGAAAAAAAAAATTTTTTTTTTTTCTTTATCTTACATCAAAGGACACAGAGCAGGCTATATATTTAATTATCTAGGACATCCTAGAGCAATACCCATTGAGGGGAGGGAGACTCAGTCACAGAAAACTGGCACCAGAGAAGGACCTACTTGTAACCGATTGTAATACAGAGGCTAAAGGCAGTATCCTCTGTGGCTCAGACATCCACCTGGAAAAACCCTGTGACTGTATGAACCAAAGACCATGTAGCGGCCCTGCAAACCTGAGCCACCGAAGTCTGATGGCAGATAGCTCAAGATGTCCACACACCTGGTAGGAAGAGCTCTCACCAGAAAGGGTGGGGACCTTGCCCTTTCAAACCACAGGGGCTTGAATGATTAACTGGCGGATCCAATGAAAAATAGTTAACCTGGATGCCGCCTGCCCTTCCTGGGTTCTTCTGGCAGCAGAATACAAGATTTTGTGCCAATAACTCAACTAAATCCTGACTGCCTGAACTACATCCAAAGTGCGCAGCGATCTTTCCCCCTGCTGACTGTGGACTAAGAAAAAACAAACAAACAAAAAAACAAGACACTGTGCTGATTCAAGTGAAAACTAGAAACCACTCTAGACAAGAAAGATGGAGGAGGACAAAACATCACTTTATGATACAAGAACGGCTCTTTACATGAAAGGGACCCCATCTCTAACACCTAAGCCACCTTCCGAGTCAAAGGACTAATTGAGTTTCTCAGATTAGTTTAAAAAGGTGGCTTCTGCAAGCCAAGACCAAAATCAAGTCTCAAGGACACAAGGGTGTCCTGACAGGCAGGACTGTCTGAGTTACACCCTATGTTAAGTATGAATCAAGGAGTGAGTAACAACAGTCTCTGGAAAAATGTCTAGAGACAAAATCTGACCCTTAAAAGATACTTGAGGCCAATATAATTTTCCCTCCCAATTGGAGAAAGGCAAAATCTCCAAATCACATCTCCAAATCACATATTTCTGCGGGTGCCACTTCCTGGCTTCACACCAGGCATATAAGATTTCCAAGTCGTGTAATGGAAGCTCCCTAAAGCCAGCTTCCTGGCGCTCAACAGTGCAGTGATAACAGGGCCCAAGACCAAATAGGTCAGGCTGGACTGGAAGTATCCAAGGACCGTCCCTTGCAAGATTCACTATGTCAGTGTATCAAGCCCTCAAGGCTAGGCTGGCTAACACCATTACCAGTGTAACCACCTGACCCAGATTCTTTGCAAAAGATGGGGCTGTAGTTAAAATTGGGAGAAGGCGTAGATTAGGGAGAACTGGTCTCTAAGGTGTTACCAGTGCATCTACACCTACCTCCTGGACACAACCTATTTAATTTGTTGTAGAACCTGGAATCCAGTAGATCCACCTGCAGAGTTGTCCAACACTGGAAGATTGCCGAAAATGTCTCAGGATGCAGGGAACACTGTCCCAGTATTAGTCACTGATGACTGGGAAAAATTCCCTGTCAGTTTTCTATATCTAGAATATGTACTGGTGACAGACAGCACATGCTGTTCTACCTCATAAAGAATGGGATTCATCTTCCTGAGCCGCACGACTCCTTGTTCCACCCTGGTGGTTTATATATGCCACTGCAGTGGCCATGTTGGACTGAACACTGATGATAACCCTGTGCAACTGTTTGTCCAGTAATCCAGAGCAAGGTGTACTGCCCAAAGTTCCAAGATATTGATAGGCAGTATTCTGTCCTGTGGAGATCAAGTCCTCTGAACTGTAGCCACCTTCAAACTAGGGCTGCAACTAACATTTGTTTTCATAATTAGTTGGCAGTTTATTGTTTTGATTAAATCAATTAATCAGATAAAAACCTCCTAAAAGAATAACAGAAGCAATATACAGTATATATACACTATCGGAGATTGAATCTGGTACAAATCATCAGATTTAGAGACAAAACATTTTAACTAAAGATTTTTTTTTAAAAACAAATTTGTTTTACTTTCTGCTATTAGGAACAATAGGCGTATACTGATTGGTTTGCACAAATTAGCATGTCTACAAACTAGGGGATAGATTTAGGGACTTTCATTTGAGTCCGTGGGACTCGCAGTGGGTGGGCGCACGCTATCCAGATATTACGGAGGGACGTACAGATATGTGCAGGAGAGCCACTCTGCCAGCGTATGTCAGCGCGCGCCAGTTGGCAAGTGGTTAAATGCAATTGTAATGCTTTATATTACCTCCAGCTTATCAGCTTCCACCTTCTCTGCGTTCAAAAGCAGATCTTCACAGAGCCCTTACAGCGATTGTAAAAGTTGGCTTTTTTTATTTTTAAACAAACATGTCACACTTACCTGCTCTGTGTAATGGTTTTGCACAGAGCAGCCAGATTCTTCTATTCTGGGGTCCTCCACCGATGCTTCTAGTTCTTCCTGCTTTCAGAGTGGCCAGGACTACATGTCCCTTGAGGGATTGCTCCTCACACATTCACAAGTTCTCAGGCACTTAAAGCGGGAGTCCGCCGGGAGCGTGCGTTTTTTTTTTTTTTTTTTAAACCAGCAGCTACCTCACGGCTATATGCCTACCTCCTGGTTCCTGCGGCTTCGGCTGTGGCTTCTCAGGTCCGTTCACGGTGGGAGGATGATCTGGGAGCGGTGTCGGATGAGGATTGGGACGAGGCTCTAGCGAACCACAAAACTTATGTCACCTAAGCTATCGGACCGCCTCACCCACCTTTATATCCTGCACAGGTCTTATCTTACACCCCACCACATAGCCAAATGCAGACCTGACCATGTCCCCCGCTGCGCCTCCTCGGAGGCCTCCTTCTACCATTTACTCTGGGCATGCCCGGCTATACAAGGGTTCTGGGCACAGGTGGTCCAGTTCCTCCACGACCGCATGGGTTCCCCGGTGTCCCTATGCCCTAAGCAATGTATCTTGGGGCTTTTCTCGCTGTCAGAAGGCGAAAAGTATCTCAATATTTTTCTGCAGGAGACTCTGTTTCAGGCTAGGCTACAAATCGCCAAAACATGGCTGAGAGAACGCCCCCCCACTACATAGCAGTGGATCAGAGCGATTAATGTCACCCTTCCCCACAAGAAAATGGTGTACACTCACAGGGGCTGTCCCCACAAATACAATAAAATCTGGGACAGGTGGTTGGAGGACTCCTCCACCTGTAGTGCTGAGAGCTAGCTGATTTCACCTAGGTATGTCTATCGATTTTCTGCGGGGTCTACCCTCCTCTCCTTCACCGTGTATTTTTTGTTAAAACCTCTCCACTGTACTATAGGTTGTGGGTTTCCCTTTGCAGTATGCTGTATATTTCAAGCTCCTGTATGTGAAATGCACCTGTTAGTGTTGGTAGTGCCTGTTGCGCTACACTATGTTGTTAATATCCCTTGTCCTATGCTTAATAAAGCTGCTTTTTGAATTTAAAAACCAGCAGCTACAAATACTGCAGCTGCTGACTTTTAAAATAGTGACACTTACCTGTCCAGCGCGCCCGCGATGTCGGCACCCGAAGCCGATCTCTCGATCGTCTCTTGGGTGCTGCCGCCGCCATCTTAGGTATGGGAATCAGGAAGTGGAGCTTCATTTCCCGGTTCCTTACTGCGCATGCGCGAGTCGCGCAGCTCAATGAGGATGGACCCGCTGCCTCTGGGATCTTTCGGAAAGGGGCGTAATCTACACCCCTTTCCGCAGAGAGCTATCCAGGAAGTGGGTGCAGATACCTGTACTGTACAGGTACCTGCACCCCCCTCCCCCCTGAAAGGTGCCAATTGTGGCACCGAAGGGGGGGGGAGGATTCCAATGAGCGGAAGGTCCACTTTAGGGTGGACCTCCGCTTTAATGACATGTATGTACGGTGTACTGAGCCGTATGTGTGCTTCACTGTATTTTGTGATATGTAAAAAAATAATGCATTCTGTATTAGGGCTGCAATGAACGATTATTTTTATAATTGATTAGTTGGCCGATTATTGTTTCGATTAATAGCCTATTAAAATAATAAAATAAAAGTGGGTCAAATTGACGTTCATTTTCAACCACAGTGACAGGAAAATAGAAAACTTCGTAGTCAAAGGAATTTTCAGACAGTGTATGTGGATTTCGTTCAGAAATTCCATTAGTTTTAAAAACAGAATGTTAAAAATAAGTGAAATCTTTCACGGACAAAGAATTTTCGTCTGAATATTTATATCTGAAAACTGATCTGTGTGGCCAGCATAAGGCTCAGTGTTTCTGCAGTGCTTTCTGCTGTGCGTTTTGATTTTTGCGCATGTGATTTTACTGCAATTTGCATTTTCTTTGGGCAGATTAAAAAACACAAATTGCTGAAAAAACGCATCACATGCTTTTCTGCAGCTTCTCCATTGAAGTATATTGAACCAATAAAGCACCATTTTGCGTTAAAAGTCACTGACCCTTTCAGATGTGAACGTGTCCCATAGGAAACCATGTAAATGAATTGTAGTTCATTTCTGCAAAAAGAACCAATAAAACACAGATGTGAACCAGGTCTAAGATGTTTAGTAACATAATGGGGTTAAAAAAACGAAAATTAGCCCTTTATAGTAGAAAAAAAAGCAGATAATCACTACTGTAAGGGGTTCATTTTTTTTTACTGTAGAACTGTGAAATATTTACAGTAGTGATTTGCTCTTTTTTTGTACTATAAAGGGCTCATTTTATTTATTTTTTAACCCCATTATGTTACTGGCCGATTGATTATGAAATTAATCGATTACTATTTTCATAATCGATTGTTTCAGCCCTATTCTGTATGCAGGACAACTAAGCAGTTGACCAACTAATTGATACTGAAAATAGTTGACAACTATTTTTATAAACGCTTATGTCGATTAGTTGTTCCAGCCCCACTCCAAACCAACAACTGGTGAGACTGGCAACAGTGGTTATTAGCATCCATATTACTGAAAGGAAAAAATTTCCCCGTTCTCTGGATTCCAATCAACCACCAATTCGAGCTCTGCAATACCCCGTGGACAGAGCCCTCCAGTAATCCAATACTTGGACCTTAATGTTCCAGACTGAGAGAATGTTCCTCTACAAAAGACCTGAAATAGAACTGCACACAGGGAACCACTTAAACATAAAATCTAATTTCCTCCTGCAGACACCTATTGAAGGATAACACCCCCACTTCTCTGCCTCCTCTTTCCCCTTTATTGTCCTTTTAAATTTTTCCTCTCTTCGCATTTTCTCTTTCCTTCTCTCTTCCTTTTGGCCTTTTTCCTTTTTTTTCTCCCTCCCCCTTATGTATTTTTCTTGTCTTCTCTTTTTTCTCCATTGTGTTCTCTATTTATTTCATTTTTTCAATTTTAATTTATTTTAATTTTTTTATCACCATTGTTGTCCCTTTTTCTTTTCTTCGGCTCTCTGCATCCTTTTCTTGACTTTTGCTCTCATCTATATTTAAACATCTTTTTTTTTCCCCCAAATTCCTTGGTCCCAATCCCCCCTTTTTTCCCCCTTTCGTGTTTTTCTCTCTCTTTTGTCCCTTTTCACTTCCTGTCCTTCTCTCCTTGTTTCACTGCTGCTTCAACGGCTGTGTTTCTCTCCAATCACGTTCCCCACAGTCTCTTCTCCTCCCCATCTCCCTGGATTGGATGCAATCTGCCTTGATGGGCAGGGCCAGCCGGCATCATCCGTTTCATCCTGCAGTGTCCCGTTACTTGGTCACCAATGGTGCATCCCGCATACGTGCAGCCAGCGAGGACTGCTGTAATCTGAGCTTACCTGCAAATGTTTACCCCAACATGGGCGCCGATCTGTGTTTGCACGATCGCCATTGTGGTGTGCAATTACTGATCCCTGCACTGGCGCCGATCGATAGCTAGATTGTGCGCTGCATATTGATGTTACCTAGCAATGGGCCCATTCTTACAGTGACTCATGATCCACAGTATCAAATACTACATGACAATACACAGGTAGTGTCACTGTTTTTTTGTCAACCCCTTCTCATACTTTTTTTGAATCTGTGTAATTATGCTAACTTTTTTTAATCTTTTTGGCGTCATACCATCTGGGGGTGGGAGGAGTTCTGTTTTTCTTTTTCCGATTGGTTGATGGTCATTTTAAATTCTTTATCACATGCCTGACGAAGGGGTCCTGCGTGACTCCAAAACGTTGCACCTTTGTGTTGTGATCAAGCAATAAAATACCCGTTTGGACCCACTTTGTGCCGATCCTTGGTGTGCTGGCAAATATCTACTTTTTGACAAACCTTGAGCCACTTTTAACTAGCGAGTACATTTTTATTGTCTTTTATTCTTTTTAAATATAAATTGCTACACCTAGGTGGAGGCACCCTCTTGTGTGTGTTTTTATAGGACCAGATTTACCTGCCAAAGGGAATACGATTTCAAACTGCAAAGTCAAAACATATTGTAATGTATTTCAAGCTTGGGAATCATGGGCATACTTGTACCAAAAAGTGGAACTATTTTTAAGCAATTAAAAGTACCTGCATAGAGCTCGCTTCCTGCTTTCCTTGGCCCGCACTCTTCTCATTAGATCATCCAATTTCCTGGAAGCTGTATTCTGAACACCAAGGTCCTCACCCTCATCAGTGTTTATAATATCACGGTAGAACAGAGAGATGTTAAAACCACCAAGCTTTTCAAGGTGCAATAGATCCAAGAAGATTCCTGAAAATATAGAACAAACATGCTCAAATCCAGCACAGTGACCATGTGAAGAAAGGTCTACTAAATGAATGCCAACCTAAATATAGAGAGAGAAACTTTCATTGTGCAATTCCCTGTGGTACCACCAACCCACAGTGATAAAAAAAAGGAAAGTGATCATTTGCCAGTTGTCCTGCTGTTCTGATAAACACCAAAGCTTCAGTAGCTGCTGTATGACCTGGAACCAGTACACAGATCAAGAAATTATGAAGCATTTTTTCTGCATACCTCGTCTGGCTCAGTGGGCAAGTATTCAAGCAGACGGGTTAGCAGAAAACAAGCTTGTTCAGGAGTGGTCCACATTGCAGCCTCCATGTTTCTCTTGACAAGTGTCCTTTTAAAAACACCTACATGCGTGCGCACAGACACACACAAACGCTAGAACAAAAGTTTAACTAAGATTAAAAGCAAAGCAACGCATGCTGCATGACACACCAATACATTCCAGAGCACAATCACAAACTATGTTTTTAAATCGGGGCAATTTTATCACAGATATAATAAGACAGAGGAGGTTTATAGAATGGTAATCATAGTATTTAACATTTGCAAGATAGTTTTCTTTCCCTTATTTTCTTTTAAGTAAAAAAAAAAAATAATATACATTTAAAATGGATCTTTTTTTTTGTTAAAAATAAGTATAACATTTTTGTTACCTGCCCTGTGAAATGGTTTTGCACAGAGCAGCCCAGATCCTCCTTTTCTTGGGTCCCTTTTTGGTGCTCCTGGCCCCTACCCCCTGTTGAGTGCCCCCACAGCAAGCAGCTTGCTAGCTGGGGCATCTGAGCTGAGGCCACAGCTCCCTGTCCTGGCCCCGCTCCCTCCCCCCCCCCCATATTGGTTGTTGTCTCAGCCAATGGGGCGGGGGGGGATTGGGAGTCCCAGGCAGCCTCAGGTAAGTATTAGGGGGGCTGCTGTACACACAGGTTTTTTTTTTTTTATCTTAATGAACAGAGTGCATGAAGATTAAAAACCTTCTGTATTTACAACCCCTTTATTACACTGTATTACACTTGTAGAAACTCTCTCCTTTGCCTTGACCTCCAGTTTCTACCTGTGAAACATTTGTGGACTGAGCAATACTGTATTATTTACGCCAATTTCTGAACCATAATTTTGACTTCAGAAGTGATGCATTTTTTTTTCAAATTAGACAGTTCATCTCCTATATGGACACAAGGACTAGATACACATTTACATTGTAGCACTGCACAGATTATAACATTACTAAATGTAAAAATGTTTCAGTGTGTAAAAATTTTAATGGTTTAAAAAAAGAGAATTCAAGAATATATTTAAATGTGAAAAAGTATTGTGTGTAATGCAGGTTGCCAGCTTTATTTACAGGTGGTTTGCAAAGTCAAAAATAAACAAAAAGCAGTAAAACAAATCCTTGCCATCCAGCGTTAAACGAAACAGTACACTGCTCTCTATACGTTGTGCGGCTGGTCCCAGTCGCCCACAAAACATGGTAACGAGGTAAAGCAAACCTTCGTTTTCAGTCCAAACAAACAGGGCTCCTCTCTCTCAGATTCCCTTCGGAGTCTCAGGCCAGAGCACTGCTGTGCTCTCTCCCTGGTAATTAAAGTCCATCTGAGCATTGGCCTCAAGTGGACCACAAGACTCGGTTGGACCGGCAACTAAGCCTGCCACAGAGGCTGGAAAAATCCGGGCCGGATTTCGGTTCAGTCTCTGACAATAGAACAAATGTGAGGTGAAATATCATTTATCGATGACCTCACCTTGCATACCGTCACATATCCTCCCCCTCTGCTCAAGCCCCTGCAGCTGAGCAATTGTCCCAAACATACCGTGAATGCGGGAGAGGGCACCTGCATTGTTTTGGAGCTTGTGCGGCCTATGCCCTACTGTAAACTTAAAAGGGGTGTAAAGCCAGGAAACACCTTGTCGTGCGCCCCATTTAATAGCGACACACTCCTTTTTGACAATGGCATAGTTGTTTTCATGGTTGTTCAGTTTCCGGCTCAGGTATACAACCGAGTGTTCCTCACCATCTCTGTTCTGGGATCGTACAGCCCCAACTCCCAAATCAGAGGCGTCCGTCTGTACCACGAGCTCCTTTGTGAAGTCTGGGGGTCACTAACACCGGTAATACACAAAAGGCCCAATTTTATTTCTGGAACGCCTCCTTGGCTTCAGGATTCCATTTAACCATGACCAACCCTCTACCCTTCATCAGGTCTGTCAGAGGGGCAGCAATGGTGGCAAAGTTGAGAATAAACCATCTGTAATACCCCCCATAATAATGCCCAAGAAGGCCCAAACGTGTTTTTTGTTTACCGGTTGGGGCCATTTTTGAATTGCCTCAACCTTATTGGTCTGAGGCTTGACCAGACCCCGGCCAATAACGTACCCAAGGTATTTGGCCTCCTCCAGGCCTATGGAACACTTTTTTGGGTTGGCCGTGAGACCTGCTTTCCTTGGGGAATCTAACACTGCTTGTACTCGGGGCAGGTGCGATTCCCAATCTGGGCAGTGGATGACCACATGGTCCAAATAAGCAGCTGCATATGGGCCATGTTGTCTCAAAGTTTTGTCCATCATTCGCTGGAATGATACAGGGGCTCCATACAGACCAAAAGGCATCCGCTTGTACTGAAAACGAACCCTCAGGAGTGGAAAAAGGCAGTCTTCTCCTTGGCCGATTCAATTAACGGTATTTGCTAAATAGCCTTTCGTTAGGTCTACGGTTGTTATATAGAAAGCCTGTCCCAACCTGCCTACGAGTTTGTCTACCTGAGGCATCGGGTATGCATCAAACTTAGACACACTGTTGAGTTTCCTAAAGTCGTTACAAAACCTGCCATCAAGTTTTGGGACCAGCACTATGGGGCTCAGCCACTCACTGTGAGACTCTATCACATCCAACTCTAACATATTTTTGATTTCCTTTGTGACTGCCTCTCACCTGGCCTCTGGGATTATATATGGCTTTACATTTATGCGAACCCCAGGTTCCGTCGCTATTTCATTCTGGATCATGTTGGTCAGTCCGGGTAAAGTCTGTATTTTTGTACACAAATTCCCTAACGTCACTTTGTTGTGCCACGGACAGGGAATCAGGTGTCACCAGTACCCGGTCTGAGGGAGGCAGGGATGCGGCCAGTAAAGTCTCTCAGTCCTTCCAGGGCTTTAAGAGATGATTCACATGATACATTTGGTGTGGTTTCCTTTTCCCTGGCTGGTAGACTTTGTAGTTTATCTCCCCCATCCTTTTGACAACCTCAAAAAGGACCCTGCCACTTGGCTAGGAACTTGCTTTCCACCATGGGAACCAGTACCAACACTCTGTCCCTGGGGCTGAAAGTACGCGGTCACACCATTACCAGCCTGATGTTGCTCTATCTTACAAAAGAGATGCCATATGGTTTTGAATTTACTGCATGTCCCCTGTGTGGGCAACACAAGTTTATCCACTGTATTGTTTAATCACTTCAGCCCCAGGAAGAATATATCCCCTTTCTGACCGGGCCATTTTTTTTTTCCCCAAAATGGCGCTGCGTCGCTGTACCCAAACAGTACTGACATTTCCCCCCCCCCCCCCCAAACACACACACACACACAATAGAGTTTTTAGTCGGCCTGAAGCCATGTCATAGGTGATAGATGGCTGGCGTCCGTCGACCCCCCCCCACCACCACCTCCCTCCCTTTTCCTGTACATTGCATTATCTGCGCTCAGGGACTGTGGGATGGGGGGGGACATTGCAGCTGCACAGAGCACACATCAATGCGCTTGTGTATGCAGATCCCTGGCTGCCCCTGGTTTTCCTTTTGATGGTGGAGTTGGGTGAGCGTCTGTTGACTGGGCTCAGCATGGAGCAGGACATGCTCCCTTTCCTCCACTACAGGAGCTGGCAGAGATTGCGGACAGCCTAGGAGGAGGAGGCGAAAGGAGCCATGGCACCCCTCTCAATGCCCTCTTGATCCCTGCCCGACTACTCCACCATGTAACTGTGGATGATAAACTGAAGGGGCATGGGAAAGAAAGAAAGAAAGAAAGAAAGAAAGAAAGAAAGAAAGAAAGAAAGAAAGAAAGAAAGAAAGAAAGAAAGAAAGAAAGAAAGAAAGAAAGAAAGAAAGAAAGAAAGAAAGAAAGAAAGAAAGAAAGAAAGAAAGAAAGAAAGAAAGAAAGAAAGAAAGAAAGAAAGAAAGAAAGAAAGAAAGAAAGAAAGAAAGAAATCCCATTTGGCTCCAATTCAGCAGAGGATCTACTCACAGAGCAAAGCAAAGCAGCTCTGTGCAAAACAGCCCCAACTGAAAGTAGCAAATCTTTCCCTGGCATTTGGGCAAAGAGGGTCAGCAAAAGCTACTTCGGTATGAAAATTCAGTTCATTCAAAGTACTCCAATCTACAGCAAGAACCTTTTCTGGAAAGTTCAATGCTTTCTACAAGATAAAACTCAAAAAAGTATACACTACATCATTTCTGTTATTAGGCCAGAACAGGGAGATATCATGTATAGCTAAATTCTGAGGCTCCTTGAATTTCACAACACTGACATCTTTTTCCTTACCGGTTTCACGTAGGTCTCTTGCCTTGGCTCTTGCTTGGGTGGTTTTGGCAGAATCAGTGGAATGTGGATTGTCTTCATTGGTGAACAGCATAATGCGCTTGTGACTCAGTTTCAATTTAACATTGCTAAAGAGGTTTGAGCATTGCCAGAGAGCTTCTCCCAGGGAATAATCCATTGAGTGACCTATGGTGTCAGAGAAAAAACATCTTCCTTTTTCTTCTCTGTACTTATCTAAATCCAGAACGCGCTTCGCTCCTATTCATGGGACAAAGACAATGGTCAATGAGGCATTCAAGATACCATTGACCTGGAAAACTACACATTTCTGCTAACATTAAGAAGATGTGCATACACCAGTTATAGAGCAAAACTTTACTTTAGTCATCAAAACAAATGAAAAAAATTGTTATTATAGAGAACAAATAGGGTAACTACACAGATTATCCCTACTACCTGGGCTAAAGCAATATGTACATAAAAGTTAAAATTAAACTATGGTGCATTTTCAATATGTACACACTAGTTGATATTACGTTTACCTAAACATACACTTATTAACCACTTAACAACTGCCCATTGCCGATTAACGGCTTAAGGGCGGTTGTTTAACTCTGAGAGGCCGTTAATTAACGGCCTCTCAGAATTCTGCTCTCACGCGCCCCCTGGGGCGCGCACACGAGAGCATCCGTGACCGTCGGGTCCAGTGGACCTGGCGCATAACGGATCCCGGTAAACGGCCGCTCATCGCAGCCGATTACCACGTGATCGCTCCGTCAAATGACGGAGTAATCACTTGTAAACAAACCGGCATCATGTTATGACGCCGGTTCCTCCCTCCCCCTCTCTGTACCGATCGGTACAGCGGAGGGGGAAGAGATCGGTGTCAGCAGCGCTGTGGGCTACATCTGCAGTGCCCACATCGCTGCTCACCGAAATTTAACCCCTCAATTCCCTGCCATTACCCTGCAACGCCATACTCTGAGATACCCAGCCATACTCGGAGATACCCAGCCATAGACACCCCCCCCTCCCGCCGCCCTCCGGTGCTTCTACCGACTAGCCAATACGATCAAAGCCAGAATCTTTTTTTTTTTTTTTTTTTTCCAGACTTCCCAGCTTAGAGGTGAGATGCGGGGTCTTATTGACCCCATATCTCACTGTAAAGAGGACCTGTCATGCCATATTCCTATTACAAGGGATGTTTACATTCCTTGTAATAGGAATAAAAGTGATCAAAAAATTTATTTTTGGGGGAAAAAAAATGTCAAACTAAAATAAAGTAAAATGAACAATAAAACATTTTTTTTTTAAAGCGCCCCTGTCCCCATGTGCTCGCATGCAGAAGCGAACGCATACTTAAGTCCCGCCCACATATGAAAACGGTGTTCAAACCACACATGTGAGGTATTGCTGCGAACGTTAGAGCGAGAGCAATAATTCTAGCCCTAGACCTCCTCTAACTCAAAACATATAACCAGTAAAAAAAAATGTAATCGTCGCCTATGGGGATTTTTAAGTAGAGACGTTTGGTGCTATTCCACGAGCGTGTGCAATTTTGAAGAGTGACATGTTAGGTATCTATTTACTCAGCGTAACTTCATCTTTCACATTATGCAAAAATTGGGCTAACTTTACTGTGTTTTTTTTTTATTTATTTTTTTAACCACAAAAATACCGTGTGAGATAAAAATTTGCAATGACCACCATTGTATTCTCCAGGTGTTTGCTAAAAAAAAACATATATAATTTTTTGGGATTCTATGTAATTTTCTAGCAAATAAAATGATGATTTTTACATGTAGGAGAGAAATGTCAGAATTGTCCTGGGTGCTCCAGAAAGCCTGATGGCGCTCCCTGCATGTTGGGCCTCTGTATGTGGCCACACTGTGTAAAAGTCTCACACATGTGGTATCGCTGTACTCGGGAGTAATAGCAGAATGTGTTTTGGGGTGTAATTTGTGGTATGCATATGCTGTGTGTGAGAAATAAACTGATAATATGACAATTTTGTGAAAAAAAAAAAAAAGTAAAAAAAAATCTTGATTTTGCAAAGAATTGTGGGAAAAAATGACAACTTCAAAAAACTCATCATGCCTCTTACTAAATACCTTGGAATGTCTCCTTTCCAAAAAGGGGTCATTTGGGGGGGTATTTGTACTTTTCTGGCATGTTAGGGTCTCAAGAATTGAAATAGGCCGTCAGTACTTCAGGTGTGATCAATTTTCAGATATTGGCACCATAGCTTGTGGACCAAATAATATCCACCAATTTGTACTTATTTTTACCAAAGATATGTAGTAGTATAAAGTTTGGCCAAAATTTATGAAGAAAAAATTACTAATCTGCTAAATTTTATAACAGAAACAAAGAAAAATTCATTTTTTTTTTTTTTTACAGAATTTTCTGTATTTTTTTCTTTTATAGCACAAAAAATAAAAAAATGAGCAGTGATTAAATACCACCAAAAGAAAGCTCCATTTGTGTGAAAAAAGGACAAAAATTTCATATAGGTCCAGTGTTGCATGACTGAGTAATTGTCATTCAAAATTTGAAAGCACCGAAAGCTGAAAATTGGTCTGGTTATTAAGGGTGTTTAAGTTCCCAGCGGTCAAGTGGTTAAAAGAACTCCCATATTTATATGTTTGGTGAACTTAGTCTTTAATTCAAACAAAGCCCTGATGGCTAATGCCCTTTTGTTAAAAGAAAAGCTTTTCAGAAAACTCTGGTGCCCCGTTTTATTCATACTTCCAACTCGGTCACTCCTTGAGCAATTCAAATTATAAACAGGATCCCTTAGAGCCAACATTACGATTAGCCTAAACCACATAAGTACCCAGCCAATTGTGCAAGCTACAGTGCCATATCCCTACTTTACTTAGATCTCAAGTTCTTATCTAAAAATGTGTTTGTTTTGCTGCAGGAAAACGCACATCAAGTAGAAATTCTATTCCTTCCAATGTGGCTGGCTCACATCTATGTGCTGCAGTTTACTGTAAAGGAAACACTATGGACCCTTTCACACCTACAGTATTCGTGTGTTTAACCACTTAAGCCACGGACCAATTTGCAGCCAAAGGACCAAGCCCCTTTTTGCGATTCGGCACTGCGTCGCTTTAACTGACAATTGCACGGCGTGCGACGTGGCTCCCAAACCAAAAATTGGCGTCCTTTTTTTTCCCCACAAATAGAGCTTTCTTTTGGTGGTATTTGATCACCTCTGCGGTTTTTATTTTTTGCGCTATAAAACAAAAATAGAGTGACAATTTTGAAAAAAAATGCTATATTTTTTACTTTTTGCTATAATAAATATCCCCAAAAAATATATATATAAAAAAAACTTTTTTTTCCTCAGTATAGGCCGATACATATTCTTCTACATATTTTTAGTAAAAAAAAATTGCAATTAGCGATTATTGATTGGTTTGCGCAAAACTTACAGCGTTTACAAAATAGGGGACAGTTTTATAGCATTTTTATAAAAAAAAATTTTTTACTAGTAATAGTGGCGATCAGCAGTTTTTATTGTGACTGCGACATTATGGCAGACACATCGGACATTTTTGACACATTTATGGAACCCTTGTCATTTATACAGCAATCAGTGCTATTTAAATGCATTGATTCCTGTGTAAATGACACTAGCAGTGAAGGAGTTAACCACTAGGGGGCAGTGTAGGTGTTATGTATGAAGTTATGTGTGTTTTTTGTAGGGGGCGTGGCCTGGCATGTGATGTCACTGATCGTCCTTCCCTATAAAAAGGGAAGAGACGATCGGTGACAGCCACACAGGGAAGCACGGGTAAAGGTTTGTTTACACAGACCTCTCCTCGTTCTTTAGCTCTGTGACCCGATCGTGGGACACCAGCGGCGATCGGGTCCACTGGTCCCGCGGCCACGGAGCACAGGACCGGGTCGGGAGCGTGCCGCCGGTGCCGCACTCCCGACCCACAGCTGGGCACTTAAAAAGCAATGCACAGGTACCTGTGGCCAATGTGGTGCCTATATTTAAAAAGGGAACAACATCTTTACCAAGTAACTAACTATAGACCCGTTTAACTTATATAGTCGGGAAGATACTGAAGAGTTTAATAAAAGACCACATAGACTGGTTCTTGCTGGAAAAATTGGGCTCGTGTGTAAGGTACAGTCCACAGGCTTGGAAATATCAGTTTGTAAATGGATAGAAAACTGGCTAAAAGACAGAATTCAGATAGTGGTTAATGATTCTCACTCTGAATGGTCTAAGGTTATCAGTGGTGTACCCCAAGGTTCAGTGCTGTGACCCTTACATTTTAATATCTTTATAAATGATATAGGGTCTGGGATTTAAAGTAACATTTCTGTCTTTGCAGGTGACAATAAATTATGCAGTGGAATAACATCTTTACAGGAGGTCTCAAATTTACAAGCCAACCTCAATGCACTAATTGGGTGTGGCAGATGAGGTTTAATGTTGATAAGTGTAAAGTTATGCATTGTGGGCTAAGAATATGCATGCATCATACATACTAGGGAGAGTACAACTGGGGGAATCAATGGTGGAGAAGGATGTGGGGGTTTTGGTAGATCATAAGCTCAATAATAGCATGCAATGCTAAGCTGTGTTTTCCAAAGCGAGCAAAGTCCTTTCTTGTATTGAGGGGTATGGTATGGACTCCAGAGAGAGAGATGGATATCATTTTGCCCCTGTACAAATCATTAGTAAGACCTCATCTGGAATATGCAGTTCAGTTTTTGGCACCAGTTCTCAAAAAGGATATCAAAGAACTGGAAAAAGTGCAGAGAAGGGCAACCAAACTAATAAGAGGCATGGAGAAGCTTGGCTATGAGGAAATATTAGAGGAACGGAATTTATTCACTCTTGAGAAAAGGAGATTAAGAGAGATCACCATGTATAAATATAAAAGGGGTCCATATAGTGAACTTGGTGTTGAGTTATTCACTTTACGGTCAATACAAGGGGGCACTCTTTTACGTTTCTTCACAGTAAGCTGTGAAAATGTGGAATAGACTCCCTCCAGAGGTGGTTCTGGCCAGCTCCTTTGATTGCTTTAAGAAAGGCCTGGATTCTTTCCTAAATGTACATGATATAATTAAAGGAGAGGGAGAGAGGGAGAGAGGGAGAGAGGGAGAGAGGGAGAGAGGGAGAGAGGGAGAGAGGGAGAGAGGGAGAGAGGGAGAGAGGGAGAGAGGGAGAGAGGGAGAGAGGGAGAGAGGGAGAGAGGGAGAGAGAGAGAGAGGGAGAGGGAGAGAGAGAGAGAGAGAGAGAGAGAGAGAGAGAGAGAGAGAGAGAGAGAGAGAGAGAGAGAGAGAGAGAGAGAGAGAGAGAGAGAGAGAGAGAGAGACATATATATGGGTAGATTTAACATTCCATCATATTACATGCTGTGTTTGTTGACTCTTTACTTCAATAGTATGAGCATCATAAGATTTTTTTTTTTTTTTTTTTTTGAGACTATGGTATTTATACCCCCACAGAAAGGGAGTGGCCAGGAGGACTCGCTGGGGCTGAAAGTGGAGAGATCCTGTAATAAAAAGCCATAAATCATTCTGGGGTATACTAATGGTCAAGGACAAAAAATGTATTTGTGTGGTTATTTTGTATATTCGTCCTCTCATTATTATTTAAAATATTGTCACATACCTGAATATTGTCAATGACACCCAACCAAGGCAGAAGGAGAGGTTATATAAAAAAAATAAAAAATAATATATATTAATAATTATATATATTATTATAAAAAAAAAAATTTATTTATTTTTTTATAAAAAAAATTATCGCCCCTTCTAAAATAGAACCTCTCCTTCTGCCTTGGTTGGTGTAGTATACCCAAGAATGATATACCATATAGTCTAAAAAAAAAAAAAAAAAAGCCCTCTTCTGATGCTCATACTATTCAAGTAAAGAGTCAACAAACAGCTCCCACTGATATATGTATCCTTCTTGTTTTTAAACGTAATATGATGGAATGTTAAATCTACCCTGTCACCATAAAACATATGCAAGTGTACTCTTTAATTCATTTCACAACTGTTATCTTCAATGTAATCTTATACTGCCAGACCTTTGTTGTTTTCCAACTATATTATAGATATATTTTCCTCTTCAATACACACCCATAAAGGAGAAAACTCTACTCAGAGACGCATTGGTGCAAGAGGATCAAATGTGTCTTTTCAGAATATGGTGACAATGTTATGAACTGATTATACATTCTATATTCATATGCTTATTTTAGCTACTATGTTTAACTATTAATAAATACTTTTCTTATGTAATACTCTCAATACACTTTAATTGTAACTTAGCATGCCTTTAAAGTACACCATGGGGGGGATTTTCTTGTGTGCATAATTAATATATTACGTGTTTACTCTTATATCCAAGCAATTACATGCTGGAGACCTAGTGGGATTATCAGCGATTAGCTGCGGGCAGAAACCCCATTGAAAGCAATAGGAGACTGGGAGCTTCTTCAGCTAATATCAGCTGCTAACATGTAATCACTCATGGAGTAATTATCTGCAAATGGTTGGCCTTGAACACACAGTCTGCGTCCAAGGCTGATCATTCACAGGTAATCACCAGTTTAAGGTTTCATTAATATGACTTTATAAAAGCCACTCATCACTGCATATATTTTTTTTTCAGCAGGTATAATAAATACACCAGATACCTGTTTAACAAATTCTTGGTATTTTGAACTAGCAAGATTTTTGCATTTACACTGTGTGCCCTAAGCTGAGCTGCACAAATCAGTTCTTACCTGGTGTATCCAGATCATGCAGAACATGTATATGCTTAAAAGGGTCGGAATTTTTGCTTTCCCTGGTACCAAAAAACACCACAGATAAAAGATCACGGTCACTGCTGATGATCTTGCTGGTGTAAACACTACGAATACACTTAAATGAAAAGAAAAAAAATAATTGATCACAAAACAATGCAATGTAGTATTGATACAATGGCAGTACATTGCAAAAGATTTTGTAAAAAGTAATCTTTTATATCGGTCCCCCCGTTACTCCGCACAGCAATTCCCAAAAAGTCACATAAGCCAACAAAAACTCCCAAAACACTTCCCTTCACTATAAAAACTCCAGCTACAAGATCCCATAGCAGTCACTCACATGAACAAATTCTTAAAAGAGAAGTATGGCCAAAGCTTGTTTGCACATACATCTCCAGTGGATCACAAGCGTGACCGGCAGCTGGCTCAGCCTTTCAACAGCACGCTGAGAGCCTGAGCTGGTTGCTCCTGCCTTCCCCATAATCTGGCACTTCAGTGAGCACTGGAGGGACAGAGCATAGAGCTGGTGATTGATACTCACCGCTCTGCTCGGTTCTTGGGTCCACTCTGAGCACAATCAGCAGTCTTTGATTGCTCAGTTCTTGGTACAGAACCAGTTAGGCATGGCTGCTGCATCCAGGCGAGTATGAAAGTTTGTTTTTTGGAAACCCGCACTTTTTAGTCTAGGTTCACATCTAAGCGGGCTGAGCTTCATGTGTTTTTCAGGCACGTTTTGCAGAGTGCTTTGAGTTTTTAAACCCTTGTTTTTAATGCGTTTTTGCATGGAGTTTTCTTTAAAACCCACTGTACATTGCTGGTTGTTAACAGCTGAATGTAAAAATAAAAAATTGCTGCAATTTCAGGTCCGATATGGATTTGGAGGGGAACCCACCACGCCAAAATTTTAAAGAAAAATGACCTGGGGTCCTCCCCAAAATGCATACTAGACCCTGATCCAAGCATATAGCCTGGCAGGTCAGGAAAGGGAGGGGACAGGCGAGCGCCGCCCCTCTCCTGAACCATACCGGGCCGCATGCCCTCAACATGGGAGGATGGGTCCTTTGGGGCTGGAGGCAGAGCCTTGCTGACCCATGTTGATGGGGACAAGGGCCTCTTCCCCACAAACCTAGCAGGTGGTTGTGGGGATCTGAGGCAGGGGGCTTATTGGAATCTGGAGACGCCCTTTAAGAAGAGCCCCCGGATCCTGCCACCCCTCATGTGAATGAGTATATGATACATTGTACCCCTATCCATTCACCCCAAAAAACAGTGAAGTGTTAAAAAAAAACACAACCCAAGAAACGGTTTTTGACAAGTCCCTTATTAAAGAAAAATGTCCCCCGTTGCAGCTCCAACGGGTCTTCCTTCTCCCCGCCCCCCATTTTTACCTGCTAAAATCAAAAAAAGCTGATCTTCCTACACGGTCTTCCTCCGTGAGGGGGCAGTTCTCCAGAATGCAATGGCTGGACTAAAGGCACAATTTTTGGTATGTACATGCTATGTGTTAGAAATATTATGTAAATGGACAACGTTATATAATAAATATATATATATATATATATATATATATATATAAAAATGGGAAAATCTTGATTTTGCAAAGAATTGTGGGAAAAAATTACAACGTCAAAAAACTTACTATGCCTCTTACTAAATACCTTGGAATGTCTACTATCCAAAAAGGGGTCATTTTGGGGGTATTTTACTTTCCTGGCTTTTTAGAGTCTCAAGAAATGATATAGGCCATCAGTACTTCAGGTGTGATCAATTTTCAGAGATTGGCACCATAGCTTGTGGACTCTATAACTTTCACAAAGACCAAATAATATACACAGATTTGGGTTATTTTTACCAAATATATGTAGCGGTATAAATTTTGGCCAAAATATATGAAGAAAAATTATAACATTTTGCAAATTAGTAACAAATGAAGAAAAATGCAATTTTTAAAAGAGAATTTTCAGTATTATATCTTTTATAGCGCAAAAAATTAAAAAGCCAGCGGTGATTAACCACTTGCTTACTGGGCACTTAAACCCCCCCTCAGTCCCAGACCAATTTTCAGCTTTCAGCGCTGATGCACTTTGAATGACAATTGCGCGGGCATACAACACTGTACCCAAATGAAATTTTTATCATTTTTTTCCCACAAATAGAGCTTTCTTTTGGTGGTATTTAATTACAGCTCGGAGTTTTATTTTTTGCTAAACAAAAAAAGATGCAAAAAAAAAAAAAAATCATGTTTAATAGTTTGTTATAAAATTTTGCAAACGGGTCATTTTTCTCCTTCATTGAAGTGCGCTGATGAGGCGGCACTGATAGGCTGCACTGGTGGGCACTGATGGGCAGAGTTAAGGCGGCACTAATAGGCACAGATAAGGCTGCACCGATGGGCACAGATAAGGTGGCACGGATGGGTGGCACGGATGGGCACTGATAGGTACCACTGATAGATGGGACTGATGGGCACTGATAGGTGGCACTGCTGGAAACTGGTAGATGACACTGATGGGCACGGATATGTGGCACTGGGGTGCAGCACCTTTGTTGAGGCAGATTGTGGGCACTGCTGGGTGGCACTGACGGAGGGGCCTTACTTTTTATTAATGTGGCACTGGCAGGGGGCAGGTGGGCACTGGCAGGGGGCAGGTGGGCACTAGCAGGGCTGGCCGTGATCGGGACTGATGTCCCGATCACGGCCGCCGGTGACCAGCTTTTTTTTTCCCTCCTCGCGCTGACAGCGCGAGGAGGAATACTAGCCGATTACCGGCTCCGTTATATCACATGATCAGCTGTCATTGGCTGACAGCTGATCACGTGATAAGGGGTCGGGATCGACCCCTTGCACGGATCGGTGATCAGGCGAGTCTCATAGACTCGCCGATCACAGAGCGCGCCGCGCGCGCCCCTCAGGGGCGTGCAGGCCGCTCTTACACGGGACTACGTCAATAGACGTAGTCCCAGAAAAGGAGATCCGCGCTGTAGCCGTCATTCGGCTATAGCGCGGATCTCAAGTGGTTAAATACCAAACGAAAACTCTATTTGTGTGGAAAAAAAAAAAAAAAAGACAGACAAAAGTTTCATATAGGTTAGGGGTGCCCAACCAGTGGCCCAGGGGGGCCACATGTGGCCCACGACCACCTGCTCTGGGATGGTGGGTTGGCAAGCCCAGATTGTAGGTTGTCTACCCGCCATGCTAGAGCATTAGTGTTGTAAATGAAGCCAGCGGTAGAGGAAGCAAGCAGCTGTGGAGCAGAGCTGCATAAGCAAATGCTTCCTGTATAGCACCAGCTCCTGTCATAGGTGGAGTGATACCAAATGCACTCTGCCTGGTACAGCAAAATCCCTCATTACTAAAAATCACAGTGTATATATGGACATATCTGTTCCGGGCTGCTTTTAAACTGATTCGCAGGTGTAGCGCAGTGTACGAAAGCAATGGCAAACATGACAATATTATAAAAAGCAGAGACATCACCCTACTGACAAAGTGCCGTACAGTCATCGCTATGGTATTTCCCGTAGTAACCTATGACTGTGAAAGTTGGACCATAAGGAAGGCTGAACATCGAAGAATTTATGCTTTTGAACTATGGTGTTGGAGAAGACTCTTAAAAGTCCCTCGGATGGCAAGACGATAAAGCCAGTCAATGCTAAAGGAAATCAGCCCTGAAAATTCCCTAGAAGGACAGATCCGGAAGCTGAAACTCAAATACTTTGGCCACCTAACGTGAAGACAGGACTCCTTGGAAATAACTTTGATGCTGGGAAACATGGAAGGAAAAAGGAGAAGAGGAAGACAGAAAACAAGATGGATAGATAGCATCATCGAAACCATGAACATGAAAATAAGCAAGCTACTGGAGGCAGTGAAGAACAGAAAAGGTTGGTGTGCTATGGTCCATGAGGTCATGAACATGGACACGGACTAAACAACAATGTACCCTATACTCGTTCACATGAGGAAGGGTGGCATTCGGGGGGCGGCTTCCTTTAACCACTTGACCACTGGGCACTTAAACCTCCTGAATAACCAGACCAATTTCCAGCTTTCGGTGCGATCACATTTTGAATGACAATTACTCAGTGATGCACCACTGTACCTATACGAATTTTTTGTTTTTTTTCCCCATACAAATAGAGCTTTCTTTTGGTGGTATTTACGCACCGCTGGGTTTTTCATGCTATAAAAGAAAAAAGAAAAAAAAAAAAAAGGAAGACGGAAAAATCTGTAAAAAAAAATAAAATAAATAAAAAATGCATTTTTCTTGGTTTCCGTTATAAAATTTTGCAAATTAGTAATTTTTCTCCATAAGTTTTGGCCAAAATTTATACTACTACAGATCTTTGGTAAAAATAAGTACAAATTGGTGTATATCATTTGGTCTTTGTGAAAGTTATAGAGTCCACAAGCTATGGTACCGATATCTGAAAATTGATCACACCTGAAGTACTGACTGCCCATATCATTTCTTGAGACCCTAACATGCCAGAAAATTACAAATACCCCCAAATGTATTTAGTAAGAGGCATAGCGAGTTTTTTGAAGTTGTCATTTTTTCCCACAATTCTTTGCAAAACCAAGATTTTTCCTTTTTATTTTTTTTCCTCCACAAAATTGTCATAGTATCAGGTTATTCTCACACACAGCATATGTATAACACAAATTACACCCCAAAACACATTCTGCTATTACTCAGAGTATGGAGATACCATAGGTGTGAGACTTTTACACAGCGTGGCCACATACGGAGGCCCAACATGCAGGGAGCGCCATCAGCCCTTCTGAAGCACCCAGGACAATTCTGACATTTCTCTCCTACATGTAAAAATCATCATTTATTTGCTAGAAAATTACACAGAACCTAGAAACATAAAATAATTATATATATATATATATATATATATATATATATATTATTTTATAGCAAAGACCCTAGAGAATACAATGGCGGTCGTTGCAACTTTTCATACGGTATTTGCGCAGGAATTTTTCGAACTATTTTTTTTGGAAAGAAAAACTGTTTTTTTTTTTAAAGCACCAAACAGTAAAGTTAGCCCAATGTTTTTGCATAATATGAAAGAGAAGTTACAAAGAGTACAGAGATATCCAACATGTCCCCCTTCAAAATTGTACACACTCGTGGAATGGTGCCAAACTTCGCTACTTAAAAATCCCCATAGGCAACGCTTTAAAATTTTTTACTGGTTACATGTTTTGAGTTACAGAGGAGGTCTAGGGCCAAAAATATTGCTCTCGCTCTAACGTTCACAGCGATACCTCACATGTGTGGTTTGAACACCTTTTTCATATGTGGACAGGACTTGCGTATGCGTTCGCTTCTGCATGCGAGCACACAGGGATAGAGGCGCTTTAAAAAAAAAAAAAAAATGTTATTGTTCATTTTACTTTATTTTAGTTTGATGCCTTCCCATGCCCCCCCAAGAATACATTTTTTTGATCACTTTTATTCCTATTACAAGGAATGTAAACATCCCTTGTAATAGTAATATGGCATGACAGGTCCTCTTTACAGTGAGATATAGGGTCAATAAGACCCCACATCTCACTTCTAGACTGGGAAGCCTGAAATAAAAAAAATAAAAAACGATTCTAGCTTTGATCGTAGCGTTGAGTCAGTAGAAGCACCGGAGGGTGTGGGAGGTCCCCTCTCGCCTCCTGTAAGAATGATCAAGCGACAGAACAGCCGCTATGATCATCCTTATGGTGTAGGGAATCGCCGGCTGAAAATGCGGATATCTGAATGATGCCTATAGCTGCAGGCATCATTCAGATATCCCCGCACAAAGTCAAGGACGTCATATGATGGCCGGCGGGCGGGAAGTGGTTAAAAATAGGATTTTTATAACAGCTTACCTGTAAAAATCATTTTCTTTTGAGGTGCATCACAGGACACAGAGACTCAGTAAATTACTGATGGGTTATAGGGTATCACTAGGTGATTGGACACTGGCACACCCTAGACAGTAAGTTCAATCCCCCATATAACCCCTCCCCCATTCTTTGATCCGAAGCTTTATACAAGGGGTAACGCGCCTTAATCCTCCAGTTAGGGTGCCTCTGAACCCCTGGGATTTGAAATTGGTTTTGTCAGCTTTACAGAAGCAGCCTTTTGAACCGATACATCAAATTCCCTTCGTTCTGTTGACAATACATTTTTCTGGTGGCCATTTCTTCTCCCAGAAGAGTATCAGAATTAGCGGCCCTCTCTTTCAAAGAACCGTATCTGATAATGCACAAGGATAGAGTGGTGTTACGCCCTCATCCTAGTTTTCTAACGAAGGTGGTCTCAGGTTTTCATTTAACCCAAGATATTGTTCTGCCTTCCTTTTTTCCCCCCAAATCCCTGCTCTATGGAAGAGAAATCACTGCATTCTTTGGGTTAATAATGCCCCAGTAGACGACGTTGTGGTCGAAACGCGTAGGGCTAGCGTTTCCTTCTCCCTATATTGCTTTTCTTTTATTAGTTTATTAATCTGATCACGTGATATTTTTTAGATTTTTATGTATTATATATTTTTTTATAAATAAACCTTTAATGGTTGAACTTCACTATGCGACGCATTGTGTTCATGCTTTCCCTTACACGGTGAGTCCCTCTGGAGCTATTTTGGACTAAATTATTTGGAGACTATTGGAGGTCCGTCGAAGCCTGCAGAGTTTCGTATCCTGGTGAACTGACTGAGAAGTTGGACAGCAGAGAGGGTAACAGCCGTTCCGGAGGTGATCCACAATTCAGCGTGTACGAGTCCCTTGAGGCTTTTGGAGCCTAAGCCTGTATGACACATTTGCTGTATGGTATTTGTACCTACCTCTTTCTGTGAATACCCGGTTAATGTTTCAAAGCTCCCTACAGTTCGGGTCAACGGAACATCAGAATTTATTTTGTCTACTATTCTCATTGTTGGACACTTTAGAGTCATTGGTTTAAAGACTAATTGCCACTATTTGTTATTTTTCATATAAAATGTTTTTTTTTTTTTTTATTCAAGTATTTTTGAAATTTGAAGCATGACATACATTGTGCATGCTGTCATATATTAGCTTTTCTCACTAGTAACCCTATTGGGCGAATGAGTCACTTATTTTAGTCATTCACATTTATACGTTTTTCTAGCGCTGCATTTTTCGTTATATATGATATTTAACCCTGCTAGGGTTGATGCTGTTTTGCCGCACATGAGAGTGCAAGGCATCGCTATAGGGTGAGTTTTTAACCAAAGGGGAGTGGAAACACTGAGTGCACGAGGTGTGGTGAAAGTCTTGAAGATTTCACATCAAGATATATTCAGCTTTCCTTGTCTGAGACTATCCAGTCTCATGTATGGACAATTTTTGCACAAGCTTTATTAGTTGTTTATGTTTTAGCGTTAATCACCATCACCTCTCACTGAGTTTATTTATATTGTTTAGTGCTATTTAATTTAGTTTACATTGTAAATGCTTATTAATATTTATTTAATTTAAAGTAGCAGCTGTTGCACATTTAGGTTACTTTTGGCGCAGTGGTGGTACTTGAAGAGTGAGTGTACGGATCTTTTTGGACCAGTTTTGTTTTATACCATTACCAGTGCAGTACTGCATAATCATAACTGGTGATCAGAGACGTCAGTCAGTGACAGCATGTAAACAAATAAAAATAAATTTTTTTACTTTTTATATTATTCCGTATACACACGGCCAGACTTTGACAGCAAAGGTCCGATGGAACGAATCCGTCAGACAATGCGACCATGCGTGGGCTTCATTGGACCTTTTCTGTTGAAAAATCAGCCGGACTTTAGATTTAGAACATGTTTCAAATCTTTCCGACGGACTCGAGTCCGGTCGAAAAATCAGTTTGTCTGTATGCTAGTCCGATGGATGAAAACCGACACTAGGGCAGCTATTGGCTACTGGCTATGAACTTCCTTATTCTAGTCCAGTCGTACGTCATCACAGTTGAATCCGTTGGACTTTGGTGTGATTGTGTGTAGACAAGTCTGATTCGACGGAAGTCAGACGAAAGTCCGGTCGCGTGTACACGGCATTACAATTTCATTTTCAATGTATACAATTGCCATGTGATCTGCTGTGATTGGTCACAGCGATCACACGGTACCTGAAGCAGCCCGGTACACCGATTTGTCAGATGATGCTGCAGTGCGGCCTGTGATCCTGGTAGGACGTCATGACATCTGCTGGCAGCACTCACACTCGACCATCATATTACTATAGGCCGGGTGGGAAGTAGTTAAACAAAATACAAATAACTTAGCATTAGTACTTTCAGATTCACTGACCTGAACAATTGTATGCTCCAGGAAAGCTGAACAAAAGTCTTAAGTCCTTATCTGCATACTTAGTCCTGGTCAAGGAACCAAAGTAATAAAGCCACATGACAGCTAGGAAACTAGCATTTTCAAAAGAAGGAGGTAGTATTGGCGGCCTCTGTTTCTCTATTGACAGTATAAGTGATTACATTATAGTAATAGGCAACTCAAAATAAATATATTACCTGTAGTGCTATTTCAAAAGGAGGAAGGTCTTCATCACTCAGAGCATCAAACATTGACTTTGAGGCATCAACCAGGAAGATTATACTGTCTCTACCAGCAAAGTGAAAGTCTAAATGGATATATAAAAACAAAAGATTAGTAGATTAAAGAAGCTTAAAACATTAATATGTTCAGTACATAAATATGAGTTAGCAGATCATTATTTTGGCACCAACATTTTACCACAATTCATAATATTAAACCCAAAAAACGTTAACTATTGCAGTTTACCAATTGTTAGATCCTGTGGCAGTGTTTTCTTTTCAGGATGATGGCTGCAGCTACAGGCATTAACCTGGTATCTATGTTTTCAGCCCGAGATTCACTTTTTTTGTATAAGTGAGCCTAGCCACTAATTAGCCATTGGATTGCTTCCACAGGCGGTGGGGAAGGGGTCCTCCCCTTCCCTGCCGCCTTCCCGGGATCTCCCATCTCACCGGGGAGCATGGGATCGCAGCCATTGATTTCACCACTGGCCATGGAGATTCAAAAATCGGGGACCAGAAGGTCCCCGAATATCTCTACTGTATAGGAAACCAGAAGTGATGAGCAGTTGCGTCACTTCGGGTTTCCCGGATGTAGCCTTTTTTAAATTGGTAAACCATCTGATCACACCGATCTTGATGTGATCAGGTGCTTGTAAGGGCAGGGGAGACATCTGGGATCTAATAGACCACAGATCTCTCCATAAAGAGTATCTGTCCCTGCCTATTGCTGTCAGAAGGGAGGTTTACATTCCTTAAAAAAAATAAAAAAAATTATAAAAAATAAAATTTTAAAGCAACCCCGTCCTACTGTGCTTGCACACAAAAGGCAAATGCATACGTTAACGGTGTTCGCACTAAACGCACGTGAGGCATCATCGTGAACATTATAGTGAGAGCAATAATTCTAGCACCAGACCTCTGCGTGACGCTAAAAACTGGCAACCTGTAAAAGGTGTTTAAAAGTGTCACCAATGAAGATTTTTAGGTACCGTAATTTGGCTTACCGTATATACAGTATAAGCCGAGATTTTCAGCCCCTTTTTTTTAGGGCTGAAAGTGCCCCCCTCGGCTTATACTCGAGTCACCCGGCCGTCTGCCTACCCGATCAGCGTGTCGTGCAGACAGACGGCGGCCCTTCCACTATTCAAAAGCCGCGCCTCCCTGTCTGTGATAGGCGGAACACTCAATTTCCCAGAAGTCAGTGGTCCGCCTATCACGGACATCCGCTCATCCTCATACTAAGGACGAGGATGAGAGGATGTCCGTGATAGGCGGAACACTGACTGCTGGGAAATTGAGTGTTCCGCCTATCACAGACGGAGGCGCGGCTTTTGAACAGTGGAATGGCCGCCGTCTGTCACAGCCGAGGAGGAGAGGTGCGGCTTTTGAATCCTGGCATGGCCGCCGTATGTTTTTTATACATGCAGATCGGTGCAAAATGGCACACAGAGGCTGCAGAAGGACAAAGAGGCTGCAGATTGGCACACGGAGGCATGCACAGGACACAGGGATGGACACAGGGAGGTATACAGCTGCAGATGGGCATTGTTGACCCTCTTTTCCACTCTTTTAAGCTGTAACAGTAGCTGCTGCATGTCTCACCCTCGGCTTATACACGAGTCAATAAGTTTTCCCAGTTTTTTTGTGGTAAATTAGGGGCCTCGGCTTATAATTCGAGTCGATCTATACTCGAGTATATACGGTATATATCTATTTACTTGGTGTAACATCTTTTATATTTTATCAAAACATTAGGTATTATATAGTGTTTGTGTGCAATTAAAATTTATTAAAAAGTATTTGAAAAAAATAAAATAAATCACGGGACACAGTGCCACAGTATTTACTTATAAGTTGCGGCTTTGCAGATTTGAGCCATGGAGGCCTGGTCATGCACTGCCCATGAAGCACTAACAGCCCTGGTGGAGTGCGCTTTGATTTGAAGAAGAAGAGGTGGAACTTTCCTCTTCAAACCATAAGCTTGAATAATTTTAGGACCTTCAGGCGACACAAATAAAACATCAGTTTTCTGAATCTGAGCAGTCGCCTCCAAATAGATTTTGACTGCTCTCACTACATCCAGAGAATGTAGTGAATTTTCTTCCCTAGGAGAGAGAGAGAGAGAGAGAGAGAGAGAGAGAGAGAGAGAGAGAGAGAGAGAGAGAGAGAGAGAGAGAGAGAGAGAGAGAGAGAGAGAGAGAGAGAGAGAGAGAGAGAGGGAGAGAGAGGGAAGGAGGAGAGAGAGGGAGAGAGAGGGAAGGAGGAGAGAGAGGGAGAGAGAGGGAAGGAGGAGAGAGAGGGAGAGAGAGGGAAGGAGGAGAGAGAGAGAGAGAAGGAGGAGAGAGAGAGAGAAGGAGGAGAGAGAGAGAGAAGGAGGAGAGAGAGAGAGAAGGAGGAGAGAGAGAGAGAAGGAGGAGAGAGAGAGAGAGAGAAGGAGGAGAGAGAGAGAGAGAGAAGGAGGGAGAGAGAGAGAGAAGGAGAGAGAGAGAGAGAGAGGGAGGAGAGAGAGAGAGAGAGAGAGAGAGAGAGAGAGAGAGAGAGAGAGGGAGGAGAGAGAGAGGAGGAAGAGAGAGAGGGAGGAGAGAGAGAGGGGGGAGAGAGAGAGGGTGGAGAGAGAGAGGGGGAGAGAGAGAGGGGAGAGAGAGAAGGGGAGGGAGAGAGGGGAGAGAGAGAGGGGGGAGAGAGAGAGGGGAAGAGAGGGGAGAGAGAGAGAGGGAGAGAGAGAGGGGGAGAGAGAGGGGAGGAGAGAGGGGGGGAGAGAGATGGGAGGAGAGAGGGGAGAGAGAGGGGAGAGAGAGAGAGAGAGAGAGAGAGAGAGAGAGAGAGAGAGAGAGAGAGAGAGAGAGAGAGAGAGGAGAGAGAGAGGGAGGAGAGAGAGAGGGAGGGAAGAGAGAGGGAGGGAGAGAGAGAGGGAGGAGAGAGAGAGGGGGGAAGAGGAGAGGGAGGAGAGAGAGAGGGGAGGAGAGAGAGAGGGGAGAGGGAGGAGGAGAGGGAGGAGAGGAGAGGAGAGGGAGGGGAGAGGAGAGGGAGAGAGGAGAGAGAGAGGGGAGAGGGAGGGAGAGAGGGAGAGAGGGAGAGAGGGAGAGAGGGAGAGAGGGAGAGAGGGAGAGAAAGACGAGTTGAAGATGTGCTCTGCGGAGCTCCAGGAGGGATCCATGGCTGGATTTAAAAAGCCTCCACATCCAGATCATCCAGTCACTACGGCTCCAGGATGGTATGCGGGCCTCGCATAGAAGAAACAGGTTTTGCCTGTAATGTTCTTTTGAGGCTGACCCTAGGAACCAGGACTCTTTTTGGTCTTGCTACATTAAAGTTGTCCTGAGGGGTGCTATACAAGGTCACAAGGAGTGGAACCCCCATTAACCTCCCTGGCGGTATGATTATTTCAGATTTTAGGTGCTGAAAGCGGTATCATTATTTTGCATTGAAATTGGCGTTTTATATTGTAGGCCTGTAATTCTTAGAAATAATTCACTTAAATCCATCCAAAGAAGAATCTAATAGACATCCCAGGTATGATAAAAATTTGAAATCATAAATTTATATATTAAAATAAATAACTATAATTATAACAAATAATAATAAAAATTATTCAATAATGTAATCAACTAGTCAAAAACAGTTGCAGAATTGTCGCTGTCATTACTTTAGGGGTTTGATGACGAATTTCCCCATGAGTTACTATTGCTCAATTCTGCGAGTGATTCTAATTTATTATCGCTGTTTTCTAGCTGGTCTGTAACCACTTTTGATGTAAACTGACATTTTTTTGGTTGCTATGGACAATCTCCAGTTTCCTGGCATAAAGAACAGTATTTATAATACAAAAACTGCATGCAGGACACTGGACAAAATCAATAGGGTGAAAAGGGGATGTGTAATTTGATACAGTACTGTAAAGATTACAGTATACTGTATTTTTAACTTTTTGAATTTGGCGCCAAACTGCGTCCCCGTCACAATGCTAGCAGGAAACGGAGCTCGGCGCGGTCACAGATCGAGCGAGACACGGCAGTTCGGGGAGACATTGCTGGAACCAGGAGAGAAGGCAAGTAACCCCCTCCATGGATCTAGCGATGTGATAGCGAGTCTGGCTCGGGATTACCGTTTATGGGAATTAAATCTCACCCCGAGCCAGACTCGGGAATACCGTCAACAGGGCTACAGGGCCCCAGTCTTTGAAGGTTTAACCAAGCTTCCCGCCGTGAAGGGTGAAGTTTGGATTTGTCTGTTTACAGCAGTATTCTGCTGTGAGGAAAATGTAAGAGGAAAGCAGAGGAACTGCAAGTCCACCTATGACTTTTCTTTCAATTCTATTGTAAGGATTTAAAAAAATTCCTCTAGAGGGAGTAACAGTGTATATACCCTGTTTAAAATGTGTGCTGCGTGTGTCTCAGCAGCTGGAGGGGGTTCTCCTCTCTCCCCCCCCCCCCCCCAATTGGAGAAATTGAGTGGCTGGGGGTTACATGTTATGTTAACAAGCATAAAAGCTGATAAATCTGCTGTATAACCCAACCAACCAACCCCCCTCCCCCCGCAAAGGTGTGTGTGTGTGTGTGTGTGTGTGTGTGTTGTGTGTGTGTGTGTAAAGTCCACATATATACACACACAATAAAAAAAAAAAACTGAGTTAGACTTACCGGTGATGGTATTTCTAAGAGCCTTTCAGAACAACCCCCGGAGAGAGAGTGTAGCTCCACCTTCTTCTCGGGAAACACATGTCCACTTTAAAAACACCTCCTTTTCCCCCATGGCTTCAGTTATTGTGGCCTTCCGACACTGGAAAACAAAGCACAGAAACCACACCACCATGGTAGAACTTAATACATTTACTAAGCATAACCTAGGGAGGGAAGTAACGGTTGTCCTGAAAGGCTCTTAGAAATACCGTCACCGGTAAGTCTAACTCAGTTTTTCTCAAATCGCCTTTCAGGACAACCCCGGAGAGGATAACTGAGAAACTTACCCTAGGGTGGGACTACTGCCTGCAGTACCTTCCTGGCGAAGGCCTGATCTGCCACAGACAGTAGATCTAACCGGTAGTGCCAGAGAAATGTCAAATAACTGAACCAAGTGGCAGCCTTGCAGATCTGTTCAGGCGCCGCACCGTCCCTTTCTGCCCAGGAAACTGCAGTAGATCTAGTAGAGTGAGCGGCAATACCTGAGGGGGGCATTTCTCCTTTCGCTTTATAGGCTTCTGCTATAGCCAGCTTAAGCCACCTACCCAGCCGTACTCTTAGACGCTTTCTCCCCTTAAAGTGATCCTGAAAATATCACAAAAAGGGCGTTTGTGCTTTGAAAGTCTTTAGTCATTTTCAAATACTGCAGTAAGCATCTTCTCACATCCAATGTGTGGAAAACTTCTCTCGTATTAGCTGGGATTGCAGAAAAGGTAGGCAACACTATCTCCTGCGATCGATGAAAGGCTGAGGGTACTTTAGGTAGGAATGCTGGATCCGTCCTCAGCACTACTCTGTCCGGATAGACTCTAAGGAAGGGTTCCGTAATTGCTAAAGCTTGCAGCTCGCTGATCCTCCTAGCCGAGGTGATGGCCACTAAAAAGATAGTTTTCCAGACCTTTCTGTAAAGAGGCTTCTGTAAGGGTTCAAACGGTGCTCCCCGAGAGACCCTGCAAAACTGTTGACAAATTCCAACTGGGAAAGTCTTTGAGGGCTACCGGTCTACTTCAAGCGAGAGCCCTAAAAAATCTAGAAATTAAAAGTCTCTTTTGATAAAGTCTTTTCAAAGAAAACTGATAAGGCCGCCACCTGAGTCTTCAGGGTACTGGCTGCTAGCCCCTTCTCCATTACTTCAAGGAGAAACTCCAGGACGGACACCGTGCTCTTGACTTTGAACTCTCTGGACCTACACCAGGAGTTGAACTTCTTCCAGACCTTCATGTAAAATTGCCTAAGTGACTGCTTTCCTGCTGGATAGTAGGGTCTTTACCACTATATCAGAGAGCCCTTTTGCTTTTAGAGGTCCGCCTAAGAAACCAGGCTGTTAGCTGTAGAAGTTCCACTTCTGGATGATTTACTGACCCCTGGGATAACAAATCTTTTCTGAGTGGTAATCTCCAAGGAGGCTTCGAGGCTAGGTTTCGAAGTCCTGCAAACCAAGGTCTTTTTAGCCAAAAAGGAGTGACTAGTATTAAGTCCGTCCTTTCTTCTCAGAATTTCCTCAGAACTAGTGGAATTAGAGGAAAGGGGGGAAAAGCGTAGCACAGCTGGTAGTGCCAGGGGTGGGCCAAACGCATCCAGCCCTACTGCTGCGTCTCCTCGGTGAAGAGAAAATATCTGCCCACCTTTGAGTTCTGCTGGCTGGCAATAGGGTCTATCTCTGGAACCCCCCAAGCCTCGGAAATCATCAGGAACACCTCCTGATTCAGGCTCCATTCTACCTCTAGCAATTTCTGTCTGCTTAGGAACCTGGCCCATTGAATAGCCGGGAATGTTGCCGTAAGCAGCCCCAGAACTGCCATAGCCATCCTGACCGAAACTGCCTGGTTGCCCTGTATCTGCTTTACAGCCTAGCTGCAACTTTTCCTACTTCTCCAAGCGGCAGGAAACACTTTCTGGAGAACTGAGTTTATCGTATACCCCAAAAATGTAATCTCCTGTGAGGGGACCAGATTTGACATCTCCAGATTCAGAAGCCACCCCAGGTCCTCGAGGTGAGAATGGGACCCGCTCCCCTGGAGTCCGCAAAAAACAAAAAGGTCGTCCAGATAAGGGATGACTGAAATCCCCTTTAATTTCAGGGGTTCCAGTGCCTCTACCATAATCTTTGTAAAAACTCTGGGAGAGGACGAGAGTACGAATGGCAGAGCCCTGAATTGGAGGTGCCACACCGAGCTCCCCAAATTCAATGCCAGGCGCAGGAACTGCTATGACGCCCGATGAATGGGGTATATGAAGGTAGGCATCCCTCAGATCCAGGGATGCCATGAAACAGTTTTGGAGTCAACAATTTTGTGATGGAAAAATTTTTTTTTTTTACCCATCCAGAAATGTTTGTACCGTATAGACCCGCTCAGGACTTAAGTTCAGGATCAGACGGCACTTCCCTGAGGGTTTCCTCACCAGAAAGATATGGGAGTAGAAAAAAAACTTTGCCCTGCTGATTTACTCGGACTTTGATTAGAATCTCTTGCTATATCAGCTCCTGTAATAAGAGCTTCATTGCAGAGGCCTTCTCCTGATCCCTCAGCAGAGCCGTCACATAGAACCTGCTCGGGGGTGGTTCTGAAAACTCCAACCTGTACCCCTGATCGACTACGCTTTTCACAAACAAATTTGGAGACTGCCTGTCCCACTGTTCGCGAAAAGCTGACAGTCTCAACCCCACTGGGGAGAGATTGTCACTTGCTCTTGGAGGTCTGCTCTGGTGGAGATCTAAAGAGAACTCCACCCCTGTCTCTACCTCTCTGTGAGCCCCACCGACTCTTACGGTCCTGGTCTTTTTTATGCGACTGTTGAAGAGCACAAAATTCTGTTTGGTAACCTGCTTTTTCTTGGCTGAAAAAGGCCTTCTTTTTATTAGCCGTCCTATCCAGCACTGTCTCTAGATCGGGGGCGAAGAGCAAGTCACCTGAAAAAGGCAGACTACACAATTTAACCTTAGAGACTGTGTCCCCAGACCAAGTCTTCAGCCAAATTGCCCTCCTGGCTGAATTCACAAGAGCTGAGGACCTGGCAGCTAGCTTGACCGACTCTGCTGATGCATCTGCCATATATTTGACTACATTTAGAATTAGTGGGGAAAGACTAAGATCCTTGCAGGGCGTCCCCGCTTCCACATGGCTCTTCAGTTTCTCCACCCAGCATTCCAGGTTCCTGGGCACTACTGTAGCAGCCATGGCTGGCTCCAGACTGACTGACGCTGCATCCCAGGCCTTTCTTGAGGATGGAGTCAGCTTTTTTTATCCATTGGGTCTTTCAGGACCCCCATATCCTCAAAGGCTAGATCCGTTCGCCTAGATACCTGCGAGAAAGCTGCATCTACTCTGGGTTTTTTGTTCCACACCTCAGAATCCTTATCCTCAGAAGGAAACCTTCTCTTGAGAGCCTTGGAGAAAAAAGGGGCTTTTCTGGGTCCTTCCACTCTTTTTTCACCGTATCCGAGAGGACCCTGTGGACTGGAAAAACTGTTTTGTTTCGTCCAACCCCTGGTACATCTTGTCATGAATTGACAGTTGTACTTTTTCCTCCTGGATTTCTAGAGTCGCGTAGATTGCTCTAAGGATATCATCTACCTCCTCTAGCAATAGCTTATAGCGAGAGCCCCTGCTATCTTCCTCCTCCTCCTCCTCAGAATCCCTGATGGAGATAAGAGTACTACCCCCTTAGTCTCCGGAGTCCTCGGTCTCAACCGGTCTGGATGTCGATGCCCTGGGGCTAGGTGGCAAGTTCTGAGCACAGTCTGTCCGGAAGGGTTTTGTATCAGGATGGACCTGACTGAACTCAACGAGTTTGTCAGTTCCTTAACCGAGGAAAATAACTCCTTATACTGCTGGGATGTTTCGTCTTTCACCAACTCCCTGATAGAAGCTCTGCACATTGCCTTCTGCCACGAGTCTCTAAGGGGGTTTTGCAAGAAGGACATTTCCTCTGGCTTGGTTTAGACTTCCCTAGTGACTTTTCCTTTAACGACATACAGGTTAACCTCACTAAATGTTTTAACTACCAGCTGCTAACACCAAGCCAGTGCAGAGACCCGCCACAAAACAGACCACTAGCGAGACCCCTGAACTAGGCTGCAAAGGTCAGAGAAGTCACCTCTGACCTGCAGCGACAGGCCTCCCGAGAGGAGGGAAACAGACAAAAACACCACAAGCATAGCCCAATAGTGAAGCAGAGGGTGCCGCTTCACCTTACATACCTGGGCTGGACCGGTGCTAGGGGCGCCTGTCTCTGCCATTGCTGACTTGCACTCCTCCATACCGCCGAGTGAGACAGCTTCTTGTCTTTTCAGTTCCGCCATCCATTTGAATTTTCCCAGCCGCCGCGTCATCAGGGCTGGCCGGAAGCGGAAGCACACGGTCACCTGACCCGCCCCATGGCCCCTGCGTTCCAGGCGCTTGAACCACGGCGCCACGCACCCTCAGAGCGCCTGAGCATCACCAAAAACGACGCTGTCGCCGCCCGGGACCCGGCGCCGAGAACGGAGCCACGCCGCTGACCTGAAGCGACCTCCGCCAGCAGCAGAGCCCTCCCTGCGCTGTCCAGCGGACACCGGGCACACGACGCCGGCACTCTGAGGGTCCTCACTCCGGTGAGATGGCGGGACCAGGAGCTACAGGAGACCTCTCCCACTGGAGATGCTGCTGGGGGCCAAAGAACAACAACCACCGCAAGGTAAGCCTTTACTCCCCCGGAGAGAGGGTAGCTTCCCCCTGGTTGCAGGCACATGCTTCCCCCATGGAGGAAACACAACAACTGAAGCCATGGGGGAAGAGGAGGCGTTTTTAAAGTGGGCATGCGTTTCCTGAGAAGAAGGTGGAGCTACACTCTCTGAAAGGCGATTTGAGAAAAAAATAAATATATATATATATAAATATATATATATATATATATATATATATATATATATATATATATATATATATATATATATATATATATATATATATTACACACACAAAAATAGTTGTCCTTTTATTCTCTCTCTATTCTCGTTTTGTTGTTCTGCTCTTTTACTGTATTTTTTAACTGCAATGTTTTATTGTAGCTATATTTTCTTTTCAGGTACACCATTCAGCTGCAGCACTGATTTATTCATCTTGACAGCAACAGCGTTTGCTCTCATGATACCTTAATCAGCAAGTCCAGCGCTGTAGGAGGCAATTTCACCACTACTATAAAAAATAAAAAAAACGATCAACCTTTTTTTCATTGCGCCCACAGGCTGCAACAAAAAAAAACAAAAAACAAACACCACACAAACATTACAATATATGCCCAACAAGGACCAGCAATGTACTGGTATGTTGCTGGATTTTGAGAGTTAAACCAGAATGATGCCTGCAGGTTTAGGTATCATCTTGGTATCTTTTTCAGCCAGCAGTGGAGGGAAATGTCCTCCTCCCCCCTGCCATCTTCCATGGTTTTCTCTGGCTCTCCTGTCCCACCGGGGAACCTGAGAATTAAGCCAGTGGTTCCACCAGCTGACCATAGAACTGATCAAAGACCAGAACGGCTCCAATCATCTCTATGGCCTAAGAAACTGGAAGCTACAAGCATGTCATGACTTCCATTTTGGCGGATATAAACAGCACCATTAGGAAAGCATCTTATCACACCGATCTTGGTGTGGTCAGATGCTTTGTGAGACAAGAAGAGATCTAGAGTCTAATGGACTAAAGGAACAGTGTAAAAAAATAAATACACCCATGACCCCCACCCCCCCGTGCTTGCACGCAATGGCGAGGGCAAGCGTCAGTCTCGTATCATACATAAACAGCAATTTCACCATGCATGCGAGGTATCACCGCGAACATCGGATCGAGAGTAGTAATTTTAGCAGCAGACCTCTTCTGTAAATCTAAAGCAGTAACCTGTAAATGCTTTTAAAAACGTATGTAGTTTGTCCCTGCTGCACGGTTGTTCGCAATTTTAAAGCATGTCGCGTTTGGTATCTACGTACTCGGCTTAAGATCATCTTTTATATTTTACCAAACATTTAGGCAATATAGTGCAATCAAATTAAAAAAGTTTTTTTTCAAAAAAAATAAAATAAAATTGCATTTAACCACTAGCCAACCAGCGCACAAGTACAACAGGTACGTCCCTTTGTAAACTAGGCATTTCCCCATTCTGCCTAGTGACCTGACAGGGATCTACTGCTCCCTGTAGTCGGGAGCAGTAATTGCTGTCATGTCAGTGGTAGCCCATCCCCCCACAGGACATGCTTAACCCCTTCATCGCCCCCTAGTGTTTAACCCCTTCCCCGCCAGTGTCATTTACACAGTAATCAGTGCATTTTTATAGCATTGATTGCTGTATAAATGACAATGATCCCAAAATGGTGTCAAAAGTGTCCGCCATAATGTCACAGTCATGATAAAAGTTTTTTTTTTTTTTTAAAAGCAGATTGCTGCCATTACTAATAAAAAAAATGTATACTTAAAATGCCATAAATCTATCCCCTATTTTGTAGACGCTATAACATTTGTGCAAACCAATCAATATACGCTTAATACTTTTTTTTTTCAAAAATATGTAGAATAATACATATCGGCCTAAACTGAGAAAAATTTGTTTATATATTTTTGGGGATATTATAGCAAAAAGTAAAAACCAATGCTTTTTTTTTCAAAATTGTCGCTCTTTTTGTTTAAACCACAGGGGTAATCAAATACCACCAAAAGAAAGCTCTATTTGTGGGGGGGGGGCGGACGTCAATTTTGTTTGGGAGCCATGTCGCACAATTGTCAGTTAAAGCGACGCAGTGCCAAATCGCAAAAAGTGGTCTGGTCTTAAGCCAGAAAAATGGTCCGGTCTGAAAGTGGTTAAACCTTTTGCTGACAAAGCAAAAGCCGTAAATAAATCTTACCACCAGGCTCTGCATCTCCATCTTCATTTTCATTGTCCTCTTCACCCTCCTCATTATGATAGTAAGAACCCCATTCAGGCATGGCTTCAGGAACTTTTAAGGGGAAAAAATAAAAATAAAATCATAATCCAGTTGCTCCTTCCTTTGAATTTATTAATATAGATCAAAACCTAAAACATCTCACAGGAATAAAAAGGATTAAAATAATTTGCAAGGACTATTTGCAGCAAAAAAAAAATAATTAAAAAAAATTATAATAAATAATAATCATAATAATAATAAATCACACTTCAACTAGTTATTCATCGATGTCCATTTTAAAACTGGACTTCAACTTGTTATCCCTGATGTATCTATAAAAGAGAACATGTCACCAGGCCATACTATACTAAATACTATAATAAAAAAATAAAAATAAAAAAAAAAATGTGAGGTACTGCTGTAAACATAGTAATATTTTTTGGGGCCATAACTTGTAGTTTATTAGTAATTTACAACTTGCAAAGGCATCACCTATGAAAAAATATAGGTACTGTCATTTTTTGAGTCTTAACTTAGTATGCATTTACTCAATGTACCCCCATCTTTTGTGTGTGTTGCATGCACTCAAATTCATGTTTTTTTTTCTTCCCCTGAAAATATGCATTTAATAAAAAGCTGTGCAAATATCATGCAACATAAAAAAATTGCATGATTAAAGCGTGAGTCCGCCATTTTATTTTTTTTTTATTTATTTTTTTTTAAAGCCAGCAGCTACAAATATTGCAGCTGCTGACTTTTAAAATAGTGGCACTTACCCACCCAGCGTGCCCGCGATGTCGGCACCCCAAAGCCGATCTCTCCAATGAGCGGAAGGTCCACTTTAGGGTGGACCTCCGCTTTAAAGTAGATCTAAATCCTTACACTCAAATGACACTGGTGATTTTGTAGCAGCTACTGCAAAGCTCTCCCGATTAGCATTTTTTGCTGTTGGGGGGGGGGGGGGGGGGTGGGGGTTGGGGGAAAGTGAGCTGCATTCAGTGAAGGTTCTGTGCCACGAATTCTCTGGGATTTGAAGCTTAAAGCTTATGTGCAGGTTTCCTGTCACCTTAAAATAGATTGTTTGGACCACGCTGATCCAAATTAACCATTTGGTTCACTAAGTTCTGCATTGGCTCCAAGCACCATATGTACTACATGCAACTTCAGCTACATACAGTACACAGTGCTGGGTTCCAGCTGTGAGATGAACACCCCATCTCACACCGGAACAAGACAATCTTATACATTCATTGGCAGTTTTGTATTCTGTAAATATATACTGGCTGAGTGGGGGGGGGGGGGGGGGAGTGCAGCTCAGCCAAACTCTGGTTTGTTAAGGGTATAGAGGAAGTTTCTGCCTCACATCTGAAATCCAGCACTGTATGTAGCTAAAGTTACATGCAGCACATGTAGTGCTTAGAGACTCTGCAGCACTTAGTGAAGCAAATAGTTAATTTGGACCAAGCTGGTCCAAATGAACAGTTGGGGTACCGGTTTTTGACAGATATCCTTCCCCACTTCCATCAGATGCAAGGCTCTCCTCCTTCCCCCGCTGCCATGCCAGTAAGAGAATGCAACGTGCATCGCATTAGGGAACTAGCTGTGAAGCTGGAAGGCTTCACTGCCGGGTTCCCCAACTACGAATGGCAGCAGCAGGGCCAATGGAAACATCGGCTGGGGTGCCGACATCGCTGGATTTCAGGACATGCAAGTCTGCAGTAGGGATGAGCTCAGGCGTGTTTGCAAGGTCCACATGCAGAGCCCGCCAGGAAATCGGTGCAGTGCTGCGCTAATCACAGGAAGTGAGACATTGCCCGATCTCTGCAGCCGCGCATCGGGGCAATGCATCACCGCCTGTGATTAGCGCAGCGCCGCGCCAACTTCCTGGAGGGCTCTGCATGTGGACCCCATGTGAACATGGCTGAGATCATCCTTAGTCTGCAGGTATTATAGTTGAACAAACTAGTGATGTGTTTAATACATTTGTATCCTTTTATACAGACTTATATATTACTAGAGCACACTACACTATAGTTGAACTAGATGACGATTTATGATATTAATTTGCCTAAACTGTCTGCAAGCCAGATTTCTCTAGTCGTAGCTCCTTTAAACAACAAAAGAAATAGAGTCAGTCATACACTCCTTTGCACAGAACAAAACACCAGGCCTTGACAGCTTTCCTATTGAGTGGTATCTACATTATTGAGATATTCTAGTACTTCACTTACTTGAGATGTTTACCCGTGCTTTTAAAGGAGGGGTGTCTACTGCCCTCTATGTCCGAGGCATCGATAGTGCCAAAAACGCACAAGGATCACCTCTGTTGTAAATCCTACCATCCCATTGTGTTGATTACCTGGATATTAAAATCTTAGCTAAAACGCTTGCCTGTAGATTGAATACAGTGATTCACTCTATTGTGCACTCAGATCAAACCTGGATTTATCACGAGGAGATCTACTTCCATTAAATTGATGCAGGCTTTTACTAAAATGCAGGTCATACATGAAAATGTGGGCTCTAGAGTTGCAATAGCATTGGACACACAAGGCCTTTGATTTGGTAGAATGGCCCTATTTACAGAAGGTACCTTGCGAAAATTTGGCTTTGGAAATGTTAACCTCTGGTGGATTAACTTGTATTATAAACCCCGACTTGAATAAGAGTAAATGTGATATTTCTGAGGCCTATATTTGCCTTGGCGATAAAAAAAAAAAAACCCTAGCCGAATTGATACGCTGTAACTCCGCGATCCATGACCCAGTCGTTAACAAGCTGGAAGAAAAAAGGTGTCCCTTTATGTGAACGACATGCTAATCTATTTAACAGACCCTCCACTCCTCCCTTTCAACATTGCTAGCTCTCATTCAAGGGTTTGGACACTTCTGGGGATTCCGAATAAGTTTGGAAAAAAATCTATTCTTTTTCCGTTGGATCAGAATGCGCTTACTTATATCCATAGTTTTCAGTGCCTGGGGATAATAATCGAACAAAAACTTTGAAAATGTCTTAAAAACCAACTTGAAATCCCCTTATTAGTAGACTTAAAAAAATTTAACGTCTGGGCTAATCTTCCCTTTACTGCACTTGGGTAGAGTAAACATTTTCCAAATAATTTTTTGACGCATTTCCTCTACATTTTAAGTAATGCTCTGGTTTATGTCCTTAAACTACTTCTAATATCGACTGTATTCTTACATCTTTTATATGGGGGGGGTCAGGACCACTAAAATAGCTAAGGATACCTTGTAGTTGTCTATTCCGGATGGAGGCTTTGCTGTTCAATATTGTAAACCATTATTTTACAATGCCTCCCATTGGCTCATGCATATTGGTGGTTCTACCCAGAAGCCAAATAACGCTGCCTTCAGCCTTGGAAGCAGCTATCCTCACTTCTTACTAATCTCTACAAAATGTATTTCACCGCCAGTCCACTATGGGTAGGGCCAGTACCAATGTGCTATCAGTGACCTTACGTATATTTAAAATAACCAAGTTAACTACCCCTACCACTCTCCTAACGCTCCACTTTGCAGGATTTTTTTTTTCACCAGATGAGCTGTCCCTGGGTTAGGCATGGGGTAAAACCGGTGTCCCATTTATTCATTGTTCCTTCACATAATTTCAATGAGACTATAACCGCCCCCCCTTCTACAGCCTATTTCCATACATCACATTCTATAAAAAAAAAAAAAAAAAAAAAAAAAGTCTACATATTACGCTCTCCTGCTTCACTCTACAACTGATAGACTTCAGATCACGGAGTCTCGATGGAGAGTAGATATTCTGAAGCTTACAGAAGAAATGTGGCACGAAATCCTTCAGCCAATTATTTCATCCAGGGACAAGGTTGTTCAGACAAAATTCTTTATCGTTCATATTATACTCCCTGTCTTCTTCCCTTTGCGGGTTTTCTCCAAGTACGCCTCGGTGGGTGGCACATTTATCCCATGGTGTGAAATCATTGCATTCCTTAGCTCACTTACTCAACTGCCTAATGGTCTTTATCCCCCACCTTGCTTTTTTTTGGTTACATAGACAATAGTTTTAACCGATATAGAAAAACTTTGTTTTATGCCAACAAATCCATAGCTACACATTGGAAATCAGTCACCTGCCACATTGAACTCTTGGCTTCTCTGGTCCATTAAGCTATCCCATTATACGAACTGACCTAGGGGTTTCCCTTAAAAAAAAAAAAAAAAAATTCAAAAGTCTGGACCCTGTGGGTAGAATCTAATACCACGTATCCCAACTGTTACATGAGATGTACATTTGGACCAGGGTCATTTTGGTAGAGAAGGAATGTTGCAATTGTAGGTATAGACCTAACCTGGAAATGTTTCTGTAATCTTTTTGTACTACTTTTCTGCTCCTTGGAATACATATATACACAAAGTTTTCACAATCTGTACATTGCTGTACAGATATATTGAATGGATGCTTACTCTTTAATTCTGGCACTGTTTGCTCTCATTTGTATATATTTTAACTTTTATAAAAAAAAGTAATATAGATACCATAAAAAAAATTAAAAAGGCCCCATTTACACCTGGGCGTTGCATAACCGCAGGTGATTCTGCCCACAATTCCAGAATCCTGAGATACGTTTGCGATGCCATTACTTCTAAAAGGCAACTCAAATCGCTGTGCAATTTTTGCCATGATGAATTGAAAACTTGCAAAGCTTGTCACTCAAAAATGAGCAGGAGCCGCTTTTTGGTGACAGTGTCACGTGTGGCGATTTATCGAGCGGCAAAAATCACACTGTAATTCGGGTGCCATTAGAAGTAATGGCATCGCACATGCATTTGGCCACGATTCTGGAACACCCAGGCTGTGAATGGAATCTAAGAGTGCTCACTAGTGCCCTCGCAGTTCATTGATAACTTAAAGCCATCATCCGGAATGGCTAATGGTACTAGCAATCTAATTCATTCACAGGAAACTGAATGACTCAGTCCCGCACTTCTGTTTTCAATTTTTAACAGTTGGTGCAGGGAGAAATCCCCTGTCCACTTTCACAAAGCCACACCCCCCCCCCCCCCCCAAAAAAAAAAAAAAAAACACAACACCACCCCGCATGGGTTCTCCCTCCAAGACCATACCAGACCCTTCGGATTTTCAAAGGAACCCCTCACACCATAAAAACAGCATGGGACCCCCACCAAAATCCATTACAGACCCTTATCGGAGCATGCAGCCAACAGGTCAGGGGGGTGGAGACAAGCAGGCGCACCCCCCCCCCACCCCTGAACCACACAAGGCTAGGGTTGTCGGCAAGAGGTCCTTGTCCTCAACATGGGGAGAAGGTGAGTTGGGGTGGAAGGCGCAAGGTCCCCATTGCCCCAAAAGCACCCACCCATGTGGAGGGCATTTTTTTAAAATTTGGGCATGGAAATACCCCTAAAGATTCATACCAGACACAAAGTGCCTGCATTGTCGGATCAAAGTCAGATCCCAGTTCATTGATGTCGGACTTCAAGTCACAGGGCAAAGTTGGATACATAGTCGTACAACTGTTATGTCGTACAGCCCTCCAGAACAGTCTTTCAATAGGAACCTCAGTGTGCTGCTGTTTCTGCTAACCAGCTGTTATAAAGCCGAGAACATGGGGAATGTGATTAAAGAAAGGGGGGGGGGGGTAGGATTTTTATAACAGCTTACCTGTAAAATCCTTTTCTTGGAGAATATCATAGGACACAGAGCCTCAAGTATTTACTTAGTGGGTTATAGCTACCTTCAGGTGTTGACACTGGCACACCCAATACAGAAAGTTGACTCTATATAAACCCTCCTCCCAAGAGTACCTCCGTTTTGTATCCAAGCAATATAATTAATATACTCTCACTCTATAAAACAGAGGGGCGGGAGCTCTGTGTCCTTTGATGTACTCCAAGGATTTTACAGGGTCAGCTGGTTATAAAATCCTGTTTTCTTTATCGTACAGCATAGGACACAGAGCCTCTGTATTTACTTAGTGGACGTCCCATAGCAATGCTGCTTGAGGGGAGGGAGCCACAACCTGTAGGGCACCCCCAGACCTTGAGGACTTATACTGCTGCCTGCAGCACACTGGCGCCCGAAGGCAATATCCTCATTCCTTCTTACAGCCACTTGATAAAATGTTGTGAATGTATGGACCGAAGACCACGTTGCAGCCTTGCAGATCTAAACAAAAGATGCCTGGTGACGCACTGCCCACAAAGTACTAACCGCTCTGGTAGAGTGTACTTTAAACTTGAAAAGGGGGAATCTTACCCTTTAAAGCATAAGTTTGAAGTCTAACTTGCCAAATCCACTTAGCAACAGTGGATTTCACCGTTGCCTGTCCCTTCTTAGGACCCTCTGGCAGAAGAAATAAGACATCAGTCTTACGAATCTGAGCAGTTTCTTTAAATAGATTTTCACTGCTCTCATTACATCAAGACAATGTAATGATTTTTCTTCCCTGGAACATGGTTTTGGGAAAAACGATAGCAGGAAAATATCTTCATTCAGATGAAAGCCTGAAATCATGAGCCTGTCCTCATGAATAATCAAATATGGCTCTTTACAAGAAAGAGCAGCCAATTCGGAAAGCCTCCTTGCTGAGGATATAGCAACCAAAAATATCAGCTTCCTTTGTCAGAAGGACTAAGGGAATATGCTGTAATGGTTCAAATGGCTGTTTTTGTAACACTGACAAAAATTAAATTCAAGTCCCAAGGGGTTAAAAGGTGATTTAACTGGCAGATTAATCCGCATCACCCTGTGCATAAAACCCTGGACTAAAGAATGCGTAGCAAGCGTCTTTGAAATAAAACCGATAGGGCCAACTTCATCTCTACGCCCAATTGTAGAAAGGCAAGGATTCTGCCTATAATATATCTCAGAGGGTGACAACCCTTGGATTCACACCAGGAGGCATACTTTTTTTAAAAGTTGAGATAACTGACCTGGAAAGCTCACGTTTCTTTTGAATGTGGGTTTCAATAGCCAAGCCGTTAAATTTAGCGTCAAAGTAGGATGGAATATCGGCCCCTGCAAGAGCAGGTCTGGCCTTAGTGGGAGAGGCCAAGAACCCTCCAGTGCCATCTTTGCGATCTGTGTACCATGACCTTCTGGGTGCTACGAAAATTACCAGCTCTCTTTCTAGCTTGATCCTGCAAAGAAGTCGAGGCAGCAACTGAATCAGGAAATGACATAGATCAGGATATCCCACGGGGTTACCAGCGCATATGTTCCATATGCGAGTGGATACCTTGTTCTGGACACAAAGTTCACTAACTTCATGTTGAATCTGGATGCTAGAAGATCTATGTCCATAGTCCACCATCGTTCAATAACCAGTAGCCAATATCTTCCATCCCGTAGTTGAATCTGAGCATGCACATCGGAATTGCATACACAGAAACAGATTTTACACAGCAGATTTATCAGCTTTTATGCTCGTTAACATAACATGCAACCCCCAACCACTCAGTTTCCCTAATTGGGGGAGAGGAGAACCCCCCTCCAGCTGCTGAGACACACGCTGTTTAGAACACATTTAAACAGGTATATACACTGTTACTCCCTCTTGAGGAGTTTTTTAAAGGCATGACAATAAAATTGAAAGAAAAGTCATTAGGTGGACTTTGCAGTTCCTATGCTTTCCTCGCTGCAGAATACTGCTGTAAACAGACAGATCCAAACTTCACCCATCACGGCGGGCAGCGTGGTTTAACCTTCAAAGACTGGGCTTTAATAGGGGTTTCCACTGCTTTGGACCTTGTGGAGCACCCCTCAGGACAACTTTAGGTAATGTAGCAAGACCAAAGACCAAAAAAGAGTCCTGGTTCCTAGGGTCTAGCCCTCAAAGGAGCATTACAGGCAAAACCTCGTTCTTCTATGCAAAGCCTGCGTACCATCCTGGAGGCATAGTGACGGGATGGATCCGGTTGTGGAGGCTTTTTAAATCCAGCATGGATCCCTCCTGGAGCGGCTCAGAATACATCTTCATTCGTGGCAACACCTAGGGTGTGCCAGCGTCAACACCTGAAGGTAGCTATAACCCACTAAGTAAATACTTGAGGCTTTTTTTGTCCTGATATATGATAAAGAAAAGAGAATAACACACACACACACACACACACACACACACACACACACACACACACACACACACATACATATATATACACACACACACACACACCACACACACAAAACCTTAGGCCAATACATATTCTTCTACATATATTTTTGGTAAAAAAAAAAAAATGAAACAAAAAAAAAAGTCACAATAAGCGGTTATTGATTGGTTTGCGCAAAAGTTAGTGTTTACAAAAAAGGGGATTTTTATTAATTAAAAAAAAAAAAAAAAATTATTAGTAATGGTGGCGATCAGCGATTTTCATTGTGACTGCGACATTATGGCGGGCACGTCTGACACATTTTTGGGACCATTGTCATTTATACAGCAATCAGTGCTATACAAATGCACCGATTCCTGTGTATGACACTGGAAGTGAAGGCGTTAACCACGAGGTGGCAGTGTAGGGGTTAAGTGTGTCCTGGGGCGTGTTTAACTGTGGGGGGGGGCTGTGTGTGACACATCACTGATAACAGGGAGCAGAGATCAGCGACACTGTCACTAGGCAGAACGGGGAGATGCTTGTTTACATTAGCATCTCCCCGTTCTTCCTCCCTGTGAGATAATTGCGGGTATCTCCGCGCCAATTGAATCCCCGGGACCCGTGATCCGACTCACGGATGTCCAGACCAGTGTGCACACGATGGCACAACAGCAAAATTTGGAGATGTACAGGTACGTCCATTTGCCTGTCCATGCCATTCTGCCGACGTACATCGGCGTGCGCCAGTCGGAAAGTGGTTAATGTCATTTTGCTATAATAAAGTGATATATTTTTTAAATAATTGTATATTAGACATATTTATATTTCTTGGGATTAAAATGTTTAAAACTCAGCTATAAGAATGTTTTCAAATTCTAAAATATATAAAGGCCATTTATTGTCATTCCCACGAGAATAATCTTGAAATTCTTCTTTGCTTTGTATCATCCTTACTTCAATATGCCTACTTTTTATTTCTGGTATCACATAATTTGTCTTATATTCTGTACATGTAATTTATTTTAACATAAAATAAAAAATTTTTGAACGAGAAATAATTGTATATTGCAAGTTCATACCGTACCATGAAAGTCCTTAGTGCCTCAACTCATTGGGTTATATTCTGCCTAAATTTTTAGGATTTAAGTACCTGAATTTTTTGTAGCACTCCCATATTCAAGCTTCAAAAAGTGCTGAAGCCTAATAGATTGTTTAACCACTTGCTTACTGGGCACTTAAAGCACCTCCTGCCCAGACCAATTTTCAGCTTTCAGCGCGGATGCACTTTGAATGACAATTGCGGTCATACAACACTGTACCCAAATTCAAAATAATTTTTTTCCCCCATAAATAGAGCTTTCTTTTGGTGGTATTTAATACAGCTGGGAGTTTTATTTTTTGCTAAACAAAAAAAAAAAAAGCAAAAAAATAAAAAATAAATCACGTTTAATAGTTTGTTTATAAAATTTTGCAAACAGGTCATTTTTCTCCTTCATTGAAGTACGCTGATGAGGCGGCACTGATAGGCATAGTTAAGGCGGCACTAATAGGCACAGATAAGCACAGATAAGGCAGTACTGATGGACACAGATAAGGCAGCACTGATGGGCAAAGATAAGATGGCACGGATGGGTGGCACTAAGGGGCACTGATAGGTACCACTGCTGGGCACTGGTAGATGACACTGATGGGCACGGATATGTGGCACTGGGGTGCAGCACCATTGTTGAGGCAGATTGTGGGCAACTGATGGGTGGCACTTTTATTACTGGGGTGGCACTGGCAGGGGGCAGGTGGGCACTGGTAAGCTGGCCGTGATCGGGACTGATGTCCCAATCACGGCCTCCGGTGATTAGCTCTATAGCGCGGGTCCCTAGTGGTTAAAGCAGCCATCAGAACTCCCATTAGAATCTATGTTCAACATTTACAAACTAGAGTGAATGGTAATTTAAAAGCTTCAACAAAGTTTCTGAAAGCTCTGAAAATGCTTTGTCAAAGCTTGCTGTTCATCTCACAAGTTGAAGACTGTGTGAAACTGATCTTAGCTTTTTGCAGAGTAAGATGTCAGAACATGTACAACATTTTTTGTTTTAAGTCACCAGATGG